>NW_028327187.1:108479969-108779969 GCF_987537825.1 Furipterus horrens | reverse complement strand
TGTCCACTTTCCTGCTTCTCCCGTCCCCTGGGAGCCAGGCTCAGGGAGCCCTGGTGGGTTTTCTGCACACTGCCAGGGCTCCCTGTCACTATTACACATTCTGATCCCTGCAGGGCCAGGCCCGGTGTACTGCTGAGGCATAGAAAGTAAACCGGGGACATGGTTTCAGACACGACCCCAGAAGGGAAGAGTGCCAAGAGCTAGTATATAAACATCCCCCAAAACAAGATTGTACTGATCTTGAATGCTTAGAAAGGGGAGGGGTGGCTCCATGTATTCTGGGAACCTGACCAGTTCCCAGGGGCCAAGGACCCACCAGGTGTTTCTTGTCATGCAGAGAGGAATTAATATAATTATTGGTAGTAAAATCTATATAAGCCGGGAGCAGGGATCGGTCCTCTGAAGCCTCACCCGTGGAGTAGACGAACTGCCTGGGACCCCTAGTGTTCCCACCGAGGCTCCAGAGGACTGCCACCCTAGGGCTTCCTGGCATGTTGCTCTATGACTTCAGATGCTGATAGCTCCATTGGTGATGTAGTGTCCCTGAAATTCCTCTCTGCCTTTCCCCGTATCTTCCTCTTGATTTATACTCTTCTCCCAATAAAGCATTTTTTTTCCTTATCACCATCCAGAGTGCCTGTGCTTTCGTTTTCGAATCCCTTTCAGTAGTGCTGCTCACTACACTGGGGACAGAAGACCAGGGAAAGGCCTGATTTCCGGGGGGGGGGGGGGCTGGTGTTGGTGGGTGAGTGTGGCAGCCATGTGGGGGGCAGGCCATGTAGGGGGCCAGTGATGGATCGGGCCTCCGAGGACGAAGCGATGGCGATGGGTGATGTATACACGTGGCCAGACCCGAGCGTGAGCCCAGCAGCCCCTGGCATTGAGCAGGTAAGGAAAGAGTGAAGAAATGTTTCATCGTGTTTTCTTTCTCGTAGCCACAGAAGCGATTTTAAGATGCCAAGAGAGACAAAGGCTGGCTAAAGAGAGACGGGAAGAAAGGCAAAAATGTATTGGTAAGTTGTGCACTTTGGCAGTTTAGGGGCAAGAAAGTGGAGATATGGCGGTGTCTTTTCTCAAGAGCCTTAGAAATCTGTGACTGAATTGGAAGAGAACTAAGACAGTTGTTAGATGAACGTGATGAATTGGGGGTGAACCCACACTGCACCTGGCAAGTTCACAGTCCTGTAATTTCCCCGAACAGTTCCTTTACTCGCCTAACAAACATGGAACGTGCGCTGTGCTCGTGGCTGTAGATAGCATGCAGAACGAGAGCCAGAGAAGCAGTTGCTACCCCTGCCCCTCAGGTGCCCACTGTGTGCATTTACTCAGGCATCTAGGAGGGCCAGTTGGGACATTTATCTGTGCTAAGTGAGGAACCCAGTTGAGAAAAGCTGTCTTACCTCTTGCAGTATTTAGATGGATAAGAGGGCATGTCCCCCCAGGGTGCTCTGAAGTAGGTAGATGGTGATTTTCCCCCTGAATTGGAACAAATGAGGAACTTTCAAGTTCTCCCTGACTGCCTCCTGCTGGTCAGCTCAGGCACTGCACCCTCCAGGGAACCCTTCCCTTACTCTGGGCCAGCTGGAGTTAAGGCCCTTTTATTCATTGTTTTGTGGGGAAAGCCAGTCTTATTCATGTGTTTACCCCCTTGCCTAGCTTGGTGACTAGTGCGACATACGTGCACAGTTAACGTGTTTTGAATGAACAGACCCTTACAACTCTCATTTCTCAACCAGTGTATGGCTTTCCCAGCACAAGACGGACTAGGGGATAACGATGATAGCCGTAGCTACCATATGTAGGGGCACTTGCTGTACACTTCCCATGTAATGTCTCATTTGAACTTCACAACACCATGACTGTCTCCATGTCACAGAGGAGGAAACCAACGAGATTTTGTGGTTAGTGTGCCCAGGGTCACCCAGCTAGTGACAGAGGTGCCAAAACCCCTCATCTCAGTCACTGTAACCTGAGCTCCCACTGGGCTCTTTTTTTTGGTCTCACTCTTGCTTTTGCGTTTTTGATCTTAATGCAAACAGTGTAAAGTGCTCTGGTAATGCCACCTCTCTTCCATTTTTCTTCCCCCCAGCTGCCCGGGAGCAGCAGTTGCTTGAGAAACAGAAAAGAGCCAAGCTCCAGTATGAAAAACAAATGGAGGAACGATGGCGGAGACTGGAGGAGCAGCGGTACCGGGAGGACCAGAAGAGGGCTGCTGTAGAAGAGAAGAGAAAGCAGAAGCTCCGGGAGGATGGGGTAAGGTCCTGGGACCCCTCAGGGCACCTGTGTGTCCTGCCCAGTTCTGTGGTACAAGAGTGATCCGCTCCCAAGCTGTCTCCTGGGTGGTCTACCAGGCCTTTTTTCAGCAGCATGACACTGTACACTGGAAGCAGCACTAGACTAGGAACAGAGACTTTATCTATTCAACTCAGCTTTTCATTTGCTGTGTGACCTTGGACAAGCCACTTGGTCTCTCTGGGCCAGTGAGTGGGTTGGGTTTGGCAGTCTCCAAGGCCTCATCCAGGCCTAACCATCTCTGACTCTAGGACTCAGAGGGGATTGTGGATAGAGGCTGGGTGTTGTAGACCTGAGGGTTATGCTGGGGTTCTGAGCTGCAGGGCAGACATGAGGCTCAAGGAAGGGCTGTGAGGATGGAAGAGAACTTGATTCTATTATTATGCACTGTTGGAAAATCAAATGGTCTACCTTCAAATCAAAGATGCTAGTATATTTAAATTTTAATGCAGTTCCTTGCTTTAATCATCCTTTCTCTCCAGTTACCTTTTAAAAAAGAAATGGAATACTTCTATAATTACCCCTACAGAGTCTTTTATTACTAAACTTTGAAAATGTATTTAGAAAGCATATTTGGGGTATAGATTTTCTTAGCAAGTATATTTTAAGTGTGTAGTCATAGCCTTGTATCAGCTGATGATCATTTTTTATTCATAAGGTATAATGACTCATCATTTAGTATGGACAACATAGAGGTTTGTTAATTGCCAACACTACAAAATACAGAAGTGTTTCCATAAATTCAGTATTTTTTAAATCCCTAAATTGTTTATCGTGATATATCTTTACCCCTTCCCTTTTTTAAAACTTAAAAACCATGAACATGTGCACACACATGCAATTACATTCATCTTTGCCCACAAAGCACTCCTTTACATGGTGATTTCTTTGTTCCTCTTAGCAAATGAAGATCTAAGCACAAGGGTCTTAGCCACGGGTCGCTGTTGCTGGCTGCAGCCTAGTTGCTGGCTTCTTCTGCCCCCAGTGCAAATCCCGCCTCTACCACTAAGCAGCTGGTAGCCAGGGGCAACTTGCCAAGCCCCTCATAACCTTCTAACTCAGTCTCCTCCACCCAAAACAGAAGCGATCACAGGAATTAAAGGAGGTGACTTTTTGAAAGTGCGCAGCAAAGCACCTAGCACAGAGTAGTGCTCAGAAATGTTTGATTCCCTGCAGTGACTTAGCTGACCTTGGCCAAAGCAAGGTCAGGAGGGAGCTACCCAGAAAAGATGGCGCAAAGTCTATAGACTTAAAAAAAAAAAAAAAAAAAAAAAAAAAGGCATGGTGTGTGAGGCCACTTCAGTGACCTGGGACAGATCTCTCCTTTCCCGGCCTGTGCGTATGTGTCGTGAGTCCCTGAAGCAAGTGTGTTAACTCCTGCTTCCATGAAGGCGCACTGGGCAGTCACTGGAAACACTTTCTGAGCCTGTGACACACCTACAGTGTCACAGGGTTCCACCTTTGAGGCACTCCCTGTCTGTACTATTTCTCATTAAACGGTAGTGCTGGAAGCATTTTAAATCAAGCTCTCAGACTCCCGCTCTTGCAGATGAGGGAGTGCCGTGACACCTGGTTGGTTCTGATGCAGCCGAATCTTTAGTGGTTGCACATCTGGCTAATTTTTTTTTTGCTTTGTGTGCACCCTTTCATCCCTAATGTGGTGATGGTGAGGAACGAGGGATGCTGCCTGGCCCTCGTCAGCATAAACACAAGCTGAGCTCTCTTCCCTCTTCTCCCCAGTCACTCAGGGAAGGGGTGAGAGCTGGGCCTCCTGCAGTTCTGTAACAACGTAGCAATGCTGGGAAGCCGAAGCCTCCCTCTGCCACCTGCTCCCACCCTCTGGACCCTGGGAGAGCCTAGTGGAGCCTAGGGACTTGCACACGCAGGCTGGCCCGCTAACCACGTTGGCTTCGGCTCTGCCTGCGCAGCGGCCTGTTTGGCATCCTTGTGGGCAATCTAGGTGGCAGAAATGAAGAGTGACAAAAAGAACTGAAATCTGCCACAGCCGTTTGGCCCCACCGCTCACTGGAGATGTGTGGGAGGGCTGCTGCCTCCTTCGCACAGGGCTGTGGCAGATTTCAGTTCTTTTTGTCGCTCTCTTTCTGCCACCCAGGGAGAAGCCTCTGCAGGGGTTCATTCCACTGCAGCTCATTTTGCTTTTCTAGCTTATTGGAAAGTGTTTGGGTTGCCCACCAAGCCCTGCTTCTGTGGGTCTGATACTAGGAGCTCAGAAAAGGCCCACTGACTCCCCCCCACCCCCCAGCCCTGTCCTGGTGCCACGTCCGGAGGGTAGCCATGCCATTGCTCTTGGTAACTTTTCACATCTGTATGGGTGACCACCAGACTCTGCCAGGAGGCCTCCTGTCTGCCAGCAGAGAAGTGCGCACCACAGACAGCCTAGCTCCTGGGGATTTGAGGGCTGGGAAGGCTGGAGGCTGGTCAGACCTCTCCTGGAGAAGGGGCGGCCCAGTGTCCACTGGAGGCTGCCTTTTCCTCAAGGTGAGTTTCTCTAACCCTCTCATACCCCAAGAATGAAGCTTCTGGAACAAGCCCTTGTCACCTACCTGGTTTAGGGCTGACAACACAGTGTGGTCACCCAGTTCTCCACTTGTGGAGGAAGGCTTCCTGACTAGAGGCCCTGGAAAATGGGAGCGGGCAAAGCCAGCTCTATGTTTCTCATGCTGCACACATAACAAGGAAAGGCCTCTTTCAAAAAGTAGCTGCGTCTCTGTAAGTTATTTTGACACATCACAACTGCTCATACTGTCGTTGATTGATATATATATAACAAAACCCACCAAGCTGTGTATAAAAATGACAAATTTCTGAACTCAGCCTAAACAAAAACTTCACTAAGCTGAGGGCTGGCCTCTCTCACAGGCATTGGCTTGTGTGGGGCCATGGTGACTCCATGGCCTCTGGTCAGAGGTGAACGTCTGTTTGTAGAGAGCCAAGACCCTCTACGGAGCTCTGTTGAGGACCACTTGGGGGCTTGTCCCACACTGTCATCAGAAGACGTGTAGTAAGGACATTGGAAAAGGCATAGCCAGCCCTCCTCTCCTACCAGGGCTGGCTGGCTGGGTAGCAATGCCCAGGCCGGGCCCTGCTGGAATCCTTTTATACTGCTAGGCCAACCCAGTGGGTCACCCTGGTTGTGATTTTCTTCTGAGTTCATCCAGGCAGATTGAGAGCTCAAGGGGTCCAGGGTGAGGCCTCCTTATTTCTTCCTTCTTCTACTAAGGCCCACCCAATAGGGGACATTCTAGGGACAAGAATATGCCTTGCCTTTTCCTCATCCTCTATTGATTGGCACGAGAACCAGAGCTTGGCAAGAATTGAAGTATGCGGCATGCGACTCAAATATTTATCAATACTGCTCTTCTGATGTGACTGAACTTTCTCAAATGCTCTCTCCTGCTCAGCCTTTCCTCTCACCAGTGCCTCTGGAAGTGTAGCCCCAGGACCAGCAGCACCAACATTGCCTGAGACTTTGTCATAAATGCAAATTCTCAGCAGGTTCCACCCCAAACCTGCAGAATCAGAAACTCTGGGGCCGCGGCCCAGCAATGGTGTTCTAACAACAAGGGACTCCGATGCAGGCTCACTCTAGTTTGAGAACCACTGCTCAAACTGCCCTGCCAATAATCCTTTTCAGATTCCATTTGGGTTAGCATTGGCTCAGCATTTACTATGCTATTGATAGTTATTACCCTCTAGACTTAAGTGATCTGCTGATATAGGTAATATCCCCATTTTATAGATGAGGAAACTGATGCCCAAGGATAAACAGTTAACTCAAGGTGACAGAACTAAAAACTGGCAGGCACAGGTGTCATTTCAATCCATATCTCCTAACTCCAATTCTAGGATTCTTTCCATTTTGTCACATGAAGGAACAGAAAGATACTGACCTATGTAAACTAACCTCTAAGAAAGGGGAAATGAACCAGTTTTGTTTTGATGTTTGAATCACCCTGTTCGGACAATGTTGGGTTCTATAAATCCCCTTACCATAGAGCTTGTTTACTCCCTATTTTCCATCATATCTCCAAAAGTGGGTGACAAAGTGATTGTGCCTTCTCTCGGGGATGGCTTCATTTTCATAAGCCTACTGATGGTTCAAAGAAATGAATCTTTAATGGTGGAATTTGGAGCCACTCAGTGGATTGGCGGTAAATGGAGAGATATTTTCTCTAAAGGTAACTGACCAGTCCGAGAATAGGTTTGGCTTTGGGTGATCGTTCCCTTCTAATTATGCCCCTAGAGAGCTGCTTGGTGGTAAGGTTGGCCCAAAGAGTCTTAGTGTTCTTTCTTCTCATTGATCCCCTAGTCGATGAGGGACTACTTTGTGAGGTCCTTCTGGCAGGTAGGAAGTCTCTTATAACTGACTCAGTACTAAATTTACTCTCAGGTGCAGGGTTCAACACTTAAATTAGATCATTGGTTAAAATTCTTTATGTAAAATTTATATAATGAAATACCATTCAGCCCAGTCTTGAACCATCAAATAGTCAAGATACTCAAGTCCCCCAATGCCGCTAGCGTTCCTCAGACAGACCCCTGGGCTTGGCTGTCAGAATTTAATGGGCCAGGGTTGCAAGGACAGGGCTCTGCCAGGAAATGTATAGTCATTATTGTAGAGTCTCAGCCAAAAACTAGAGCAAATTCGAATCTGAGATTCATATGAGGAAAAATAAAATGCCCTTTCTATTCTCAGGTCCCTGGAGAGGCCATCTCTTAGCTAAGGGTCATCTCGAGAGAAATTATGTGGAGGAGGCCAAGATGTGGGGACTACTGAACTCTGGTGTAGTCAAAGGATAGTTCCAGGCACCTCCTAGGTGACTTTTCTGTGTTTCTAGTGAGTGAAATAAGGAAGCCTTTCCCGGATCCTTAAGTCATGGTTACTTAGTTGGTGCTGCCCTAAATTAATTTGGCTTGCTCTTTAAAGCCAGGAGCAAAAAATATCTTTTTAAAGCCCTGGCTGCTGTGACTCAGTGGATTGAGCATCTGCCTGCGAGCCAAGTGTCGCTGGTTCGATTCCCAGTCAGGGCACATGACTAGGTTGCACGTCAGGTCCCCAGTTGGGGGCACGAGTGAGAGGCAACCACACAGTGATGTTTCTCTCCCTCCCTTTCTCCTTTCCCCTCTCTCTAAAAGTAAAATAAATAAATAAACAAACAAACAAATAAATTTAAATAAATATATACATCTTTTTATTTTGGAGTCGGGCCAGGATTAGCGCAGTTCCTGGAGCACCTCAAAGTGGGTTTTATGAGGGTGAAAGGGTGTCAGCATAACCGTTTGCCTTGCTTTGGCCTTCTTCCTGGGGAGGCAGCGAGAGCGGCTGGTATTTGCAGTGTCATTGGGGTGGTGTAGAATTGGAACGCCAGTGCCAAGGAGATACTTGCCCGCAGTCGGGCCCAACTTATGAAAGTGACAGTTGCGTTAATACAGGAGAGTGCTATTGACAAATGCTCTGTTAAGAAGGGAGTCTGCTTATTTTTCTCTTCTGGCTAAAAACTGTTTAGTTCTTTCTTCCCATCCTGCCATCTAAATCTGAAAATGCATAGATACTTCATTCTGTAGCCAGAAGGTTCCCTACTCTTGTCTCTTAAATTTTGAAATATGTAGCATTATCCCCCCAAAACTACACAGCAGGAAAGTGTTAAATATAGAAAACAATTGATCCCTCTTTAGAAATTATAAAATGAGAACGAGGCTTTGCAAAATAAATCTCACAGTCATGTAACACCCCAAAAATTTAGGTTTAAGGCTATAAAATTCAGACTATATTTTAATATAAATGTTCTCAAATAAGAGTGTTTTATGTATTTCAAGTAAAGAGCATTTGGTTGGTTCTAGAGCACAGTTCCAGTTCTCCTACTACATGGTGCTACCAGGGACTTGAAATAGGCCTGAAAGAGTTAATACTTGTGTAGCATTATTCTTAAACAAATCAAGGCCTTGACTGCTGCAGCCTCTCCCAGAGATGAGCTGTTGGGGCTGGGATCTCAGCAGCCGCCTTGTTTACTCTCCAGCCATTGAGAAGCTTCTGGTGTGGCTGAGAGCATGGGTTTTGGATGCTGAGCACAGAGCCCCACTTGGTGACTCACCCCAGCACTGAAGCTGGTGTGTTGATTTTGCTTTCTCTTGTGCCACCTGGCAGGAGCGGCTGGAGGCAATGCTGCGCAAGTCCATGGAGCGCTCCCAGCAGCTGCAGTTGAAGAAGCGGTCAGGCTGGGGAGTAACATCACAGGCCTGGGGGTCTGGAGGACGTGATGGTGAGTTTAGAGCTCTCCCTGCATTGCAGGACCCCAGGGCAGGCTGCAGATCCTGAGCTCAGCCTGCACTGTACCTTTCAGGTACAGTGTTTCAAACTGCCAAGCTTCCTGTGCATGCATCTGGTGAAGGGGGTATGTGCATTCTTTTTGCTAGCAAACAGCAGTCAACACAATTACTGGGCTGCAGAGGTAAAGCAAAAGAAAAGCAAAGAAAAACAGAATGTACTCTGGTAAACCGGATGCACCTGGCATACCCTGGGGCAATCTGATTCCAGGGAAGGTCAATGGCAGTAGGCTAAGTGGACGCTTCAGCACTGAGCAGCAGGCACCTTTCTAAAAAGGGAGCTAGAGGTTTTTCATCCTCGTTATTAATTTCTGTTGCTCTTTCAATTTTGTTTCAAGATGACTTATTTATTTCATTATCTGGGTCACACTCATTTTTAATTTTCAAGTCTTTAATGTGTGGATTGCTACTAGGCTGGGTGGCTTTCTCCCTTTAGTGTCCTACTTCCTGTCATTCTATTACGTAGGAGCTGTACACTGACTGTGAAAGCAAATGGGTTTACATTTGTATTGTGCATTTAACCTTTTATCAGTGAATATACTCTGTATTTTCTGTTTTTGAGAAGTCAACCCGTTTCAGTGACTTTTTCTAATTTCCTAAGTAGAATTATAAGTCAACCAGAAATCAGGACTTTTTCTTTTACCTCTCTTTGCTCTGATGTTTTGCTGTGTAGGTGAATCAGAAAATACTCCACCCCCTGCTCTAGGTTTAGCAGCCAGCACCCTCCCTCCTGGCCCAGGGACCGCCGCTTCCACCGAGTCCACCAATGGTATATCTGAGCATCACTGTGCCGTGGCATTTGTGATGACTATTCTGATCACCCTCCTCCATCACCGTGTCTGTCTCAAGCACTTTTACAATTGCTTTCTTGGTCTGACCCCTTAGAATTTTTTTTTTTTCTAGCGATGTGAATGACATGCTCATATTTCTTTGTTCCTGTCATCGCGGAGCTGTGCATGCCTTATATCCCAGTGCCCTGGAGACATTTCATCCTTAGCTCACTAATTTCTGCCTTGAAAATCTTGTCAATGTTTGACTTTTGTGCATTCAGATCTTTCACACTCTCATTAGTCATCAGTTTGGGCATTAAGTAGTGTTGTGTTTGAGTCACTTCTGCTTAAACACAGAGTTCTTGGTGTTAATGGCATGGGATGGTTCCTGGAGAGGTGTTTAAGAGGGAGTGGTGGGGGAGTTTATCAGTACTAACACTGGGGATCCAAACAAGGAGATCAGTTGGCTTTGTTCTTGATTTCACCTCTCTGATAGGCCCTCTGCTTTGGATATAGGCCTGGGAACTAGCAAAACTTTAGAAATTCAGCCCATCTTTGGCTGGCAAAGAAAAAATGAGGTAAAAGGGATGCGCTATTTACCACCAACATAGGTCACTTTATAGCAGTAGGAATAAATATCCTTGCTTTCCAGCATTCCTTTGACAAAGGTAGTATTTATTGGTGTTAGTAGCAGAGGCTTTGCTGCATGTGCCGAGTGAACTGTGGTGTGGGCACTGGCGTTCCACTGACAGAGAATTGGTCATTATTGCCCCTTGGGAATCACAGTCAGGCCCAGGCCAGGGTGAGGCAAGTGTACTCAACCTGGGCACACAATTTAAGAGGGCACCAAAAATCTGACTATATCAAGATAATATCAAATTTCTAAAGAACAGTGCCATCCTGAGCCATATCGGAGCTTGAGGCAAAGGGGGAACTGTGTACCCCTATCTATATACATGACTTGATGTAATTTCTAATAGTGAATGTTTTTCAGAACATTAAAGTAGCTGCAGAAATACTGAAAATAATTGAAAAGTAGGTGTAGTAAAATTCACATAATTTTAAGTTTAAATATTTTATTTATACCGAAACAGAATTTATTATAGCTTTACTTTAGCTTAAGTCAATTAAAAAATTTTAACATCATCACTTGGTCAGAAGATGTCAAACATGGCAGTTCTCTCATTTGAAAGCATGAGGAGAGTAGTGGATTCTGAAAATCTTATTGGTGAGTTTACTTCGTTTCAAGCCAGGGCATACATCTTTCCTTTTGCCTTGAGATCCCATATGGCTTGGCAGGGCACTGTCTGTACCTCTACATTTGCCGTACAAATTTCATTTTAGAAGCCCCACTAAAATAACAGCTGGAAATTAAGAACAACAAACCTGGGACCACATGTTGACATCCTAACCATATACAATCATAAACATTTGAGAAAATACTCTTGTGACCCCTCTCTTGATAATAGGGAGAAACCAACGACTAAAAGTTGTTCTGCTGTAACTAGAGCTCCTTGCCTTACAAATGACTTCTCTCCCCAACCTGAGCTGTAGAAAACCTTGAGAAAAAGTCCAGTTTCAGCTTATGTAGACTCAGGCCATAGAACATTTTCTGGTGGTGATTCTTCTCTTGAGTCCAGGTTCGTTTTGTCTTCATGTGGTCTGAAAATCTGAATAAAAGCCTCTGAACACAAAGAAATAAGTGATTTGCTGGTGGGATTAGCATGGCTTTAGTTGAACGAGTGATGTTGGATGAAATCAAAGAGAAGAACAGAGTTTACAAGTGGAAGACAACATCGTGCTTCAGACTGATGGCTGCTGGGGCCTGGGCATTTCTAGGTAGGCTAGGTAGATAGGAGGATGCTGGAAGCAGTGTGCTGTGTCACAGTGGCTTAGAAGGCATGTGGATGAGGACAGGAAGGACACTGGGCTATGTGTTTCTCAGTCTGTAGTGATGTGGGTACCAATGTTTTCAATGCATTTCTCTGCAGCATATGACAAACTTTCAACATCAACTATGAATTTGCCAAAGCAGACGGAGACTCCCATGACTAAGCGCCTGTCTTCATCTACCGTGGCAATATCGTATTCCCCAGACCGAGGCAAGTGAGCATGTAGACCTGATCTGTCCAGTTTTCTTCTTTCTAGTATGAGCATCTTAATGTCCATAATGTGGGTCTTTTTTGTGATAGCCCCTCTTGAGCCTTCTGCAAACACCTCCATTGTCCTAGTCTTGTGATGTGAATGTGAGAGCCCCAGTGCCTCACTAAGGGGACTTTGGAAAGTGGCATCACCCTTGAGAGCCAGGTTGTGGTTGGATACAGACAGGAATGAATGTTGTTCCCCTTGCCTGAAAGAGACTGTTTCATCTTCCACAGTACATGCAGGAGTTAGCCTGCCTCAGAATCGATTGGCCAGTGGGCAGATGTGACCAGTAAAAAAGTAACTGCCCAGTTATTGATGTGATATAATTAATTAGCCAGAAACAGCAGAATTGACGATGCAGAGGCACATGGGAGACTTAGATGTGTGAAAAAAAGGGGGTATCTGCTATTGCCTGTAGTTTGCAGACCTGCCCAATGGTTCAGAACTAATATGAAGCCTTCAAAAGGGTAAGAGGACGGATGGCCTTTTTGGTACTCTGCTTTGATCTGGGAGATGATGTGCCAGTGCCAGAAACTGAATAGATTTAAAACTGCCAGAGTTCAGTAGAGGCTCAGATAGGTCATTAAAAAGTCCAAGCTGAGACCTTGCAGAGTATGTAGGTTAAGGAAGGTAGGAAAGCTCTCTGTGCATCAAACGTGTATTTTAAAGCGTCATGGAAGTGTCAGGTGCCAGTGGCATATTTAACACATCAAGTCATCACCAAAGGGCCAGCAGAAGGATATTTGTGACTTGGAAGAAGCCAGTGTCTCTTTCTGGTTGTTTTTCAATGCCATTGATTTTCCACCTCCAGTACAGGGGCCTGTCATGTGTATCAGAGAGCTATTAGTGTCACTGTGGCTGATCTCTGATGTAGTTCATGGGTAAGCACTGGAAACCTTGAATTAAGAGCTAGGTAAGAAAACATCTACATGCTTTTAACTCTATATAGCCATTCCTTTAGTGAGTGGATTCCATGTTTTCATGAATTCACATGCTTACAAATTGATGTTAAATTCATATTTGCATTGATTAATATGAAAATATCTCAGGATGTTATTTTGTTGGCAGCAAAATTATCTGCTTGTGAATTATACATTGAAAATTTTAATTCCAAAACCACTTACTGACTACTGGGTACCCAAACAATACAGAGTGATGAAAAAATTAATCCATTACCTTATAATACATTCCAAAATCATCAGAATGACATTTTAAGTCACTGAATTTTGGATTATGAATATTATTCCTTCCATTAAAGCTGATAATCACTTGGCTATTTTTATTTTTATGCTCATTTAATTGTGCCCTTATTTACATGGAAAAAGTGTGAAAGGATGCATATTTACACATTAGCAAAATCAGTGTATTATGAAATATTTCATTACAGAGGACTTACAACAAGTGTTTTGTAGAAGTAATCTTTTTTTCAATGTTAGATCTACTTGGTGAGTAAATGGTTTCTTGAGTCCATAGTATGTCATGGGAGATGAGCTAATTCTCTTACAGTGATACAGGTAATACTGTCATAGCATATTGAATGAATTTTGGCATCCCAAGAGAATTAAAACACTCTTTCACACTCTAAATGATACATCGTTTGTTTTATTTTAGTATGACAAAGGCTGAAGCCATCCTGTCTTAGAATATTTTTATTTTCCACATTCGTTTTACCACCCAAGAGTTAATTTGCCTCATGCACCGTGTTGTTTTTAAACACTTCATTTTGTTTTGTTTTTTATTTTGCTTTTTAAATTGTTTACTCGATTCCATTTGTTAGCTCATCGCATGCACATTTCTCCCACGGAAAACTTTCTTGTTATGCGACTGTCGGCACCCACCCAGGCTTCTTTAGCCAGAAGCAGAAGTACACTCACGCTTTCTGCGCAGGCAAGAGAAGCAGGTAAAAGAGGACAAGCTGGTGACACTAAGGAAAATTTCAGAGGTGGTATTGGTCAGCCTCTGAGATTTTCCTGAATGTTTGTGTTTTGCTTTGCTTTCTCTGGCTTCGTGAAATGTCTGCAACTGTTAATAACATTTTCTGCCCACCGGTATTTTGCTGTTGCTATGTTTCTTTTCTTTTAAATGTCAGAAAGGTGAGTAAATTGTTTTATTATTGTGGACACATGGATTAGGGAAAAATCCTTTTCATGAGCTATAGAGTTTAGTGGTCTTTTATTAAGAGATAGTTTGGCAAAGTAGCCTTTAAACCACAGTCCCTGGAATCCTATAATCAACTCTACCACTTACTACTTTTTACCACTTTGGGGGAGTTAATTAACTTCTCTAGACCTCAGTTTCCTCATCTGTAAAATGAATTTATTTTAAATTGTCATGAGGATTAAATAAGATAGCACAATGATTGGCACAGTAAGAGAGCTTAACAAATGTCTAGAGCCTCCATCAATACTCAAGGGCTGGTCCCAGGACCTGCAGCATTGGCATCACCTGGGAGTGTGTTAGGTTAGGAAGTCAGACTCTCAGGACCTAGCAGACCTGAACACTAGTCTGAGAAACACTGGGCCATACCATCAAAGCCCTTGAATAAAGTGGGTCAAATCATCATGGCAAGATTAGTGAGGGATGATGTCCTCTTTGTACATGAGCAGCACTGTGTCCATGTCAGGGTAGACCTGGTCTCAGTTCCCAAGATAGGTGTATTCAGTGAGATGTCATATCAATGACATGTAGTTCTCTACCTAGTTCCAGCTATTTCTGCATAGTTGTGCTATTTCTGCAAAGTAAGAATATGAATGGCTAATAAGCATATGACACGCTATTCAAAATAATTAGTCACTAGAGAAATGGTAATCAAAATCACAATGAGGCCCTTGGTTGAGTAGTTCCATTGGTTATAGCGTTGCCCTGCTACACTAAGGTGGCAGGTTGGATCCCCAGTCAGGGCACATACAATAATCAACCAATGCATGCATAAATAAGTGGACAACAAATCTGTCTCTCTCTCTCTCTCTCTCTCTCTCTCTCTCTCTCTCTCTCTCTCTCTCCCCCCCCACTTCCCTCCCTCCCTCTCTCTCTCTCAAATCAATAAATAAAAAATATTTTTAAAAAACACAATGAGATACTATTTCACATTTTACTAGGATGGCTAAAATTCAAAGAGAAAAAGGAAAGTAAGTGTTGGTGAGGGTGTAGAAAAATTGCTGGTAGGAATGAAAATGGTACATTCTCTTTAGAAAACAGTCTGACCAAGTTCATCAGAAAGTTCAACACAGAGTTACCATATGACCCAGCAACTCCATCCTTAGGTATAGAACCAAGGAAATTGAAAACATGTTTATACCGAAACTTGTACATGAATGCTTTCAGCAGCATTTTTCATTATAGCCACAAAGTGTAAACAACCCAAATGTTCATCAACAGGTGAATTGATACATAAAATTTGTGGTATATCCATAAAGTGGAATATTATTCAGCTATAAAAAGGAATGAATTACTTATTCATGATACATTATGAACCTTGAAAATATGCTCAATGAAAGAAGCCAGACACAAAATGCCACAAATTGTTTGATTCCATTTATATGAAATGTCTGGAATAATAGTTGCTAGGGAAAGGGTAGTGAATGCTTAATGGGTACAAGGGTTCTTTTGGGGGTGTTGAAAATGTTCTGGATTAAGACTGTAGTTATGGTTGCAGAGCTTTGTGAATATATTATAAAAGGGTAAATTTTATGGTATGTGAATTATTTCTCACGAAAAAATTCCCAAGAAGTAGGAAGTATTCCCGTTTTGAGAAGAGGAATGTGATTCTCTAGGAGAACTCATAGCTATGATTTATTATAGGGAAAGGCTACAGAGCAAAATCAGCAAAGGGAAAAGGTACATGGAACAAAATCTGGGAAAGACTAGCTATGAGCTTCTAGAGTCCTGTCCCAATATAGTGACACAGGACACATTCTCCCAGCAATGAGTTGTGACACGTGCCTAGGGTTTTTACTGGGGCTGGTCACGTAGGCACCCCTTGCCAACCACATACCCAAATTCTATACTCTCAGATGGAAAGCAGATGAAGTCATGTTGTTTGTACAAGCAGCTTAGTAGGTACAGTGAGCTATTCTTTACTTAATGATGGGAACCCTCCTGAACTCTTAAGTTCCCAGATGCCAACCAAGGACCAACTTTGTAAGCAGGTCTTTCCCAAGACAGTATTCAGGCCTACTTTGTTAAGTCTTTCTATATAAGAAAGTTGACATTTAGAGAGGTTAAGTAACGTGCCCAAAGTGATCCAGCTATTAGGTGACAGTGTCATGTCTGTCTGGCTCCAAAGCCCAGATTTTGAACTCCTGAAATAAACTGGACTCTTGAACATTGACTGTGGGAGTCTTTTAACATGGAGTCCTTTCTGTGCACATGAGCTGAAGTGTGGTGGTATTTTGAGACTGTGGATTGCCTGTGCCACATTTTAACAGAAATGTGTTCTTCCAAATTCCTTGCTCGCCCTACGTTTTCCATCTTTGCTCCCTCTCTGGCTGTAATACTGTAACTCTCTAGTGTTTAATACCTGTCCTCGTGTAGCTACCGCCAACCCTCCTCAAGATGGCTACAAGTCTTCCCCTACTCGGACCATCGAAAAGAAGACTGAACCCACATCTGTTGGTGGAGAAGCTGAGAAATCAGGCCCTCCTGAAGCAGAGGCCTCTGGGGTATGTTCACACCCACCTGTTCTCCCTTGGGACACACTTAACTGACAGTGCAATTACTCCCTACCTTTGACCTGAGTTGGGCCTGTTTCTGCCAATGTGCAGGGACTGCTCAAGGGGCAGATTTGGTTGAAAACTTCACCCAACCTTTGAAAATCATTCAATGTCTTGTACCCTCCTGAATCTTAGTGCCTCGGAACAAATTCCTCAAAACTTGTCCTCCTTACAGCCTGCCGTCCAGAGGTCATGAGTCAGAAGGAATGTTCAGAGTGTCCTCTCTGCTTCCTTAAGGGCATCTGAATCTGGGCCAGGCTTGCCACTACAGGCAACCAGATATGAGGTTCTAAGCCAGTCTTCATTCACAACAGTGACCTATAAACATTTTTTCTGTCACACTGACACCATCAGCAAAACAAATGTTAAGCAGGTACCCCCAATTAGGTATGTTTATTTAGAAATTACACATACTACACTAATTTTGTTAGTTGTCACTTGTTAGGTAACAAATTTACTGCAGATCTTAGCAGCTTAAAACAAATGTTTACTACCTCACTGGTTCTTTGGGTCAGAAATCGAGGGTGGCTTAGTTGGGTGCTTCTGGTTCAGGGTCTCTCATGAGGGTGCAGTCTGGATGGTGGCCAGGGTTGCAGCCACCTGAAGGACTGGCTGGGGCCCTTCCAGGCCAGCTCACTCACATGGCTGTTGGCGGGGGACCTCAGTTCCTTACTGCGTAAACCTCTCCATAGAGCTGCTTGAGTGTCCAAATGACATGGCAGCTGGCTTTTCCTCCAGAGCAAGAGATCAGAGAGACAGCACGGAGGAAGCTGTGACATGTTTATGCGCCAGCCTCCAATGTTGCACAACCTCACTTTTACAAGTCACTGAGACCAACTCAAGGACACGGGAATTGAGCTCCACCTGTTGAAGGGAGAACACCCAATGATGTGTGCACTTATTTTAAGACCACCACATTATTGTACTATTGGGCATTTATTTTTATAACACCGTGTTTTGTTTTGTTTTTTAAGATTTTATTTATTTATTTTTAGAGAGAGGGGAAGGGAGGGAGAAAGAGAGGGAGAGAAACATCAATGCGTGGTTGCCTCTTGTGCGCCCCAGCTGGGAACCTGGCCTGCAACCCAGGCCTGTGCGCTGACTGGGAATTGAACCAGTGACCCTTTGGTTCATAGGTCAGCACTCAATCCATTCAGCCATACCAGCTGGGCCATGTTTATTTTTTAAATCCAGTGTGGCCCTAAGGTTCTCACATTTGAGAAGGGAATGTTTCAGACCCTTGATTTTTACTGTAGGGTGGATTACTGTGGCAGGAGGTTGACATATGTGGGTGTGGGAACCAAGTGAGGCTTTGCTGCGGAAAAGCACAGTATGGAGAAAAGGGTCCAGCCTCCTGCAGAGAGGCCAAGGGGAAGACATAGAGGGGTGGCTGGGGTCCCAGGGTATACTGTATGGTCCACAGCTCACTGTCTTGGGTGTTATAACTACATTTGCACCCACCTGCAACTTTTTGTAGTGATTGTAGACCTTTGTACTCTTTCCAGTTTCTTTATACAGGGATGGGCAAAAGTATATTTACAGTTGTGAGTAGGCGAAAAGAGAGTTTTTGTTGTATTATTATTTATTAATTATTTATTATTTATTTGAATTATTTGTCATCTTGTTATTATTGTTATTATTTCATATCCTTACTTATGATTTGTCTCTTGGGTAATGATAACTGTTAATTTAACCTACTTTTGTTAGCCCCTGTATCCAGGACCAGAATATGGTTCTTTTGTTAGCTCTTCTCAAGATAACAAGAACAAGGAAATCTTTGCATTTTGAGGCCAGTTTATTTTTTTGTTTAACTAAGTCACCTAAATATGGCGATCTCCTGTGCTTCTCTGCAGATACTCCTATTGTGAGAAGCACTGTGGCTTCGGATAGATCTTTCTGAAAGAAAGCTGTGCATCGTTTCCATCTGGGGTAGTTTTAGAAATTGTAGTTGTAAGTCATGGAGTCCTATTCTGTGTCCCTACAGATGGAGAAGATGAAGAAAGGGTCACAACCAACAACTTCTTTTCCCGGCATGAGCCCTGGGTCCCCTGTGAAAAGATTCGGTTCTCCCAGGGCCCTTTCTCCGCGGCCATCTTCTCCTGTGACATCCCGGTAAGCATCTTTCCCCTTTGTCACAGTTGTATGATTAAAGCAGTAGGCTCACTGTAGCATTAAAACAAAATAGCACAGAGCCTTCTTCTCCGCCATGAGGCATGGCCAGCCCTGAGAGGCAAGCAGGAGGAATGCCCCCTTCTCTCTCTGAGTATCTTCTATATAAGCGACAGGCTCTTAGGGGGTGCTGTTGCCTGGTAAATATGGGACTCTTGGTTACCGGATGATCCATTCAACATTTCCTCTTTAGGTCCATCAATTCCATTCTGCTTTTCTGGCATTCGCCTCCTTTCTCCTTCAGCTGTATCTGGAGTGAAGCGATTGCATTCTGCTTGGGTCTATTTCATTAAAAGAAGCAATAATAACTTAGCCACCATTGGCAGTATGGTTATTTATAATGAAGCCCTTTTTAAAAATTAAGAACTGGGTGAACTCACCAATGAAACTGTGTAAGCAAAAAACAGATTTACACTGTGTGGCTCTGTCTTAAGTCATTAACATATTTTACTGATAGTAACGGACTAGAATGGCTCAGTAAGGAACTCAGGGCAGCAGTGCAATGGAAACATTTTCAGTGGGACTGAGAGAGGAAGAGAAATATGATTTTAATTTGGGAAAATAGGAAACTTTATACAGAGAGAATCATATAAAACTTGTTCAGTGCATCAGTTTGGCTCAGAGAATGCAGGATAAAACACAAATTGAATGAACATGGGAATTTCTTTAAAATATTTCAAGGTGACAGCAGCTATTATTTCTAATTTGTTACGTTCTAACAGAGACCTTTTTCACTATTATTATTTTTCTCAGAGATCACTATGGTTTATATAGATGAATTCCTGCTATTACTGTATCTACCTTCCACAAGGAAAAGCCTTCCGTGGTGCATTACTAAATGAATAGCATCTTAGTTTGTTAATTTTTTGAGTCCATTGCATCCTTTCTGTGCTTATATCACTTACCTTTTGTTATGGTATTGCTCTCTTGCAAACTCTAAATTTATTAGGTGGTCTGTAAAGTCTCTCTTTGTCTTATTTCTGAGCCTCCCATTCACATGTCATACTCTGGTGATAGTTTGGGACATTGGCATTAACAGAGAGAAAAGCCTGTTCACATCAGGATTTTTTCAGAGTCCTACCCTCTCGTTCCAGGATATTGACTCATGGTCCCTGCATGGATAGTAGCCAGCAAGTTTCATCATTATCATTACTGTAAATTCCACTAAGATGAACAAGGGGTTGGTTGTCCTCTCTGTAGAGAGAGAATTCAAGTTTTGGAAGCAAGTTCTCAGTAGGCTCTGTGCTATTTTTTTTTTTTTTTTAATGCTACAAGGATAGACTTGTTTTAATAGTGCAAAATGGAAGACAACAAAAATATTTTCAATAAGGAATTGGTATACAAATTATGACACATCCAAATAATGGAGTATTATACAGATATAAAGAGTCATGAAGAACAATATGGAATTGCATGGAAAGATGGTCACAATATTGTTATAAAGTGGTATATGGAACATGGCTCCATTTTATCAAGTGCATATTTTCCATATTTATGAATATTTCTTAAGATGGGTTTTTAGACATAGGTTAATTATTTTTAAAAGCTCGATATTTAGTATGCATATACCTGATCACATTGGTGAATGTGTGTGTGTGTGTATATATATATATACGTATATATATATATATATATATAGACAATCAGTGGTTCTTGGGGCAATGATTTCTTTATCCTGCTCCTCCCTTTTTTGCTTGTATTTGTGTTTTCAAATTTATCTACAAAAATCACATATTGCTTTTGTATTACCAAAAAGAGGAAAGGGTACTTTGCCAGTTTTATAAAAGAAGTTAGAAGCTGTGTTAAGGTTGATAAGAACGGGACTTGGTCTAAAGGCAGAATTTTGACAGGTGTTGTGCTGAGAACATGGCTTTCCAAGCCCCGTTGGAGGTGGGGGTGCACTGCCACTCTAGATGTGACTGTTCTGGGGTCAGCAGTGAGCTGCATCATTCTCTCTTCTTCCCCTTGACTCACTGGGATGTCAGATGCCACAGTAGGGAGTCCCAGTCTCTGAATGCTTCTCTACATTTCAGTTTTCTGTGCTGTTTTCTTTAAAGTTGAAAGTCATGAAGGTTGTATTTTAGGAACTATTTTTTTTATTGGGGTATAATTGACATGTAGCATTATATTAGGTTCAAGTGTACAACATAATCATTTGCTATTTATATACACTGCTAAATGATCACCACAGTAAGTCTAGTTACCATCTGTCACCATACATAGTTACAAATATTTTTTCTTTTCTTTTTTTTCCTGTGATGAGAATTTTTCAGATTTACTCCTTAACAACTTTCAGATATTCAGTTTAGAATTCTTAACTATAGCCACCATGCTGTACATTACATCCCCATGACTTATTTATTTTATAACTGGAAGTTTGTACCTTTTGACCCTCTTGATGCATTTTACCCCCCAGCCCCTCTTCCTTCTGGCAACCAGCAGTCTGTTCTCTGTACCTATGAGCTTGTTTGTTTGTGTTTTTTTTTTTTTTTTTAGATTCCACATATAAGTAAAATCATACAGTATTTGTTTTTCTCTGTTTCACATATTTCACTTAGCATAATACCCTCAAAATCCATCAGTGTTGTCAGAAATGGCAAAATTCCATTCTTTTTTATGGCCAAAGAGTGTGTGTATACCACATGTTCTTTATGGAACTATTTTATATTTTAAAGGGCATATCTTCTGAATTTTATTTTAAAGAACTCTCTTACCAAAGAGATGTGGACAACACTTCAGACTTTCTTTATGCAGTTAAATTTAGAGAAATGCACATCTTTTTCACTCCATCTAGAACAGTAATGGGTGCTTAGCAGGCGCTTCATATAGATTGGTGGGGTGAATGAATGCAAGTCATTGTGCCAGGCTCTTCAGAGAATCCCCAAATGAGGAGAACAGTCTCCTGCTGAGCGGGCCCAAGTAAGGTGGGAGGGACATGTGGACGCAGAGGAGGACAGTTCCAGGTCTGGTCCAGAGAGGAGGTTGTCTGCCTTGAACTGCTCATGCCTTAGGATGTAGCTCAGCCCTCATTCTCTCCGAAACCAGCCAACGCTGAACTTGCCCCCATCTCTGTACTTGCAGAGAATCTCGTGCAGACTCCCGGTATTCATTCGTCGATTCTGTACAGAGCACATGCCTTGTGTGCAATATTCTTCTCAGACGTCATCGATCTTACCTGAGAAGGAATAGCAAAAATGTCAGGTAATGAGATATTCTGTGAAGACAAAGGAAACCTGGTCCGAAGACAGAGTGGTGCGAAGGAGTAGTTAGATAAAGTAGTCAAGGAGGGCTGCTCTGAGAAGGTGATGTCTGAGTTGAGCCCTCCATGAAGTGAAGGAGCAAGCCACATTGATCTGTACCTCACTTCACTGTGTCACCTATCGAGAGGTTGGGGACTGACTGGATTTATTGTTGCATGGTAGGTGCTCAATTAAGGATCTATGGGACTAAAGCCAGAAGGGAAGCAGAGCCTGGAGAGCGGGGGTGGGCTTGGCTGGCCAGTGTGGGCGGTGCTAGAACCAGTCCTGCCCGAAGACTGGCCCTTTGCCTCCCTCCTCTTTCCTTCCGGGCCCTTCATCACTTTATTCTTCCAGTGATCCGTCTCTTACACTTTCACTTTCCTGCGCTGTGTATTTCGCTTGGGAAATTTTTCAAGGATGAGGGATGCCAGCTTCTGTACTGCACTGCCAGGTATTCCTGCCACTTCAGCAAAGAGAAATAAATAGAATGGCCTGTATTTTCAGAGTCCTAGACATGCCATCTCTGGTGCAGGCAGGAAAAATAGTAACCTCGAACACAGCTGGACTTCCTTGTGTACTGCCTGAACTACCAGAATCATCATCTCTGTAAGGGGGACCCTGGGGAGAGAAGTTGCTCAGGTACCGCTACATCAGAATTACAAGTTGAGAGGTCTAAGGAGATGCAAACGTTTCTTGATTTTAAGATGTTCACAAAGAAAGTTTCTCCCTGGGTGAACTGCACTGGGTATGGACCAAGTCTGGGAAATTGGGGAAGTCAGGGAGACCATAAGTGAATTCTGAAAATCCAAGCAGATTAGACAGCAATGAAAAAGAATGAATCGCAGGTACCATAAGCAGTGGGTGGACCTCAGGAACATGGTGTCGAGCAGAAAAGGGAAGTTGTAGAACACTACCATTTACAAATATTGAGTTCTCAAATGTGCAAAACTAAACACTGTCCTTTTAAGTATATAAACATGGTAAAATGATTTTTAGTAGAAGAAAACGAAAAACATAAAAGATGAAGTGATGATGGCTTCTGAGTGAGGAGCAAGGAGACAGGGTGGGGCATAAAGGACATTCCGGCACAATTACAATGTCCTTGTTTTGAGCTAGTTGGTGGGTTTGTGGGCATTTGTTATATCACTCTTTTTTTATAATTTTTTAAAATATTTAATTATTTTTTTAGAGAGAAAGGGAGAGAGGGAGAGACACTGATGTGTGAGACAATCATCAATCAGTTGCCTCTTGCCCCCAGCTGGGGACCTGGTCTGCAACCCAGGCATGTGCCCTGACTGGGAATCGAACCAGTGACCTTTTGGTCCATAGGATGATGCCCATCCCACTGAACTACACCGGCCAGGGCTGTTATATCACTCTTTATACCTTTCCTATTTTATAAATATTCTTTGCATACACAATATTGAACAAAAATTAAGAAAAGAAATACTGGATTTTTTAAAACGGTGTTACACACAAAATGAAGCCCAAAGTGGTGTTTTGAGCTTCCTGTATGCATACCACGTGTGTGATCTTTAAAGCACACTGAATGTGACGTGGCTTTGAGCTCAGTCCCTTTGAACTCCCATGCAGAAACCCAGATGGGCTATGTGATGATAGTGTATTGTTTCCCTCCCAAATCTCACATAAACGGAGCCACTGGTGCATGGCTGAGTATGTTAATGGCATTGCTCTTTTCAGCGTTCAAGTTTATTTTTATTGTTCACATTGTTGGCTATTTGTATGGGTTTTAGAAAAGTAGCTTCAGCAACACTTCCAAAGATGTGGCTGGAGCATAGCTTTCTCGTAACCTAGAGAGGGGAAATCAAGTGTGGCCTAGTGGATTGATCCAGCCTCTGTTGGTGCCCCCGATCCGTTTAGTTCTTCAGTGTGAAGTATTCTCCAATGCTTTCAGGTTATTAGGAATATATATATATATATATATATATATATATTTATTGATTGATTGATTGATTGAAGGAAAGGGATAGGGAAAGAGAGGGAGAGAAACATCCATCAGTTGCCTCTTGGACACATCCCAACCAGGGACCAAACCTGCAACCCAGGTATGTGCCCTGACCAGGAATCAAATATAGGCGAGCTTTCACTTTGTGGAACGATGCTCAACCAACTGAGCCACACTGGTCAGGGCAGAAATATATTCTAAGTCATTTTGGTCATTATGAAGGGGAATGTTTCAGCTGTCTGTTGCTGCTATAACAACCCCCCAACCCCAAAATTTTGTGGTGTGAAACAATTTGTTATTAATTCTCACAGCTTTGTGACTGGGGCTTATCAGGAGGGTCTCTGTTTTGGTCTTTTGCATGGTTGCTCTGTGGGTTGATTGGGATTCACAAGGCAGCTTTCACTTGGGATCTTGCATGCAATTACAATTCAGGGTCAGCTGGGTTCACCTGGGGCTTGACTGAGCTCGAGGTCCAAGATGGCCCATTCACCTGGCTGGCAGTTGATGCTGGCTGTTGGATGGAGCTCAGCTGGGGCTGTCAGCTGTAATAGAATGCCCACATGGAGCCTCTCCATGTGACTTAGGCATCTCACAGCACGGCAACTGTAGTCCCAGAGGGAGTGTCTGCAATAGTAGATTATCTCCCAGGACAGAAAGTGGAAGCTGCCAGGCCAGTTAAGGACTATGCCTTGAATTGGTACAGCATTCTTTCCCTGCTGTATTTTGTTGCTCAAAGCAGTCAGGCCAACCCACATTCAATGGGATGGAGAAATCAAATCAAAAAGGTCATAGATCATGTGAGATGGGAGGAGATATTATTGTGGCTGTCTTTAGAAAATACAATCTGCCAAATAATCATTGTCAAAGCTAGCTCATAGCTGAGATGAGTTTTTATATCAGGAACCTGGCCCAGGTTGTATTTCACATTATCATGTGTTGGAAACAAAACAAATTTTGTTTGTCCATATGAGGGGAAAAAAAAAAAAAGACCTAGTTGTCTCAAAGGCTCCAAATAAGTACCTCCCACTGAGAATCAGGCTCATAGGAGGCTCCTGGAGCCAGCCTTTTCCTTTGGAGGTTGAGGACATTCAGTTGATCATTCACAGGTGCCATTCCCATCGGCTTGTCTGTAGACCTGTGATGTGGTTATCCCTGCCCATAGCTAAGTGTCTTCAGGGGATCAGGGCTCCCTGCACTGGCATTTTAACTGTTGTTTTTGCCACCACCATTCTCAGATAAGCTTTTATATTCTTACCCGAAAATTTTCTTGAAAAGGATCATTGAAAATGTTAAGTTATATATCCTCTTCACAGTCATACTTACATATACACCCAGTCCAGAGTCCTATATTTTTCAGCCTTACTAGAGAGTAATTTGAATCTAGACCAATTTTTTAAAGCTTTTTTATTGTAAAATAATTTCAGTCCTACAGAATTGCAAGACTAGAACAAAGAACTTCTGTATAACTTTCATCCTGTTAACATTTAGCCACATTTGCTTCATCATTCCCATTCCCCTACTCACTCATGCACTTTCCATAGACACACACACACACACACACACACACACACACACACATTCGGCCTGCAGCCAGTTCTGGCCTCCTGTCCACTTCCTGCAGTTCAGCCCTAGGGCCCCTCATGGTGAGAGTAGTGTCTGTAGAAGAAGGGCTCCTTGTCCATCTCTACCTTGCAGGCCCCCGGAGTTGTGGCTCGCTGCAGGCAGGCTCAGTGACAGAGCAGTTGAAGGTACCTAGCACCTTTGCTCAGTCTCACTGGTCAGAGAGGAGGAAGAAGAGCAAAAGACTTTTTTTGTCAATCTTTCTAATACCAGCAATTCTTATTCCGTGCGTCAAGGTACAAATGCTTATGGAGGGGAAGCTGTCACCTTCTGCATCATCTACCATAAAAGAGTGCTCTTTCCGTCTCCTCTCTCCAAATTCCAAATCCAGGGTAATTCTTTGCCATTCCCGGGCCACACCCTGTAGTTGGACCAAACCATGCACACAATACCCCAGGGAGCGGATGACTCATTTTGATCTTCACAAAGGCATCAGACCGGGTCCCTCAAGATGCCCTCCTGGAAGTTATGGCCACATTATTGTCCTGGACAACAGTGTGTAAGGAGGGCATTGCTCAGCAAAAGATCGTCGCCATATGTTTGTATAGGTGATTCGAACCTGAACACAGGGCTTTGCAGCTGACTGGAAAACTGTTCAGTGGAGCACTATCATAGTGAGAGGGCAGGGCTGTGGTCTCCCCCAGCAGAGTTCCTCCTGGTTTGGCACGTGTTCATTCTTGTCTGTGAGGAGAATTCAGATTTTTATTTTATCATGTGTTTAATCAACACAGAGAGCTGTTCAGTGCTTACTCTGTGCCAGTTCTAAAATGAATATCTGGGGGTCTTGGTGACCCCAAACTCAGGCTTAGCCACCATTGCACCATAGAATAGGGCAGTGTTGTGAGAAGTGGACTCAGGGTGATGTAGGCTCAGACTGCAGCTCCATGGCTCCTTAATCTTGCTCAGCCTGGTTTCCTCACCTGTAAAGTGACCGTAATAGTAGTACCTGTGTCATACTGTGGGTTTTTTGTTTTGTTTTTCAAGATTTTATTTATTTTTGGAGAGAAGGGAAGGGAGGGAGAAAGAGGGGGAGAGAAACATCAATGTGTGGTTGCCTCCTGCGCACCCCCAGCTGGGGACCTGGCCTGCAACCCAGGCATGTGGCCTGATTGGGAATTGAACCTGTTACCCTTTGGTTCACAAACCGCCACTCAAACCACTAAGCCACACCAGCCAGGGCTTGTGTTTTGACAACTAAAAGACACGTATACAGAAGAATGTGTCTTGTATGTGTATACACTTAGCAGCACAGTGGCTGGTGTGTAGACAGCACCCAGGAAGCGTGGACCCAGTTTTGCCCCATGGGTGCTATTGGAATCCTGAGCTCCAGGTCATTCAGGGAGGGATCACGTGTGACTGTGTTAAAACACACAGGGCCCTAGTAATTACCTCTCAAGCTCAGGATCTCAGGAAGCCTATGGGTGTGCCTCAGCGTCACTGTGGGGATTAAGACACTGCCCCTTCAACCACAACAGTTATATTCTATTGGCTTTGCAGAAGTAGAAGGGGTGTTGGGGTGGCTGCATGCATGTCTCCCTTCAGTAGTTCTCAGCTGGGGGAGATCTTGCCCCTGAGGGGACATTTGACAATGTGTGGAGATATTTCTGATTGTTCCAACCTGGGATCCGGGGTGAAGATTGCTGCTGGCATCTAATAGGTTGAGGCCAAGGGTGCTGCTAAACACCCCACAGTGCACAGGACAGCCCCACAACAAAGAAGGATCCAACCCCAGACGTCAGTAATGGCAGGGTTTGATAAACCCTGGTGTGTATGCATATGCATTTGGAGGGGACAAGAGGATTCTGTATACACCTTTTACTTCATTAATGTCTAGGAACAAGATTAGGAAACCAGGGTTATAATAGTGCATCTAGAAAGAAAGACCTGGTTGCTGAGAGGTCCCTTAGGAATGATGGGCCTGAGTCAGCTGAACCCAATGACTAAAGGAGAACAGTCTGCAGACGGGAGGCCTTGTCCACATGGGTGAGTGTCCCGGGGAAGTCAGTGTAGCCAGTATGAAGCAATTCCTTCTGGGGTTAGAGCTGTCCAGCTGGAGAGCAGACCACTGCAGAGGGGCGGACAGCCCACTATGGAAGTGAGATCTGAACTGCTTTCGTATCAGTGAAGTCGTTGATGTTAAAAAATTAAATTTTAAAAATTCAAATTATGTTCAAGTTGTATTCATTGGGTTGAGTGATCACATCACAATGTGGCCCTCAGCCTGGCGTGACTGAGAGGAGGTGTTCTCCTGCACACCTGGAGCTGGCCTTTCAGCGTGAGAGCATCATTGGAAAACTGGCCTGCGTATTGCCCAATTCACATACCGCTTGAGGATTATTTCCTAGGTCCAGACCAAGTTTAATATTGACCTCATATATTTTCCGTTATCAGGATCCAATTAGGTAACTCTTACTACTCTGGTGAGAAATTGGCCTTGATTATTAAGCTGACTTGCCATTTTTATTGCTGTTTTGATAGATTAAAAACATTTGAACATTAGCAATTTCATACCTTTCAGCCTGCTGCAGGATTGAGAGACAAGTTGTAATTTAGATGCAGATTACTCCACATTCTTCTTTAAGGAGCTCTGTATAAATGCCACATCCCTGTGCGAACGTCTGGGTAAACTCAGTGCCTAAAGCTGGGTTACCTACGTCATGAACACCCAGTGTTCACCAGGGACCAGGGCAAGCCCAGTGCACCTGTGATGGGCCTTCTTCCACCAGACATAAGACAAGCTCCTGGATTTTAATAAAATGGTGTTTCCCTGGTTGGAAACAGGCTTGTCCTCCCCCTTTACATTTTCCTAGTAGCAAGAGAGATTCTTTTAAACCCAAAGACTCTCCAGAAAGACACCTCCTCACCCCACTTCTTGACTGACTTTGTTCCTTAGCATTTAAAAAGGAACCCGCTGTCAATTATATCCCAGGAAAGATGACTTTTTAAAACAGGAACCAGGAACCTTGAAGACATTATGCTGAGCAAAATAAGCCAGATGCAAAAGGATAAATCCCATATGATTCCATTTCTGTGAGGTAGCTAGAATAGCCAAATTCACAGACAGAGAGCAGAAGGGAGGAGGTTGCCAGGGACTGGGGAGAGAGGAATGGGGAGTTAGTGTTTAACGGGAACAGAGTTTTGTGGACAGCGGTGGTGATGGTTGCACCACGGTGCCAATGTACTTAATGTTGCTGAACTGTACACTTACAGATGGTTAAGGTGGTAAATTTTGTTACGTGTATTTTGCTACAATAAAAAAAAGGAGTTGGCTTTTTCATTGCTGCATCCTAAAGCCAGACGCAGCTCTGGTGTCCATTTAAAAAGAGGTGCTGGAAGCCCTGGCTGCTGTGGCTCAGTGGATTGAGCGTCGGCCTGCAAACCAAGTGTCGCTGGTTTGATTCCCAGTCAGGGTACATGACTAGGTTGCACGTCAGGTCCCCAGTTGGGGGCGCGAGTGAGAGGCAACCACACAGTGATGTTTCTCTCCCTCTCTTTCCCCTTTCCTCTCTCTCTAAATATAAATAAATAAATAAACAAATAAGTAAATAATTTAAAAAAAAAGAGAGAGAGATTCTGGGAAAATGCCAAACACTCCATCCTGATATTTTCATCCAAGTGAAGTGAAATTAGGATGCAGTGTCACCAAATGTGCTTCCTAAAATATTGTCCCTTCCACCAGGGTCATCTTACAGATGCTGTACGTTCCTGTGAGAGTAATAGTGTGCCAGGGACTTTTGAGTGTATGCTAAGCGTTATATTTGTTCCTCTTAAAGTATGAAATTGTTCAACAGTTCGGAAGCAGGTATCTTAGAAGCAAAGTTCCGTGGTCAGCCGCAGTAATTATCTTCTGGCATGTTTTTGGTTTTCCAGAACAACTGCCAAAGGATATCCAGAACCTCCAAAAAATGAGAAGCTGCCATATTCAGAAAGTTCCCTGAGGTACCGCTTACCCGCCTCTTTCAACAAGAAGACACCCAAGAGAAAAGAGGAGAAAGAGAGAAGCAACAAGGAATGGGAACGAGGCCTGTCTCCGTGGCCAACCACCCCACCCAGGACGGATTCCTTCGAGAAGCATGTAATGGACAGGCATGTCACTGAGAAGCAGGCAGCTGCAGGAGGTAAGGCCGAGTGCTGTGCAGGTAGGCTCTTCTCGCCAACGCCCACCCAGCCTCGGCTGTCCTGGCCGATTCGCCCTTTGGCCTGATCCACAGTCCACGTGGGAGTCTCGTGTTTGAGGCGGGTGGCGGCGGCGCGGGGAGGATTTACCTTAGACAGGTGCACACCCTGTGCTCTCTCTCAGGCTTGCGGGTTGCCCCCGAGTCCTTCCCCTCAGTCTCCTGAGGGTCCCCTGATGCACTGGGCCAGCTTCAGCACTTCCCACGGAGAGGCTCTTCCTTTGGTTTGGTAGGCTACTGTGAGGAATGCAGCGAGTTCAAGATGGGCACAGCGGTGGTGGCTGCTGTGGGACTTACTAGCGACCCTGTCTTTCCTCCTTGCCTTTCCAGTACCCTCCACTGTGAAAGGCATTCAGGTTACAGCCGCCGGCACAGCATCTCTGCTCGCTGGCTAATTGTGCCGGTCCTGAAGCATTTCCCACCCCCCACTGGATGGGGTCTTTGAAGTGGCAGCTGCCATGTGAGTGCTATCACTGTTTATTTTCCTCATTCTTCTCCTCTGATGCAGCCTCAGGGAAGCCTACTGCAGGCACCACCAGTGCAGGGGAGGCTGCAAAGATCCTGGCTGAAAAGAGACGACAGGCCCGACTGCAGAAGGAGAAGGAGCAGAAGGAGCAGGAGCAGAAGGAGCAGGAGAGGCTGAAGAGGATCCTGCAAAACAGGTATGGGGATGTTCAGAGTTTTGTGCAATCGGCCACAAAAGGCTGTGGTGGAAAGAACAACTCGCCTTTCTTGGAATTGATAAAGCCTCAGTGGAAGTCTCGGTCAGCCTGGCAGGTGTTGAGGAGACAGCACCTTTGATTAGGTGTCATTAACAGCAATGGAACTTTGGTCTTTTCAGATGACCCAGAAGCTCATAGCTCCAGAATCTAAATGTTACCAGCAGCTTCCCATTCTCCTCTTGGACTGTAGGTCAGGCCAGGTCTTGCAGAGCCATCAAAGGAGTTTGAGCTTTGTTTATTGAATGAGGTTTTCCCTGAAAAGACAGGAGGTTCTGGATGTAAGGGTTTTGATTCTGCTTCCTGAATCATGTTTTTCCCCCAAAGTATCCTGAGTCATGCCTCCAAGTGAGAAAGAGGAGGGTTGAGCAGAAGCCCCTGGAGGGGGGGTGGAAGCTGCCCTCATAGTCCACGAGCTACGAGGTATGGGGCTCCCACCCTGAAGCATGACAGAAGACTGGTCTGTAAACTCGGGAGGGTGTCCCAATCATCCTAGAAATGTAGTGAAAACACACCGGCCCAGGCCCTGTCCTACCTCACTTGCTCCCCAAAGTTTGAGAACCACCTCATCTTTAGTACTGGGCGCTTGGTCAAAATATAAGTAGCCTGCCTTTTCTGATCTTCATATTCGGAAAGAAATGGATGTTGAAGGACAAGGTAGATTTTTATCTCTAAACTGATAAAAGAAGCTTTTAGGATAATCACTGAGTGCAATCCGATACTATTTGGAGAATTAACATGACAGGAAGCAGCACCCTTAGACTGGCACTGAAACGGGAGTAATAAATAATAGAGTAGTATTCTCAATCCTGAAGTGACCTTGACAAGTCTTTTGTGGTCTCTGATTACAGGTTTGATGATTTATTGTTTTTAAGTGTGGCGCGCGCATGTATGCGTGTGTGCGCACACGCGGGGGTGTGTGTGTGTGTGTGTGTGTGTGTGTGTAGATCTGGCTGGTTCCTTCTTCAAACTCCAGACTTCTCTGATGATTTCTCTTCCTCCAGTGGCAGATCTTTCTGTTGAGTGGTGTGCTTGGGCTGGTGTGGGTGGGCCACAGGGCATGTGGAGGGAGGTCTCAGGAGATGAAGATGAATCCCAGGACCTCAAATGACAGGCCTTGGTGATTGCAGGCCCTGAGCAGGTGAGTGATATAATTGTAGCTGTGTGCTGAGGCAGGTGGAATTCGTCGCCATCCAGCGACTAGCCTCTCTCAACAGGATGGGCCACATTTCGAGTGCACAGCAGCTACATGGCTAGTAGCTACCATGGACAGCACAAATCTCTAGAACATTGCCCTCGTCATAGAAAGTTCTATTGTATAGCACTTACAGGCCATATTCCCAACTGCCTCGTTCTTTCACTTGCCTGTGCTCCACATGCACCTCAAATCGAGCATTTGCAAAGCAGACCTTATTATCTTTCTTTTAGACTTCCTTTTCCTTTCACAAGCTCTGTGTCCCCATCTTTGTAGGCACCCAAATCAGAGGTCCCAGCAGCTCTCAGCTCTTTCCTCTCCTTCCTCCCCTCCTCTCCCTTCTCCTCTGAGCCCTGACCCCTCTTGTCTCTCACCTGGACTGTCTGCAGCATCTGAGCTGAGTTCCCTACTCTAAGTCTCTCAGATCTTCTCCACTCTTCACACTGTGTCCCCAGTGACTATTTGCACATAAGTGTCAGTGTTGTGCTCCCATTCTTTAACAAGCCAGCGACTCCCTTGCCCGCAGGATCCACCGAAAGCCGTCATCCGGCCTTCAAGGCCAGTCACGACCTGGCCTCACCTGCCCCTCCACCTCCAACATTCTGGACATCAGTGTGCAGAGTTTCCTGACATGCCCCCACCACACGATTCCATACCTCCGCTTTCCTTCCCGTGTGGACTTATGCTCCTTGCCAGTCATATCTTTTCTCCAGACTCAGGTCAAGCCTTGCTCCGCATCTGCAGCCTTTGTGGCCCTGCACCTGGGAGAGAACTGATTTCTCCCTCTTTTTCCCCTTCCTGAGCCCTGCTGCTCAGCTGACTAACCCAGCTTCATTCATTTGTTCACAGGCCCACTTCCCCCAAGTAAGAACCATAAAAGGCTGAGATGCAGTCCCAGTATCACCAGTGCTGGTGCTCAGTACATGTATAAGGAAGGCAGAGAAGGAGGAAGAGGCCCAGCTAAGACACCACTGCAATCGTGGGCTAAGGCGAGGGCTAACACAGTATGGGGAAGGGAAACCTGGAAAAGGGAGGGGTGAGTTCATATTAGGTGGTCCAGCTCCAGTCTGCGGACTTGCGTGACCAAACAGAAACGGGCTAAGTCAAAGTTGATGCTGAGGTTTAATTCTAAAGACTTAGGAGAATGGTAGACCTAATAACCAATGAAGCACAGAAGAAATTAGTTTTAGAGGGTAAAAACAATGAATTTGATTTTAGATAAGCTAAGTTGAAGGTACCTGCAAAATGTTCAGGTGATTGGAAATGGAGTAAAAATGAGAGTAATACACTTAACGCAAAATCAGTTTTCCTCTCTCTCACCAGAATGTGAAGCTTTGCATAGCACCACGTGGCAGGTGACAAAGCACCAAACAACCTGGGGCTGGAACACAGCGGATGTCACTTGGAATAAGATCATCCCACGACTGTTTTGTGCTTACAGTCAATAACTGGAGCCACAGAAAGGGGCTACAGTGAAAGACTGTAGAGGACAATAAAGGATCTTCAGCATAACCATAGAAAGCCAGTTATTTTCACAAACTGGTGAGGGAAATGCCAGGGATGAGACTATTCAGAACAGAAGGGCTGACAAGACTCCAGGTAGCTGGGGCTGAGGAAGGAGAGCAAAAGCTGCTCCAGTCGCCACTAGCAGTGACATCGGGGCTCTCTTGGAAGCCCACAGAGCAGGGCATAGCCCCTGGGCTTGTGGGCAGCCCAAGATGTAAATCAGGATTCTTGGAGTTGGGACAAGGAAGCCTGGGGCCCACATCCACCCTGGGGAAGACACTGACGAAAACTAGCAAGCCAGAGATCTTAGTCTGATTTCAAAACAGAGCCCATTAAGTCACATTAAGCAGCTAAAATAGCCCTGCCTGGTGTGGCTCAGCTGGTTAGAGCTTCGTCCCGTACACCAAAGGGTTGCGGGTTTGATCCTTGATCGAAGTGTGTACGAGAAGACACCCAGTCGATGTTTCTCTCATTTGGTATTTATTTCTCTCCCTTCTTCTCTCTAAAAAGCAATGAAAAAAATGTCCTAGGGGGAGGGATTAATTTCTTTAAGAGGCTAAAATAGCTGTTAGGGGCCCATGCAGAAAGATATTTAAGTTAGGCAGCCCTCATGAGCAAGGTCACCATGTCCACACAAAAGGTCCTCCTGCCACTCAGAGCTGGCACCTGTCTGGCTGAGCCTCCAGGTGGTCAGCTGTTGGGGAAAGAGATGGGGCAAGTAGGGCCCATCCGATGTGAGTGGCAGGTGGGGTAGCAGCCAAGGCAGGAGGGGAGAGCCTCACGCACACCCAGGGCTGGGGAGAGGTCCTCACAGAAGGGACATTTAACACTGTCTGTACCTGTGAGACATGTTGAGGCTGAGGAAAGGCTATTGGTCTTGAGGATTAGTAGGTGAACTGAGATTTCGGAGGGAAGCAGTGGAGACAGTGGGGACCCAAGCCAGCTTGGAAGAGGTGAGAAGATGGAGGCCCTGAACCATCAGCTGAATGTTAAGAGGCTGTGAGTGGAAGGCAGGGGAGAGCTATTTGGGACACCCGAGACCTGAGTGTGTTTGCACACCGTGCAAAGGTCCATGTGGGAGGGTGAAACAATGGAGGACACGGGAGAGTGATAGGAACCTGGCGCAGGTGAGTGTGGAATCAGTAACACAAGGGGTGACATTTGCCCTCCTTTTCCTCTAAGCAGAGGAGGAAAGCGGGCATTCCTGAGTAGTGATGCAGTAGAGGGTAAAATAGGAAGCTCACACCCTATGGCCCCAGGCTTCGCTGTAAAGTGGTTGGTGATGCCATCAACTAATGAGGGCGGTGGAGACTGAAAAAAGACAGAGGTTTGGAGTGTATCTACAGCCATTGGTGGAAGGGATGGGGCCAAAAGGCTGTATAAGTAGCAGCTGAGGCCCAGGGACAGATGACCAGTTAGCCTTGTTTGGGCCTTACACTAACCAGTGCTGGCAGCCCCAGGAGGGCACAAGTGGTCCTGGGGACCATCTCAGCCTGGAGTTGGGCCACAGAGTGGGCTCCATGCCATCCCAGAAGCACTCAAGAGGGGTCGGCGGCCGGGGGCACAGAGAGGGGGGAGCAGCACAAGTGACTGCACAGTGCCACCCAGGACAGGTCAGGGGAGAAGGCGCTGAGGGGCGGAGTGAGAGCAGGTCAGAATGTGAAGTTTAGGATGTTAAGGGTTAAGCTTTTTAAAATAAAAACTTTTAAGTGCAGAAGAAGGAGGGAATAGTGAACAATTCAAGGCTAAGCACGTGTCAGGGATATGGTGTAAGTGCAAAAGGGTGGGACCTGGCTGGTGAGGTGCTAGAGGTTGCGAGTTATTCAGTGAAGATCCTCTTCCCCAGCAGCTGGTGATGCGGATAAGAGTGTATCTGCTGAGTGATGACCATGGTGCACAGTTTTCCAGTACTTTCTACCTGGTGAGGAAGGGGGGTAGGTTAGGGGTAGGTGACAGGAACAAGGACAGAGAGGGTGACAACTGTACACGGGTCTGGTGGAGTCTGGAGGGAACTGGGTAAAGATGACAAGGCCAATGGGGGCAGCTGCAGCAGAGGGGCGGTGGGAAATGACAAAATCCATGTTCTCTCTGGTGCTTTAAGCAGGGAGAGAAAGGCTGTTCACCCTCAGAGAGGATATTGAGGGGCTCAGTTTCACACCAGTGAAGCCAGCTCTGGGGGAAGCCGGGTACGGTTAATGGAGAGAATGTTGTCTGTAATAGGAGGGACAAACGGGGGCTAGTGGGCCTGTGCGGAGGAATTTGTGTTGCGGGTGATTCTGGAAACTTAGGGGTCAAGATACATTATTTACTGGGTGTTTATGTACTGGGCACCTCTCAAGTCCTCATGGTAAAATGGGAGAAACAGAGCGGCTTTTCAAGTCCTGGAGATAATGAAAAAGGTGAAGCAGCTTGGACCTTTATTCACGTACTACATGTCCTTTATGTATTCACTTCTCTGGGACAGTCACATCCGGCTCCCTAAAAGAGACAGGAACTGAGAGAGCGCTCTGCTTAACTTCTGGATACATCTTGTTTTGCACACAGCCGCTTGTGGTCATCTTGGGCTGGGTGTCCTCAGTTAGTTACTGAGGAATCTAAGATTTCCAGAACCCCTGTTAATAATTTCAGTTGTTGCAGCAATTCATTTAGGCAGTGCAACCTCTGCTACTATAGAATATGTTTGTCACATACTGTTATAGTCTTAGGCTAAACAATGTCTGCCGGTATTTCTTTGCCTTTTAAGATATCTCTTTTGTGACACAACCGCCTCCACAAATTCCCGAAGCCGACCGTTAGGATAGAAGGATCTCCTTTGTAAGTCTTGATCTTTTTATAGGAATATAACAGCATCCGCTAAGTCAGTGACACATGCTTCCAAAATAAAGGTACTTTCTGAAAAACATACAGATTTATAGATTGAGTTCAAAGGTTGGAGAGAGGATTCATTTTAAATTACAGGACAAACTAGTACTTGGGAATCTACCCAGAGCCAGGCATTGTGCTGACTGCTTCCCATGCATTATCATTTAATTCTCACAGCAATGTCATGGAGCCAATAAGATAACTATTTCCATTTTTTAAGTGGCCATCCGAAATGTTCAGTCACTTTCCAAGGAAAGGTCACACGGTAAGTGGCACAATCAGAACGCAGTTTTGGTCTTGCCCTATGTCACACTGCGGTCAGGAAATACTGCAAGGTGAGTGTGATTACTTGCTTTTTTTTTTTTTTTTTTTTCACAGATGACGAAAGGGTCACACATGTGAGCAAGGAGAGCATTAGAACTGTAAAAACAGGCACTGAGATGTTACAGAATTTTTCCTCACTCCTTAGAGCTCTTTATCATCACATCACCAACTCATCATCTGTGCATGAAAAATGTCCAAATGCCATTTAATCGTATATAGCAAAGAATGAAAGCTAAAACAGATTTTTTTAAGACTTCCAAAATAAGTGGAAAATAGATATTTTGATTTCTTTATTAAATGTCAATTTTCCTTTGAGCATTTCTTCCATTTTCTGCTTTGAAACTCATATACCGATTTAAACTCAAATTGAACTTTTTGAGCTCATAGTCACTGCTCTCGAATTGCTGATTGGCATGGCAGTCAGGGCCATTGAGACACTCTGTTTTTTATAGCTTAAGTTGGTTTTAAATACTTTTTTTTTTCTTTGTTTTTAAAGAATTGTCATTAAATAAGAATGATGGGGCTGTGGTCATTTGTGGATTGAGGAACATCTGTGCCTTTGTTTCAGTATGTTCACAAATCAATACATCATTACTCTTTGTATAACAGAATTTAAAGTCAACCATGGGTTTTATATATATATATATATATATATATATATATATATATATTCTTTTTTTTGTTTTGTTTTTGGTAAGTATGTGGGCTGGAGTGGCTTTCCAGGAAGGAAGAGTCATTTTTTTAAGTGGATACTAATTGAAGTGCAGGTGTCTGGGACTGTGTTGTGCATTACACTCTCCTGTCAGCACCTGGTTCTCCGGCAGTTTGCCTTTTGGGCATGTCGTTGTCTTCTAACAGCAGTTATGTTCTCAAAAGGCTGGAGAGAGAGGAATTGGAAAGAAAGGCAGAAGAGGAAAGACTTCGCCTAGAAGAGGAGACTCGTAAGCGGGAAGAGGAAAAGAAGCGGCAGGAAGAGGAAAAGAAGCGGCAGGAGGAGGAAAAGAAAAGACTGGAGGAAGAGGAGGCCAAGAGGAAGGCCAAGGAGGAATTGCTGTTGAAAGAAAAGCAAGAAAATGAAAAACAAGAAAAAGAAAAGCAAGAAAAAGCCACAATTGAAAAGCAGGTACTGTATGAGTCTTCCTATAGACTTTCCATAAGGGCCTTAGTTTACATTAGTTAATTTTGAATAAACCATAATATTTACTCGAAGTATTTTTTAAAAAGATTTTTATCGCCCTGGCTAGTGTGGCACAGTGGACCGAGTGCCGGCCTGAGAACCAAAGGGTCGCCAGTTCGATTCCCGGTCAGGGCACATGTCTGTGTTGCACGTCAGGTCTCCAGCTGGAGTGCACGAGAGGCAACACATTGATGTTTCTCTCCCTCTCTTTCTGCCTCCCTTCTCCTCTCTCTAAAAATAAATGAAAATCTAAGATTTATTTATTTATTTTTAGAGAGAGGGGAAGGAGGTGGAGAGAGGGAGAAAAACATCAGTGTGAGAGAGAAACATCAATTGGGTTGCACACCCCTAGCTAGAGACCAAACCCGCAACCCGAGCATGTTCCCTGATGAGGAATCGAACCGGTGACCTTTTGTTTTGCGAGACAACCCCCAACCAACCAAGCCACACCAATCAGGGCTACTTGAAGTATTTTCTTAAACCAACTGGGCTGGTTATTAAATATGAGTTCCTCTGGGCAATAAAAATGAAATGGTGATGTTTGCTGTATGTTGACTTGGGTTCCCTCAAAGACAGACCCTGGATGAGAATTTGGGTGTCAGTAGTTGATTCAGGAGAAGATCCCAGGAAGCTGGTCGCGGAGTAAGAGGAAAGCCAATGTAAGCACATTGATGAGTAGGTTACTGTGGGCAACTGGAACTCACTCCTTTTGGGACTAAGAAACTGGAACATGCCTTAGAATTGTCCCTCTGAGGGGCAAGGAAATTGGACTGTTTATCTACCAGCTTCTACCTGTCAGGATTGAAGGTCAATCCTTGGGGAATTAATTTCCTAAAACTCCTGGTCACATATACATTTCATGGCCAAAAACTACCATCCGACATAGATCTTCCTTGGCCACGAATGGGATCTGTCTTCACTTGATTTGCACGGTGGACCAAGGGTAAATGAGTAAGGCTCAGCCATATCTGCTGTGTCATAGAGCCGGTTGTGTAAACCCACACTGAATGTTGGAGCAGCACCCACTTTGGGGTAGATGATGTGGTTGAAGAACATGTGCAAACTTCAGGGAATTACTATAATGTTTCCTTAGCTTAGTAAAGCCTATGACTTGGTTTTACCTGTTTCTATCAGAAGGAAGAAGCAGAAGCAAAGGCCCAGGAGGCAGCTAAACAGATGCGTCTAGACAGAGAACAGATCATGCTGCAGATTGAACAAGAGCGACTGGAGAGGAAGAAGGTAAGAGCTAATGGGTTCGGAGGACAGAGGGTGAGGCGAATCCAGTTCATTTTTGCAGTTCTTGGGTAGAGTGATCTTAGGGTTGTCAAATCAGGTCTGGTTTATTGATAGTGCTCTTCAGACCTTCTATACCTTTAGTAGTTTTCTGTCATCTTCTATTAGTTACTGAGAGAGGAGTGTTTAAAGCTTCATCTGTGATTGTGGATTTGTCCATTTCTCCTTCCAGATCTATCAACTTCTGTTTTATATGTTTTAAAGCTCTGCTGTTGGGTGAATATATATTTCAAATTACTTAACTTTCATGTTGAATGGACACCTTTCTCTTTAGAAATGTCCTTTATCTGTAGTAACACTTGTCTTTTTTAAAAATATTTTATTTATTTATTTTTAGAGAGGAAGAAAGGGAAGGAGAAAGAGAGGGAGAGAAACATTGATCGCTTGCCTCTCATGTGCCCCCAACTGGGGACCAGGCCTGCAACCCAGGCATGTGTCCTAACCAGAAAATGAACCACCAACATTTCAGTTTGTGGGATGACACCCAACCCACTGAGCCGCACAAGTCAGGGCCAGTAATACTTGTCTTAAAGTCCAATTTGTGAGTCTTTTTATGATTAGCATTTGCATAGTGAATCTTTTTCTATCCTTTTACTCTGAACCTATGCGTGTCCTTATAAGTGTATCTCTTGTAAACAGCAGGTAGTCAGGACTTGTTAGACACTCTTTGCCTTTAAATTGTAGTGTTTGGTCTATTTACATTTCATGCAATTATGGATGAAGTTGGGTTTAAGAAGGCAGATTATATAAGGGTCCATTCTCCTGGTGTCCTAGCTGCAGCTTGGGCTTTGTGTTGCTGTAGGCCTGGGAGCTGGGAGACCAATCTGTGGCCTCCCTTCCCAACTTGCATCTCGGTTTCACTTTGTCTAGGGTGGTCCTCTTGAATGGCAGATGGTGATTTACTGATTTTTAGGTACCTTAAGAAGAGGAAGGAGAAAGGTAGGATATATAAATGAAATGTTCATTTCCAGATACTTACTAGTTCACTTTTCAAACGTTTGACCACGTTCATTAGGGCAAAGGTGTACATCTGCAACACCAATGGAAACCCTTTCTATACTCATTATCCTCTGCCAGCATTTCTCTTTTATGAGTTTTCTGAGAAACATGAAATTGCCTATAGACCCAGCTACTCTTACGTGGTTTTGGTCTTGTGTTCCTCTTACCTGATTCTCTTTGGTTTCCAGAGAATCGATGAAATCATGAAGAGAACAAGGAAGACTGATGTGTGTCCAGAAGTGAAGGTATGCATTCAGAATACCGTTTCCGTAGTTCATGTGGCAGGAGGCAGAATACGTTCAGTGGCATTGTAGATCTTGGAGACATACAGCCAGACAAAATGGACACTTCCTGCTGTCCCCCCTAGCTACATTAAGGGGACTGTAGGTGCCTGAAAAGACCATTTTGAGAGATAGGGTGGTAATTAAACATTACCTCAGAGAAATGGGGGTGGGGATGCCGGAGAGACACAGTAGTCGTGAATAATAAAAGAGAATGGTGGCATATTTGCTGATTTGTAATCAGCTCAGAAGACTCAAAGAATTCCTTAGAGCAGGCAGATGGCCCAGCATGGTTCCAAATAGCCTGTGATGCTTTTTCAAACGCATGTCTTTCTCTGTAAGTCAGTCTTCTCTCTATTTGTTTTTAGAAAGCAGACCTGAAAATGGAGCTTCAGCCTGCTGTGTGCCTGGAAAAGAAGACAAAAGCAGTTGTCCCCAACAAAATAGGTGAGTGTGAGGTCTGGTTCTTGGCTTCCTCCTTTCAGCAGGTGAGGGCTCAATGCACTTCCTGTAGGGGACAAACACCTGTGGGTCCTAAGAGTGTGACTGCTGAAGGGGGGCTGTGCAGTCTCCCTTCCCTGGTGGAGTCTCCACCTCCAGGTCCATTTGGAAAGCACTGGGTTCCCTGGTCACTCTAGTAATCCCGGTGCAGGAACCAGTGTCTGCTGGCCCATGCTGCTTTCCAGGGCGCTTACTGCTGAGCAAGTTGTGTTGAGAACCGACTTCCCTAGCCTGTGTGGCTCAGTTGGTTAGAGCATTATCTTGCGCTCCAAAAGGCGGGGGTTTCTGTTCTTGGTCAGGGCACATACCTAGGTTATGGGTTTGATCCTTGGTCAAGGTATGTGTGTGTGGCAACCAATTGATGTTTCTATCTTTCTCCTTTTCCTCTCTCTCTAAAATCAACAAACATTTTTTTAGTTAAAATAAAAAAGAACCAAGTACTGTTTTATGGCAGTTTCTCCTGCCTTCCACACTCCTGGGTAGTTCAGCTCTCATCTAGCATGTACACTTAAAACTCCTTAGGTTTGAATATTTCACAGCAGCCCAAGTCAGAAAAGGCATATTCATCTCAGAGTCACTCTTCACATTTCTCCTTTGTCTTGTGGCTCAAAGTCCTGCTAGCAGGGCCTGGGGACCTGTACAGTCTCCCAGCTGGGTCATGAGCCCTGCCGCTCAGACACTGGTGGTGCCATGTGTCTCCTGTTAGCCTGTGCAAAAGTGATTACCTGGGATTCTTTTTGCAAAAGCCGTTGCGTTGTTGGTAAAGCAGAGGGTTATTACATTAATTGCCTCATACATATAATTCCTCTGCTGCTCCATTGTTGGGGACATTTTATGATTAACAGAACGACTTTGTGTTCTCAATCAGAAATTGATGGATTGAGCACCTGCCAGGAGGTTAATGGTGTGGAGCGTGCTACCCCACCCACTTTCTCCGGAGACGTTTTCTCCAATGGGCTGAAACCAGTTGAGGGACTTGTTCATCTGGACGCCCTTGATGGGAAATTGAACAGTATGGACGACTCAGCTGAAGAGGTTCAGTCTATGGATGTGAGGTAAGTCAGTTTTGTTGGCCTTTGTGCTTCCTCTCTTCTCCAGAGGTCTCCCCTGCCTCGTAGCTGATTTCCTCACTTTTTACACACCCAGATCAGCTCTGATAGGTTTGGTTTCCATTCAGGAAAGCTCTCAGTGGTACATTAGTGTCTTGGGTCAGGCTCCTTAGAAACAGAGCCTGGTGTCAGAGGGTCTAGGGCCTGGGATTTATTGGAGAGAGTTCACAGGGGAAAGTGGAGGGAGCAGGGAACACGATGGGACAGGGGAAGTTACTAGGCAAGGATGTAGTCCCAGCTGGTTACGGGAGCCCTGGAGGATGAATATCCACCAGAGAGTGGCTTGAGTGAAATAAGGGAAATGGCTGTCCGTTAGTCATTGGCTGCAGGCCACTCAGGGTGGAGGGATGCAGGTGTAATGCCTGAGGGCATGGGGCTTCCATCAGCTGAAGACAGTTGCCAGAAAAAGGGTGGCAGCTCTGAATCCTTAGCTGCCAGCTCTCTTTGCAGCTGGGGAATGGGTGCACCTGCAGGTGAGAGACACCAACAGGGCCCACTGTGTCTAGTGTCTCACATTTAAGTGAAACTGTCATTGGAGACTTGAGAAAGGAACTACGTAATTTGCTTTCAGATTCTAAAAACTTAAGCAATTCTTAAGCTGGTATGTTTGTGGATGACACCATCTGGCAAATTAATCTCAGGTGAAAGGAAAACCCGGTTAGTGTGGAGTTGGGGCAGAGGCATCAGAACAGAGCCCCAGGCAGGGTCGTTGGCGTGAGGGGCAGCTCTCTGAGGGACCAGCAGTGTCGTGCAAAAGCTCTCCTGGAGCTTACCCTGCTGTCCTTGGCTGTGAATTCTCAGCTTAGTCTGGGGTGGGGGCGCATGGCGGGGGTGGAGGGTCTTTCCTACGGCACACTGACTGTAAATATCCGGCTTGTGTACACTGGCTTTGAGCGGGATATGTGAAAACCCAGGCTCCAGCAGCCTGTCACCAGAAGAGCAAGTGCTGTGCAAACGGATGGCAGGGGCCCCTCAGCCCTAGCCACCATCTCCCCTGCCACCACTGGCCACCACCAGCCACCATCATGGCAAGCTTCTCCTAACTGGCACCACTCTGCCCCCAGGGGAAAACAGCTGGGACATTTTAAAGGTTAACACAACATTCTCCCCTGCACCCCTAATGCTGACCCAGCTTATTTATTCTTTATGCCTCTGGGTGGAGAAGGGGGCAAGCCACGGCACTGGCCAGGGTTCAAGAAAGTGAAGGGGCTTTGTTTGTGCACTGAGTTCTCCCTGTGGCCACTTCTGCCTCTGGAGAGGGGTCATCCCAGGAGGTTACACCCAAGCTTTTGGCATTCTCTCCTCCCAAAGCTCTGACCGGCTGTTCAAACCCAGGGAATGGAGGTGGGGTGGGTTTGCTCAGGCCCCAGGCACCAGAAGTGGTGTTAGGTCAGCTGCTTCTCAGTGTGAGGAAGACAGATCCTGTGAGCTTCTGTAGTTAACCGGGTTTTTCTAGATTCTTTTCTAAGATCTTATCAAGGGAAAAAAGAACAGATCAACCTGTCAGGAACCTTACGCTGGCTGTTAAGAGAGACTCCAGATGACAGGCCCTTAAAGGGCAACCCATCACTCATCTGAGCTAGGCCAGTATTGACAAAGCCAGCCTTCCATCTCTATGGAGAGGAGAGAGGGAGAGTCAGGCCTACTGTTCAGGAGCCGGACAAGTCGAGGGGATGGAGTGGAAGCCTCCCTTTAGAGAGGGAGTGGTGGGAGACGTTTGTTCTGCAGGTGACCGGGTAGATGGTGGGGTCCATCTGGACGATGGCCCCAACCTTAATTGAGCCCTTACGTTACACCAGGCGGCACTGCACGAACACTTCGCCAGCATGAGCACGTCCCGCTCACAGGAGCCCTGGTGGGGAGAAATGACTTCATCCCATTTTACAGTGGAGGAACCCGAGGCAGGGGGAGGAAAAGCAGCTTGTCCAGGGCCGCAGTGCTAGAGAGGGGCAGCGCCCCGAGCCCAGGTGCCCATTAGGACCCTTCCTCAGCCTGCTATTAACTTCCAGCGTTTGCCTTCTGTCTGGGTTTCCCATTTCAAAGGTTTGGAAAGTGCTTGGCTTCTCTGCAGTAGAGAAGGCTGGTGCCTGCGGTTCTTGTTTTCTTCCTTCCTATGGACAGTGCTCAGTCCCCTCCCGTTGCTCTCATCCATGGAGACCTTATGTCTGTCAGTGTCTCAGATTTGAACTAACTTATATTTTTTACAATGTGTTACACACAAGCTCCAGCTCTAAATCCAACTTCTCTGGAGAAGAAAAGTAGTAAAATAAAACATTAGAATTAATAGTGCTGTCTGTCTGTCTGTTTCTCTCTCCCTCCTCCCTCTCCCCTCCTCTCTCTCTGCCTCGCCCCACCCCCAGTCCTGTTTCAAAAGAAGAGCTTATCTCCATCCCAGAATTTTCACCAGTGAGTGAAATGATTCCTGGGGTGTCTGTGGACCAAAATGGAAGTGGTAATGCCCGAGCTCTTCAAGATCTCTTAGATTTCACCGGCCCCCCCATGTTCCCCAAGAGATCCAGTGAAAATCTCAGCCTGGATGACTGTAACAAAAACCTGATCGAAGGATTTAACAGTCCCAGCCAAGAAAATACTCTGAACACCTTCTGTTGACAAATACAGCAGCTCTTTAAAGAAAGGTACAGTCTTTTGATGACAGTCTAAATCCGTAACTCCCCAACTGGGTCATCAAGGTAGGATTAACACTACTAGCCTCCTGGATGGTCAGTTTTATTTGAAAAATGCAAACATGAATGTGAATATTATGGTATATACTGCGGCACACACTAGAACTGAAATGGATTTCAAGTAAATCCTTCATACGGGAGCCTGCAGTACCACACCTGCCATGCCCAGCCCTGCCGTATGGGGTGGGGGCTGCCTAAAGGTTTGACCCACCACCTCTCTAGCCTAGAAACTTACTTAGAAGCACAGAGAGAATGCTCTAATAACAGTGCAAGGCGCTGTTAATAAAATAAACTTGTCCCCTAGCTTAACCCAGTGAAATCGCGCATTCTATCCAGAATCATATGTATACATTGATGAGTGTTGGGCCAAATGATTTCTTGTTTTATTGAGCCATTCTGGAGTTTTCCAGAGCAAACATTTGTTCTTGGAGGGACCATACCCGAGGGAGTGGGGCATGGAGGCGAGGGTTGAAGTTTGTGCCCTGAAGCTTTTCTTCCCTGCCTTTGGCATTTTTTTTTTTCTTGCTAGACTCCTTCTAGAAGCTGTTTTCATTTGAGTAAGTTATATCTGTGTTCTAAACACTCTGCACTTGTGTGGATTTGGTTATACACACCACACATTAGATGTACTTCAGTTTGGGGCTTATTTGCTTTTCAGTGATGAAAACACAATTCAAATTTACCATCAATTTTTTATAACTGCATAATGCCAATTTTCCTCTCACTTTATACTCTTTAGACATTTTTATAGTCTCAGCCTCCTCTCAGCCACTTTGTTTTTGATGACGCTCCACTCCTATAGCAGAACTTCACTGCCTGATAGGATTTAGCCCAACCCGTGTTTCTCAAATGAGGACACGGGTTGGGGAGGCCGCGCTGCCAAGGTCACGGCGTTCCGCAGACATTTCTGCCTGACCTCAACTCTCGGCTGCAGATGGCGCATCTTAAGAGTCCGTGTCTCCTGGCTCTCGGGAAAGCAGCTGTGCTCCTTTCAGACACACAAGGGCACGCATGACAGGTCGTTTTTAGAATAAACAGTATCCCTGGTTTGGAAGAGTAGCTGCCTTCTTGGACACTTCAAAAACAAAAACCATTCACCTGAGCATTCTATTTCCCTGACATACGGCTCAATATTTCCTAAAAGTTTTCTTTGGTTGTTAGCATACCTTGAACTCTTCGGTTCACTGACCTCGCTATCCAGCAAGGACCAAAAAAACCCCACAAAACTTAGGCTCCTTGAATCTATTTCGTGCATCTCTAAAAGAAGTGCAAAAATCCCTGTCCTAAAAGAAAAAAAATATATATATATCTTGGCTAAATAATTGCCTTCATACTGCTTGTATATTTTCATTTGGCTTATACTTCAGTTCTCAACTTCTTCTCAACCAGAAGTGGTACCGCCCCTGCAGGGTGTGCGTGTGGCGGGGGGGTGCGTTTGGAATCATGTTGAGGGTTTTTGTTGTCGCAGTGGCTTGGTGGTAGCACTGGCATTTGGAAAGCAAAGTTTGGGACTTTAAACATCCTGCAGGCTTTAGGACAGTTCACACAAAGAAAACTTCACCCCCCCCCCCACACAAAAGCATAGTCCTACCCAAAATGCTGTGGCACTTCTGTTGCGAGATACTGTGTGAGCCAAGGGAAATAAAATCATCAAGAAGGCAGAAAGTTTCATAGTGTGTGAGCATTTTAGTGCAAGGGAATAGATGCTGCAAACTGCGAAATACTCAATCTCTTCGTTGGTCTCACCAGGGTTTGTTTGTGAATTGACACAGGTGGTGTTTCGAGAAGCCGTGAAGCTGCTGGTAGTCAAATTTGAGCTGCCGGCCCTCGGAAGAAACTTCTGTCGTCCTTAACCGCTGGATTCCAAATTCTTAGATTGAATCGTAACTGTATTCCTAGTTAGTATGTCAAACACCGACCACTCTTGGTAGAAGCATTGCTAAGTTTTAGCGACGTTTCATGTTATGTTTTCTATGTATGAGCTTCCACTGCTGATAAAGTGCTTCCTGTACTATTTACTCTGTTATCATAGTGATCACCCAAAACCGAATCATTCCAGCTGGGAAATTCACCTTGTAACCATTCTTATTCCCAAAGTTGGAGCACATAAACATTTAGATGGTGTGCCCTATAAATGTTCTAGACATTTACCCAGACTGTACTTAAACATCTACTGAACTTGGGCTGCATACCTCCCTAGCTGTGTTTGGAAGAAGAAATTCCGGAGGGTTTTCCCCCATCTCTGAGGTTTCTTTGTTGGGAGTTACTATCAGGAAGGAGTTTTTTAAAATTATTAAGCTTAGTCACTTGCAAAATGCATTGCGCCACATTATGCCTTAGAGAGCTAATGGGATAAGCCTGGTTCAGTAAAGGAGCTATTAAACAGTGTGGAAGGGTTTTTGTTTTCTTATACATATTCCTATAGACATGAGCAGCTAAATCTAGAAAGGACCTTGCACCTTAAAATGTCCAAGCTCTAGTCACTGCGAACCATCGAGTGGCTTTTGGACTGAATGAATTGCGTGTCTCATGCACTGGTGGTTGGTTTTCATGTTGTTAATATTGAGGCTTTTGTTTGTTTGCTCCTGTGTTTGCTCAACTCTAATAAAATGAAAATGATAGTGCTCTGAAATAAGGGGGCCCTGAACAGGAACTCAGGATGTCACTCTAATGGGCTTTGACATAAAACATCTGAACAGAGGACAAACGACACTAGAATGTGTACTCCTTGCATTTTGTGCCATTAATGTGTTTTCTTAATTTTGTTTCTTGTGGTGAAATGTGACTTTCAGATTAAAAGGACTTTTTCTTCTTTGAAACTCTTCTTTGACTTGTACAATAAGAGTTTGGAAAGATCCATAATTCTGACTGAGGTTTGCAACCAGGAAATATAGTGTCAATCATAATCTTGTTTATGTGCTTTCAAAACTGGCTATAGTTAAGACTATATTAGTTATGGAAACTATGTATGTTTGTGTACGTATATATACTAAATAAAATATATGCCTCCAGTAATGCAGTGCCATTGATCTTGATGACTGTCAGGGAAAAAAATCCCTCTTATGACAAGCACATAGAAAATCATAGCATGGTCTGACTTTCAAAAAATGCCTTGCCATCTTCTTACAGCTTTATTTTGCTAAAGGTCTGCTTTGTTGTGATCTGTTGTACCTCCGCATCCTTGTGACTGTGGTGATGCCTCATTTGCATGATGTGTACATTGTCTTTAATGTGAAATACACTTTCACTGAAGAGTTTGATGGTGTGCTAGTGTTTTGTTTGTTTCTGTAGGCTCAAGGAAATTCGCTGAAACCCAACCAGAATTTTTTAAACCCATGTGGAAAAAAACCCAAAATATGTGTGCCTGTTTTTCCCCTGTCAAATTCATTAAAATTCCTCGGTTGTCAGTTTCAAGTGAAGCCAACTGTAGAAATAAGCTTAAGTGATGAGCTGCCCTAGGACATGGTGAACTTCCAAATACAGTAAAATTGCTGTACTTTCAGACCTCGAATAGGAGATTTCTAGCTAGTTAAGATGCAGTTAACGTTAGTGTAACCTATGAAAGCGTTCCATATAGCAGTCTGGCGTTTAAACAGAATTAGAAGGCAATGGTGACCCTTATTTCCCAGACAGCTGAAACCCAGACCAGCTTTTTTGTATCTAGTCCATGGCTTGCCGACAGCCTGGGAGACAGTACCAGCCACGACCGGGAGCCAGGGAGGCAGGGCTAGCGTGGAGATGTTGGAACCCTTGTGGTAACTTCTGGGCTGCAGTCTCCAAAGCCGGGGCCCAGTCAGTGCAGCCCTCACTAGTTCTGCCCACAAAGGCTGTGGCGAGGGCCCAAGAGTAAACATACTCTTTCCATATGCTGGCCGTTGACAGTGGCATTACAACTAGCTTCAGTCATCATGAGCTCTGGCCTGAGGGTCACAGTAGAGGCCAGTCACTCCTAAGAGCAATTTCGATTTTGTGAACATTCTATATTTTTCTTAGTATGTACGGTTTCCTATTAGCAAAGAGTTTTGGAAGTTAAATTTAGAAAGCAAATGTAAAAAACTTAATTTGTTTCTGGAGGTATACCTACTACATTGGGACACAACACAGGGTGACCTCTGTCCCCTACTCTTCAGCATCCTTCAGGAAGCACAATTATGTAAGAAAATGGAGTGAGAACTCTTAGAAACATTAGAAAAGAGAAGCCTTTATAGATAGTCTTTTGGGGGGGAATCCAAGAGAAACAACTGAAAAACTCTTAGAATAATTTCGCAGGGGGAGCCACCTACTAAATAACAAAAAATTAATAGTTTTCTTATAGATTAACAACAAACAGGAATTAGATCCCAATGAAACCCATGTAATTTCTAGAAATAAGCTATATCTAAAACTTGACTGCAGTCATTAGCATAGATGTAAATGGGAAGACAAGCCATGTCCCTAAATGGGAAAAACATATGCTTTTGAAGACTAATAGTAGGTAGCCCTCACATTTGTGCAGTGTTTGTGAATGAAATGAATTCCCAATCAATGGGATTTCTTTTCTGTAACTTGAAAATATAAATTTACAGTTTATTTAAGAAAATAAACACACTCCACTGTCTTGGAGCCTGGGGAGGCTGCTGGTAATAGGACTTCTATAAGGACAAATATGTCTGGAATGCTGTGGTCCAAGGCCACTTTTGTTGGCTGTAAGCAACATCTCCGGAACCAGAGGGAACACAGAGCTCTGCTTAGAATTGAAGGTGTTTATGCTTGAGATGAAACAATTCTATCTAGGCAAGAGATGTGCTTATCTGTACAAAGCAAAAGACAACACAGTGACTCCTGGCAGCAAACTGACCAAAACCAGAGCAATCTGGAGGAGAGGTAACTCTTGCTGGTAGAAACACTGGTATGGCTCATGCTAAATTTCAAAGCAGCTTTCCTGCTACGGCCACTGGATACAAGATCTGTGTCATGCTGTACCACTCAAGGATTTAAAGTTATTAAAAAGTAAATAAAGAAAATGGGCTTGTTGACTTGTAAAAATCTAAGAAGAAAGAAAGAAAATGAACACAAAGCTAAGAAACTTAAAAGTTTTTCAAAGGGAGTCGTTTTTTTGTAATCCTTACCTGAGGATATGTTTATTGATTTGAGAGAAAGAGAGAAACATCAATGTGAGAGAAAAACATCTATCGGTTGCCTCCTGTACACGCTCCAACCAGGGATCAAATGCACAACATAGGTGTTTATGTACCATGACCAGGAATTGAACTAGCAACCATTTAGTGTACGGGACAATGCTCCAACCAATTGAGCCAACTTGCCAAGGCAAAAGAGAATTTTAAAAAGGGAGAATTTCCTCCACCAAATAGTAAAATACACGATTAAACTTTCAAAACAGAAAGAGTGTAGTTTGATAGAGAAATAAACTGAATTTGGAATAGAAATGAAGATCAGCGACATATCCAAGAGCTGTAAGAATTTAAGCATGGTGGGGCGGCGTTGGAACATTTGTTCCTGTAAAGAGCGAATAGGTGGCTATGGTCTCCTGAGGGAGTGAGTTTAGCATTTGGTGGGGTGGAGGAAAGGCTCAGCAGTCAGTGAGAAAATGATAAAGACGAGTGCAATGCAAGGTGTGGGTACAAATTATGGTTCAAGGTTTAAGTCAGGGAGAAATTTAGATTCAAGGCTTGGTACCAGCCTTTAAAGATCCTAAAGTGATGTCCCCTCTCCCCAGGATGTGCTGTGATCGCAGGAGGTGAGAAACAGAGGCTTCTACTCGCCATGGTTTAAGCTTCTCCAGGAGTAAGCCTTAACAATTGGCACATCCTGAGTTCCTGCTGTCCGTGAGACGGTCCTAAGACTTCTCTAGGCTATGAGGTAGGTAGAAGAGGGTTATGTGCCTAAAGACACACAGCTGGAACTTGGCAGAGCTGCGGTTAACTCTAGGGCCACAGCTTTGGTACCCCTGGGAGAGCTGACAAGCTCTTCTGCCCCTGAGAGCAGAGAAGTGTTTTGCTACAGCAAGTGCTCACAGCTGAGAAGGGCCCAAACCCCCATGGGGAATCCTAGTTTTAAGTTGTGCTTTTATTTAAAGAAAAAAAAAAAAAAGAAACGATTGAAGTATCATTCACATACCATAAAATTACCCCTTTTAAAGTATACATCTCCACCTTTGATTTATTCACAAACTTGTGCTGCCGTCACCACCACCTAATTCTAGACCATTTTCTTATGAGTGTGCTTTTGCAAGCATTTTCTTATCCATTCAGCTCCTCAAAGCAGCACAGCTTGGCTTTATCATTTAGTCAGGTTCCTTTTTATCTGGAAGCAAGAACATGGTGTTTGAAAATAGTATCCTCTGAACCAGTTCCATCCCCTTCTCCTCCTTCCAATAGGTCAAATTAGGGGTGTGTGTATACAGTATAACCTAGTTCGTGTGGGCTGCTTTGTGCTATTTCGCACTCTCTGTGCCTAAATATTGGATTAAATACCAAACACGGGCTCACTTATCAGATACGCAGCATGGGACTTCTAGGTTGATTTGAGACATGGAATGAGTGAAACTGACTTAAAATGCTTTGAAAATCCTGAACCTCTGGAGATATGCGTTTTAAGTGTTACCATCAGATCAGGAGGATGAGGGCTGGCTCTACTTGCCCTCGTGTTTCTGAGACAGATGGCCCATGTTGACCAGGAGGGAGAGGGCGTTTCAAGTACTGCCTATTTTCTTTCTCCTAAGTTCCAGGTCAGGGTTCAAGACAATGGGCGCTGTATGCATTGTGGAAAGAAATCATTCCTCCCACAGCCCAGAGCCAGAGGGGCACCTTGGAAAAGGCACAGGGAGCAGATCAGCTTCTGTTGTCACACCTGGAGAGTTCACGCCTCACCTCCCCCTTAGCTCCACAGTAAACAAGCGAGAAGCTTCTGTGCGGCAGTTAGGCAGTGCCAACGTTTAATCCGCCCATTGGCACAGGGATGGTTGGCATTAGGGGAAGCCTTCTGCAGGTCCAAGAAAGTATGAAAACTTTCCTTAGCCTTCCCAAAAGGAAGTACAAAATGCAAGGAATAGAGTCCCAAGGAATTGAATTTTTATGTAAAGTCACTTCTTTCAGATTAGAGCCAAGAGCTCTCTGGTACCTGTCCTTGTCTTTTAATTGCATTTTTCTAGTAGTGTGTGGGCTCATCTTATATATATATATATTATCCTCACCTGAGGACATTTTTCATTGCTTTTAGAGAAAGAGAAAGGGGGAGAGAAAAACATCGATGCAAGAAAGAAGCGTCAGTAAGCTGCCTCCTGTATGCACCCCAACCAAGGATCATGCATGCCTGTACCAGTGATCAAACCCACAACCCAGGTATGTGCCCTGACCGGGAATCGAACCTGCAACCCTTTGGCCACAGGATGATGCTCTTACCAACTGAGCCACACCAGCCAAGGCTGGGCTTATCTTTGAAACAACCAGAAATTAGTCAACAAAAAAGTAAGAGCTAGGAAGGGGCTAGGTCATACACAGTAGACATGCCGAGAGGTTATTGGATTGATGAAGTCCCCATGGTGCGACTCAAAGGCTGTTCTAGAACAAGAGCTGAATCTTCCTGGTGCCACTAAGAGGAAAAAATAAATTCTATTTCCTCAGTGGACCTGGCCTTCTGAAGTGTTCTCAGGGGCCACCCTGTGCAGGAATAGCCCCAATAAGCTGGTATGAGATTATCCATTATTAAGAAATTATCCAGAATGTCGAAATAAGGCCAAAAGATGACTGCACCCTCAAAGCCTTGCTAAATCATGGTCTCAATGAAGCGGCCCAAAGGGATGCTGAATCTCAGAGCATGTGACTCCCTATGACTGACCATGTGCTGTTGACTAGGACGTAGTCTTGGGAGTTATTCACTTTAGCTAGAAAGTTGCAGATGACTTTGTCCTGTAGAAAAGCTAACTCCAAAGGTTATGTCTGTTTGTCCCTGTCAGGCACTAAACAATTTTGTATCTAACTTTGAAATCATATTTCAGTATTCCCCCCCAGTAAATGTATATGTGTGTTGGTGTGTGTAACATCCACGTATAACATCTGTGTGTTGTTGTGTAACGTGTGTATGTGTTGCTATGTAACACCCGTGTGTATGTCACTGTAACATCTATGTGTTGCTATGTGTATAACACATGTGTACGTGTGTTGCTGTGTGTAGATCTACATCAGCATATACATAACAATTAGCTCCCATATCCTCCCTTCATCCAGCTTTGTCATCCTGCTCCTTAATGAGTTAAATATTTTTTTTAAAATATTTTATTTATTTATTTATTTTTAGAGAGAGAAGAAGGGAAAGAGAAAGAGAGGGAGAGAAATATCGATGTGCAAGGCATACATTGATTGGTTGCCTCTTGGACACCCCCAACTGGTTGTCAAATTTGGGAGCGCTTCAGGATCCCCTGGAGGGTTTGTTGAAACTATGCCAGGCCCCACCCCAGAGCTCCTGATTCAACTTTAATGCAGAAGCTTTAAGATCTAGCACATGGTCCCCCTCTTGCTCCTTTTCTTCTGATATGACACCATTAATGTCTCAGATAAGGACTATTCCTTCAGTCTTGGGCCTGGACAGAAGAACCAAAGCTGACCCATGATGGACTTGTAAGTGAGAAATAAACATTTGTTGTTATAAGCCACTGAGATTTTGGGATTGCTATTGTAGCATAACATAGTCTTACTAATATAGAATCCTTGTATTAAGCATGCTTGGCATTCTACAGCAGATTTAGCTTTGCGTGAAAAATCAAAGAAAAATAAAATAAATGGAAAGGCAGATAATAGTCCATTTCTCTTAGGCTTGTTCTGTGTATGGGTGTGTGTATGTGCTATTCATATACATACCAAGAGCTATGTGACTAAAAGGGTTCAGAACAGGCCTCCCCAAGATGTGCCGTTTTTGGCAAGTGAATTATTTCAAGCTAAAGGCAATAGAGACCCTTCAAGCTCATGAGACCCTGTTAAAAAAATATATATATATATATATATAATATAATTTTTAGAGAGAGGGAAAGGGAGGGAGAAACATTGATGTGTGAGAAAAACATCAATCAGTTGCCTTTCATATGCCAGGGACCTGGCCTGCAACCCAGGTGTATGCCCTGACCAGGAATTGAACCAGCGATCTTTAAGTTTGTGGAATGAAGCCCAACCCACTGAGTCCCACCAGTCAGGGCTCACAAGAAACTTTTACCTCTCCCTTAAAGAATTTAAATTTGGGGCCTTGAACTTAATAAGAATTATTACCAGAAATAACTTTTTTTTTTGGACTTATATATAAGGCAGGGGAAACTTCTATTTATCAAACATCTGCTCTTCTATCTTGTGAATGACCTTCATCCCCTCTGAAGCCCTAAGGCATCTTACCCCATCCTTATCTCAGAATGCCATACATATGTCATTTTTCCCTTTTTGTCTCGGACTCTCCTGTATGTGGAGTTTCCATACATATATATTTAATTAAATTTGGTTATCTTTTGTTACTCTGTCTCATATCAATTTGATTTGATTGTTAGACCAGCAGAAAGAACTTAGAAGGGTAGAGGAAAATTTGTTCTTCTCCCACATGACCTCTTGCTAACTACTTAACTTTTCTGTTCACACAGGTAGAGAGCAAATAGGGTGAGGGCCATTTACTTGTGCTTTCTGTTAACCAGTAAGTTTGAACAAAGATCACCTTTTTCAAAGATGTGAATAGATAAAATAAAATGTGCAGAACTAATCATGGAATAGATAGAAGAGTATACTTATACAAATAATTGACTATAAAATCCAAAGGGAAAATTTTATGACCAGTTTAGTATCATTTCGCAAGAAGGTAGACCTTCTATAAAACCAGAACAGAGTCTTGGCTGGTGTGGCTCAGTGGATTGAGCACTGGCCTGCATAATTAAACGGTCACAGGTTCAATCTCTGGTCAGGGCACATGTCTAGGTTGTGGGCCAGGTTCCCTGTTGGGGGTGGGCGAGGGGCAGCCAATTGATCTTTCTCTGGCACATTAATGTTTCTCTCTCCCTCTCTTTCTCCCTCTCTTTCTCCCTCCCTTTCCCCTGTCTCTGAAAATAAAAATAAAATCTAAAAAAACAGAAGAGAAATTCTCAAGGAAATGAAAGGATAAGATGGAAAGTCAATAGGATGAATTGGGGAGGAGGCCAACCGACACAAAGAAATGAAAATCTCACTAATAGAATTTAAGTAGAACTGATGTTTTGGGAAACTTTATCAGTAATATTAAAAGCAAATTTTAGGTATACCAGAATGGAGAGAGAGAGAGAGAGAGAGAGAATTACCACAAGCTGCTTTTCCTAAGAGAGACACCAGAACAAATGGAGCAGAGACAATTCTTGTAGGTAACATGGCAGAAAACCATCTTGAACTGAAGCCATTTATATGCAGATAGGAAGGTCTCACACCTCTTAACCAGACAGAAAGGACAATATGTGCAAACAAATGGAAAAGAAAGTAGTATTCCTCTAAGCGCAAACATTTCAGTATGGCCAGAGCATTGATTACAAGGAGGTGAGAGGCTAGAGAGGTGTGAACCAGAAAATAAAAGCCTTTATATACTGTCCTGAGGAATTTTCTCTGCAAAACAGGAAGTAAAAATGTGTATGAATGAGTGGTAAGGGTTAGTAACAGTAATTACTGGAAGTCAAAGAGATCACATAAGAGGATTCCTAATAGGCACCAAGGCTCTGCTGTGGTGTGTGTCCATAAATTTGCCGTGGCATCGTTCTATTATAATTGTGTGGCTTTTTCCTCCCAAGCAGTGCTTGGAAACATAGATGTAGGAATGGAAAATGCAGATAACTTGAGTATTTTAAGATGGTGGTTTGATGTTACAGTGTGTGACAGGGCAATTCAAGGGGCCCTGCCCACACATCAACACCAGTTGTGCCAGCAACCCAGTTAAGACCCAGCAATTCATCAACAAGATGGAAGATGCACTCGGCGAGGGAGTGGCGGCAGATGACATTATCGAATCCAATTGGCCACGTCTCCGCGACGCCATATACAACTCCGCCATTATTGCTTACGGGAAGAAAGAGCGGAAGAACGCTGACTGGTACGAGGCTCACTGGGAAGAAATGGAACCCGTGATCGAGGCTAAGAGGAAGGCCCTACTGGCTTACAAGGTCACGCCCACTCCCAGTACACTTCAAGCTCTACGGGCTGCCAGGAATAAAGTCCAGAAGACCGCCCGCCACTGTGCCAACACCTATTGGCTAAACCTGTGCAGAAGCATTCAGGAAGCCGCCGATATAGGCAACGCACGAGGAATGTATGAGGGTATCAAGAAGGCAACAGGCCCAATCCCCTCCAAGATCGCCCCCCTTAAGTCCAAGACAGGTGAGGTCATCACTGACCAGGAACAGCAAATGCGGCGGTGGACCGAGCACTACCTCGAGCTGTACGCCACGAGGAACGCCGTAACAGACACTGCTCTTAAAGCCATCCCAGACCTACCAGTCATGGAGGAGCTAGACACCCCACCTACTGCGGCAGAGCTCGGCAAAGCCATCGACCGCCTCGCTTGCGGGAAAGCACCAGGAAGCGACGGAATCCCTCCAGAAATCCTAAAGAGCGGGAAACCAGTCCTGCTACAGCCGCTCCACCATCTACTCTGTCTCTGCTGGAAGGAGGGTTACATCCCCCAGGATATGAGAGACGCCAACATTATCACCATGTACAAGAACAAAGGAGACCGCAGCGACTGCAACAACTACCGGGGCATCTCTCTCCTCAGCGTCATCGGCAAAGTATTCGCCCGGGTCGCTCTTGCCCGCCTGCAGACCCTTGCTTCCCGCGTCTACCCAGAGTCCCAGTGTGGCTTCAGAGCTGGCCGCTCAACAGTGGACATGATCTTCTCCCTACGCCAGCTGCAGGAGAAGTGTCACGAGCAGCATAAACCACTCTACCTCGCCTTTATTGACCTCACGAAGGCGTTTGATCTGGTCAGTCGAAGCGGACTCTTCAGCTTGCTACGGAAGATTGGCTGTCCACCACATCTGCTTGCTGTGGTCATGTCCTTTCACGACAACATGCACAGCACGGTGTCCTACAACGGCGCAACCTCTGAGGCCTTCCCAGTCAGCAGCGGAGTAAAGCAGGGCTGCGTCCTCGCGCCTACGCTGTTCGGAATCTTCTTCTCCATGCTCCTCCAATACGCCTTTAAGGACTGCAGCGAGGGTGTCTTCATTCACACCAGATCCGATGGCAAGCTCTACAACCTGGCCCGTCTACGAGCCAAGACCAAAGTCAAAGAGGTGCTCATCCGTGAGATGCTCTTCGCCGACGACGCAGCTTTGACATCACACTCCGAAGAGGGACTCCAGCAGCTAGTCACTTGCCTTTCCCACGCATGCAAGGAGTTCGGACTAGCCATCAGCCTGACGAAGACGAATGTTATGGCTCAAGGCACGGGGACTCCCCCATGCATCACCATCGACGGATACACCCTGGAGGTTGTCAACGACTTCACTTACCTCGGGTCCACCATCTCGAGCTCTCTGTCAGTCGACTTGGAGGTCAACCGGAGAATCGCCAGGGCAGCCACAGTTATGGCCAGACTGAACCGGCGAGCGTGGAACAATTCCAGCCTCACTGAGAAAACCAGACTGCGCATCTACCAAGCCTGCGTACTCAGCACTCTCCTCTATGGCAGCGAGACGTGGACCACCTACGCAAGGCACGAAAGGAAACTCAACAGCTTCCACATGAGGTGCCTGCGACGCGTCCTGCATGTCGCCTGGCAGGATAAGGTCCCCAACACCGAGGTGCTGAAGCGAGCCAATATGAGCAGTTTGCATGCAGTTCTTAGCGAGAGACGCCTCAGGTGGCTCGGCCATGTCAAAAGAATGGATGCAGGCCGTATCCCCAAAGACCTCCTCTACGGCGAGCTAGCAGAAGGCAAGAGGATGACAGGGCGCCCAAAACTGCGGTTCAAAGACATCTGCAAAAAGGACATGACACGATGCTCCATCAATCTCAACACATGGGAAGTTCAAGCAGACGACCGCCTAGCCTGGAGGCTCGCGGTCAGGCAAGGTACGTCACGCGCGGAGGCTGCGCGCAACGAGGAGGCGGTCCAGAAAAGATCGAGGCGGAAGCAGCGTCAGCAGCAGCAACAACAGCCATCTGCCTTCACCTGTACCAAGTGCGGCAGGGATTGTCACTCCCGAATCGGACTGCACAGCCATTCTCGGCGGTGCAGATAGACTCTCGGGAAGCTACGCCATCGTCTCTCGAGACGGACGGCTGCCGACGACGACGACGAGCTCACAAAAGTGGTTGGTTGAAATCAAAGACCGTGGGCTTGTCAGGTAGAAGGCTCAGGGGACGTCAGAGCTCTGGGTTCTTTGAAGAAGGGAGAGATAGTACAAGGATGAGGATTGTGAGTCCCAATAAGTGGGATTTGTAAACTGCAGGTTTTAGAGGTGGAGCAGAATAAAGCAACGAATGTCCTAGATTTTCTAGAATATATGCCTGCGAATGGGTGGAGAAAGAGTAGAGGTAAGTCATCTGGGTTGAGGGCTCAGTCATGTGTTGGACTCATCGGGATGGTGGCAGTAATTCAGGAGATGAAAACTATTGTACTAAGTAGATGACAGTGACAGAGAAGGTAAAAGGTGGTACTTCCAGATGAAGTGGACCCTGAAAGAGGTAAAAGGTATCGAAGTGTCAAGCGAGAAAGCTCCAAGAGGGAGGGACGTACTACCTTTGGGGCTGGCGGATGGAGCGTAGGAGGAGAAAAATAAAGACAGCAGACAAAAATGAATCAATGTTTTGAATTGATGGTAGAGAGATGTTGGTACTATTAACCTATTTGTGAAATCCAAAGAGGTTTAATTTGAGGCCATGGAAAATGGTTACAGATTGAGTAGGCAGGGAGAGAGGCCACAGAGATGGCTCTGAAAGGGCTTCGTGGGCCAAGCCAGGGCCTGGAAAGCCCACAGGACCAAACTTCTGTCTCTGACTGAGTGGGGTGAGCTCCAGCCCCTAACCCTCAATCCCTAGGATCCCTGCACCTGCAACGCCTAAAGCGGTCCTTCCTTCGGAGCGGACCGGGCGGCGGACGGCGCACGCGCTCTGTACAGAAAGGCAGAGCTAGGAAAAGAGGGCGCAGGTACTTTGGCCGGAGCAGCCCGGGAGGGGTACACTGGAGGGGAAAGCATTGAGAGTAGTAGTTGGCCCAACGCAAAGCAGTGGGCGCGGCCTGGGCGGGGTCAGGGCGCGGCCGGGGCGGGGTCAGGGCGTGGCCAGGGGGGGGCGGAGTGGTTGCGGGAGGAAGTAGTTCCGGTCTCGTTGACGGCTAGCGGTGCCGCTGTGAAGCGGTTGCCGTACTAGCCGCGAGGTCTTCGGGGACGGCGGCGGCTACGGGGACCTCCCGGACGGGTGAGAAGCCCAGCGGGGTGGAGGGCCCGTGAGGCTCCGGTCCGCGGGGACGGCGTGTCTATCGCCCGGGAGGGCTGGTTCTTGAGGTGGCGGGCGAAGCTGAGGGGAGGTGTGGCGGGCGAAGCTGAGGGGAGGTGCGGCGGCCGGGCTCGGACTCCGGGAGACCGTGTTTTCCCTGACGCTACCTCTAGCCATTGGGCCAGTGCCTACCTTAGGCTCGGCGTTTTGGGCACCTGCTGCCGCGGCCCCTATCCTCCCCCGTCGTTGGGAAGGCTGTGGTCCGGGTTGTTGGGAGTGTCTACCACGGGGACCGGGGCAGCGGTGTCCGGGGACGGTGCCCTTGACTGATGCGGCTCCGAACGCGACGCCTAGGGACCCGAGCTGAGTAGCCCCCGCTTTAGTCCTTAAGGGGCACCCCTACCGCGCTGTGGCATCTTCCTCCAGAACGACTAGTGAAGGTTGCTATTTACCCTGCAGAGTTAAACTTGTCCTTTTAGAAACATACCCCGAAAATCGGCTTGGTCTCCTGCGCTTCTGTAGGGTGTTCCTAGGAAAGTAGACCAGTCAGTGCCGGAATTGTCCTGTCGGGAGTGAGGGAAGAAACGAAATGTGAGGGAAAACTTACCCTCCCGTGTTTTCCTGTCGCGGTACTGCTTGTTAGAGCTCGCTGTTAGGTGATGCTTTGCTTTTCTGGAACAAAGTAAAAACTTCAGGTAGAATGGTACGGTTGTTCTGAATTCGAACTGGTAGGAATGAAAGACTGCGATTTGAAAAGAAGAGGTTTGGTGTGGATTCATGAGTGCTTTATTTTTCACGGTATCTTTTAAATTGATGTAACGTTGGTTAATAACAAGTTTAGGTGTACAGTGTTATAATTCAGTGCTATTTTAATGGTGATGGTATAGTAATGCTTTATTTTTCATGTTTTTTTTTTCTTTTTTAAGTTTTTGGTTTATCGTTTTTCTGTTACGGTTGTCCTACTTTTTCCGCCATTGCGCCTCCTACCCCGCTTCCTCCCGCCTTCTCCCGCAGTCAACCCCCATCCGGTTGTCCATGTTGTTACTTTTTAAATAACTTCTAGAATGTTCTCTTGAAAGCCTCTTTGTTTGAGGCACGTACTCTAGAAGCCTTAAAACTTATTAGAAACTTTGTAAAATATACACTGTTTACCCATTCCTAATAGCCGTTGTGAATACAGCTTCAGTCTTTTTCTGTGCAGAGACGGATTGTTCTGAAGCGGTACTCTTTGTTCCCAGTTCTTCACTGCTTAAGTACATTGTTGGAGAAATGTAAAATCTACCTATCCACGATTACTTTCTTAGTGTACGTTCCTAGATAATAGAATTTTTTTTAAATTACAAGATATTCTTTTTAAAAAAAAAAATGATGTGCTTTTTTAGAGAGGGGGAAGGGTGGGAGAAAGAGCGATCCATGTATGAGAAAATACATAGTTGCGTTTTCCTCGCCTCCGCCTGGAGAGCTGGCCTGCAACCTACCAATGACCCCTGAGCTCTGAGCCCTGAGCCCTGAGCGGGAATCTGGCTTGGAAACTAATAAGTTTGCAGGAGGGAGCTCAATCCACTGAGCCACACCTGCCAGGGCAAACTGTTGTTGCCTTTTTTATGTGAGTTGCTCAGTTTCCCTCCAGAAAGTATGTGCTGTTTTGCGCTCCCACCAACAATCTGTAAAATGTCCTTTTCCACACCCGAGCTAAAGGCAAAATTTAAGGGATTTCTGTAGGAACACGTGAGCATTTCTGTTCTCCAGCTCCGTGCAGATATGTTCTCCAGCCATCCTTTCCCCCCTTATTTGTTGATAGCATTTCAGTTTCTCATCTTTTATTCTACTTTTGCCAGCTTAATAAAGAAAGTTCATCTAGGTGAGGAAAAGGCATCATAGAGTGAGTAGGAGATTTGAAGTCAGAATGTCCTTGAATTCCAGTGTATCTGTTTACCTTGAACAAGTCACTTATTTTTTTCTAAGGGACTCTTTCCTCAACTCTAAATTAGAGATTATAGAGCACTTCCTTACCTTTCTTACAGGGTTGTTTTAAAGGGTCAAATGAGGCATTTATGGGAAAGTACAGTTAAACATACTCTGTCTTGATGGTAATTATTGTCGTCTTGTAAAAATTTCAGGGCACAAAAGCATCTTGACTTTTTAAAGTAAATATGTGATTTCAAAAAACTATTTTATGATACCCTTTGTTCCTACACTCTTTCACTCCTTAAATTTGAAGTTTTATGCTGCTGCCCCAGGTTATATTAAAAATGATATCAGAGTTATAAAATTAGGTGAATGAATGAATCCACACAAATGTTGAAGAAGAAAATACTTAAAAGCACTATATATAAGAAAGAGGAGGACAAATATAATAAAGCTAAATAAAACATAATCCTTGGGATCAGGGCAAATAAAACACAGTCTTTGTGTCCTACAGGTTATGGAATGTCGAGGCAGTTAAAGGGCATAAAAGCTGCTTTCCTAATCTAGACAGCAATTTTAGATGTAATGCGGGTTTCAACTATTCTGGAGTGTGCTAAAGCCCTATTCTACTGACTGTCTATGAAATGACAAGGCAGTCCCTCCAGGATCATTTTTCTGAAGGTAGAGTTACAAGGTGGGGAAGTGTTAGAATCTGGACTTTAGTTTCAGGTCCTTCATTGAAGCAGACTGATTCATATTTTTGAGGCTTGGTTTCTTCACCCATGAAATGGAGGTAATCCCAATTTCTGTGTGGATTAAGTGAGACAGTAGTTTCAAGACACTTAGTACTGGCATTCCAGTGATCTTTGTTATCCACTGAAGACTTATCATCTCTAGGGAAAAAACTAGGTCTTTTCCAACTTTCCATGCCTGGCCCCTAGGCAGCCACTGTTAGCTACATTAAACTAATTGGATCTAGGGACATCTCTATTATTACTGTCATTCTACATTATATCCTCAGTGCCAGGCATATAATCCCTTTTTATCAAACAATAAACCTACTCCCTAGACCCCTGTCATCCAGCAGCAATCCAGTTTCTCTTCTCCCCTTCCAGTTAGACTGTTTAAAGGAGTTAATAATTGGGTTTCTCAGTCTCCTTACCTTCCACCAAGGCCATGTGGTCACATTTTTCTTCTTATTTTTAAAAAATATTTTTATTGTTTATGCTGTTACAGTTGTTCCTGCTTACATTTTTCGTTCCTTTTACTGGATCTCTATGCAGCTTTGACATTAAAATCTCCCTCCTTGAAACATCCTTTTTAAAAGTTTAATAGTCTTTTTTTAATTAATTAATTTGTTTGTATATTTATTTATTTTTAGAGAGAGGGGAAAGGAAAAGAGAGGGAGAGAAACATCACTGTGTGGTTGCCTCTCACTCGCACCCCCATCTGGGGACCTGACATGCAACCTAGTCATGTGCCCCGAATGGGAATCGGACCAGTGACACTTGGTTCGCTGGCCGACGCTTAATCCACTGAGTCACACCAGCCAGGGGTTAATAGTCTTATTTTTATTGTGTTTTTTCCCATTACTATTTTTCCTGCTTATACCCTCTTCCACCTCCATCCTCCTTTAGTTTCTTTTTTTTTTCAATGTAAAATTTTTATATTTAGAATTAGCCAGTTGGACTCAGTTTAGACAATCCCACTTTTGTTGGCGTGATAGTCAGGAGCCAGTCAAACATGCCTTCTTCTCTCCATCAGGCCGGATCAGGGTGTTGACCTTTGCCAGTCACTGTCACAGAGCTTCTTCAGAGCCTGTTTGTGCTTGTAGGCCTTGACATACAAAATGAACACAGGAGTATGTTGTCTCCTATCTTCATAGCTGACTGGGTAGTTGGGGGCGGGAACTTGATGACAGGTTATTGGTCGAGCTTGTTTCTCCTGCGCGCCCTCCTCCGAGGATATTTACGCAGCCTCCAGAGCCACAATGTCTTCGGCAGCCTGAAGGGTAACGTCGGAAGGCAGGTGACGTGTGGATCTTGTTTTTTCTGTGGCTGTGGACGCCATTCCACACTGCGTCCTTTGGGCTTTGGCTTGGGCTTTGGGAGAGGCAGTGGCTTCCTTCTTCACTTTGGGCACCATCTTCGTGAAAAGGGTCCATTTTCAGTTTTTGAGATTCTATGATCCGGGGTTTCGTCCTTCCTCAGAGGAAGTACCTTTTAGTCTCTGGCTAGTTCATCTTCAAAAGGTTGGTATTTCTGTAGGCTTAATATTTTTTGTGTGTAGTGTACCAGCTGTGGAAAAATTTATAGAGCAGTGAGGCTATCTGGTGTTTGAAGGTTTGGTAGAATTCCCCTGTGAAATCATCTGGGCCTGATGCTTTTTCATGGAATAAATTATTATTTCCTTAATAATCTTCTATATTTCGTTTATGGAAATTGTTCTATTTAAGTTTTCTCAACCGTATTGGGGTCAATTTTAGTAATTTGTACTTTTTCAGCAACTTAGCCCTTTCGTATAGATTTTCGAATTTATTAGAGGGCTAAAAGTAATCGCTTGTGGTTTATGTTTTTTTTTCTCCTGTTTATTCGGTTATTTCTCCTTTGCCATTTCTTATTTTTGCTAGGTTCCAGAGGTCGGCGGGGGGAGAGAGGGCCAGCAGCCAAATGCTGAACAAGGTGGCTTAATGAGTACGCCACACAGCGGGCTGGGGGTTGAGGCAGGCATGAGCAGCGAGCGTCAGGGCGCCGTGAGTTTTAAGGAGCTCTGAGGCTTGGAATACGTAAGCAGTACAGGACAGGCTAAGCTGCCCCCTTGTACAGCCAGCATGTTGGTGGTTGGACGGTTGCCATCTCCTGATAGCCGCCTGGGTCTAAGACAGCTGGGGGCGGGGGGAGGAAGGTGAGCTGCCTCGTGGCGGGCTTTTGGAATGGTGGGCATTTGAATGGTGGGTTTCTACCTCACAATTTTGTATAGGGTGCTTTCTCCCTTTTTTCTTAATTAAGTTATTTAGTGCTTTTCCATTTTAATATTTTCAAAAATACAGAATTTTGAATTATTATCTAGGTCTAGTGTTCTATTCTCTTCCTCTATTTTAATTATTTCCTTTCTTGTGCTTTTTCTGTTTACCTTGTTATTTTTGTAGGTTATTTTTGCCATTGAAATGAATATATTGATTTTTATTCTTTCATTTTTGTATGTTGAGTACGCATTTTCCTTTAATTACCATTTCAGATCATATCATGAAATCTGATGTGTAGGGCTTTCATTGTCATTTTTTTAAAATCTATAATTTTAGTTATAGAATACCAGGAGTGGTTTAATAGGAAGTTTTTAAATTTGTAGGTGGAAGGGCCTTCCTGGGTTTTTTTGTTTGTTTGTTTATTTTTGTTATTAAATTCTAGTTTTATTGCATTAGGATTAGAGAGTATTGTTTATAACATTTCTATTTTATGGGAGTTATTGATGTTTTCTTTGTGACCCAATATATGGTTATTTTTGGTGAATGTAGTGGGGCACTTTAGAAGAATGTGTATTCTCTAGTAGAGTGTAGAGTTTGCTAAATATGCTGAAGATTTACCCTATTGATTATGCTGTTTAAATCTTCTGTCTTTTTATTTTTGGTTCTCCTGGTATACCACTGAGAGCACTATATTAAAGTATCCTGTTATTAGTGTGTCTCCTTACATCTCTTGTAGTTTTTGTTTCATAAAGATGGTTGCTATGTCACATTCATGTGAATATGTATATTTTAATTTATTCCATCTTCATCTCGAATTGTGACTTCAAGCATTAAAAAGTGTCTTTCTTTGTATAAATGCTTTGGGACTTGAATTCCGCCTTGTCCTATCCCAGGATTGCCACCCCTGCTATCTTTTTGGAAATGGCTGTCTTGTGTACTTTGGCCACCCTTTTATTTTTAACATTTCAGAATCAGTTTTAGAGATATCTCATAGAACTCTGAGTTTTGTGATCCAAATAGAAACTTTTTATTTCAATAGGTGAGTTAAGTCTATTCACATTTATTGCTAGGACTGATATATTTGGTCTCAACTCTATCATAATATTTTATAATTATACGTGTTTTGTTATGTTTGTTGTTTCTTTTGCTATGAGGTGTATTTTTTGCTCTTTTATGTAAAACAATTGGGATATTAGGAAGATTTGTATTTTTGTTAACCTTTGTACTTATATCTTTTTAAATGTTCTTGCTCCCCTGTGTATTTATCCTTTTGAGCGTGAGAGAAATATACTGTATTCATGAAATCAAAGTATGATAACGTTAGGCATCTGTGGGGTTGGTTCTGTATCCACTTGTAGCGCTCCTCCTCACTGAGAGCTGGCAAGAACACCCAACCGCTGTGGCCAAGAGAATAATCCGTCCCCTGGTCTCCTCAGGTCCAGCTTTCTTTGATCTGGTGCTGATGGCCCTCTTGTTATGTGGGCTCTAACTTTGGTTCTGTGCTGGGAGTGTGGATCTTTCATTGCAAAAGATTTCCTGGGGAATTCTTAAATGCTGAGTTCATAGTTAGCATGGGGTTTCTGTCAGTTGATTTTGGGGGGTGGGTAACAGCTTTACTGTGATATAATTCACATACCACACAATTCTCCCATTTAAAAGTGTACAATTCAGTGATTTTAGTGTATTCACAGAGTTGTGCAGCCATCATCACAGTCTAATTTTAGAGCACATCACCCCCAAATGAAACCCCCTTGACTCCCCTACCCCATCCCTGCAACCACAAATCTACTTTCTGTTCCTATGGGTTGAATCATACAATATGTGGTCTTCTGTGGCTGGCTTCTTTCACTTAGTATAATGATTTCAAGCTTCATCCCTGTTTAACCATGTGTCAGTACTTCATTCCTTTTTATAGCCAAATAATATTTTATTGTATGGGTATACAACATTTTGTTTAATTATTCATTGCTCTGTGGACATCTGAGTTGTTTCTGCTTTTTTTGGCTATTATGAATAATGCTGCTGTGAATATTTGTGTACAAGTTTGCGTGGAGGCATATATTTTTATTTCTCTTGGTTATGTACCTAGGAGTGGAGTTGCTGTGTCACATGGCAACTCTATGTTTAATTTTTGAAGGAACTGCTAGACTTTTTTTCAAAGTGGCTGCATTATTTTACATTACCACCAGCAATATAAGGGCTCCATTATCTCTACATCCTTTCAGTACTTGTTATTATCTTTGAATATAGCCATCCTGGTTCATGTGCAGTGGTATCTCATTATGATTTTGATTTGCATTCTCCTAGCGATTAGTGATGCTGAACATTTTTTCATGTGCTTATTAGGTATATGTATATGTTCTTTGGAGAAATGTCTTTTCAGCTCCTTTGCCCATTTTTAATTGAGTTATTTGTCTTCTATTATTGGATTGTAAGGGTTTTTTATATGTTCTAGATACAATTCCTTATCAGTTATGATTTGCACACAATTTTCTGCTGTTCTATAGCTTGTCTTTTTACTTTCTTGATAGCATCTTTCATAGTTTAATCATTTTTAATTATGCCCAGTTTATCTATTTTTGTTACTGTTTTTAAAAATACTTATTTTTAGAGAGAGAGGAAGGGAGGGAGAAAGAGGGAGGGAAACATCAATGTGTGGCTGCCTCTCATGCTCCCCTAACTGGGGACCTGGCCTGCAACCCAGGCATGTGCCCTGACTGGGAATTGAATAGGTAACCCCTTGGTTTGCCGGCTGGCACTCAGTCCACTGAGCCGCACCAGCCAGGGCTATTTTAGTTACTTTTTTTGATGTCATATGTAAGAAACCACTGCCTGATCCAAGGTCACAAAGATTATTTATCCTTATGTTTTCCTCTAAGTTTTATAGTTGTTGGGTCTTAAATTTAGGTCTTTGATCTGTTTCGAGTTAATTTTTGTATATGGTGTGAGGAAAGCTGGAACTTTATTCTTTTGCTTGACAGTATCCAGGTGACCCAGCAGTGTGTGTTGATTTGTTTAACCTCTTAATATCTCATTTATCCTGTTTCTTCCTCAGTATGCTTTAAATCCACCTGTTACCTGCACAGCATTGAGCTTTAGCTGTCTCTTCTCCCATTTTTTAGTTGCAAGTTTTCTACTCTGTCACAATATACAACAGTTTTACATGCCTTCCATGTTCATCTCCATCTTTCTTTTAATGTCTTACATGTACACTTACATATGTTAAAATGCTCACGGTCAACTTTGCTGACATTTTCTCAGTCATCCTTTGGTTGGGTGTAGCTCATCTTATAGTAGAGTCCTCAGGAAGGGCTAATATGTGCAGAAATTCTCTAGGTTCTTTTATGTTGAAAGCTTTTTCTGTAGCCTTGATATTTGAGGGATAACTTGACTGATATAAAATCCTTGGTTCACAGCTACTTTTATTGATTTGACTTAATTTTTTTAAATTTTAAATGGTGGTCCTTTGTTGTCTTTGTATGTTGGTTTGGAAATATCTGTTGCTAATCTAATTTTTTTGGATTTGTAAATTATTTTTATTTAAAGGTCTGGAGGGATTTCATCTTTATCTTTGAAGTGAAATAGTTCATTGTTTTAGGGTAATTTTCCCAAGTATCTGGTGAGTCCTTCAGTATGTAGATTCAGGTCTTTAGTTTATTTTTGGAAATTTTTCTTGAATTACAGTTTTAAATATTAGTTCAATTTTATTGTTAGTTTTTCTTCTCTGGGACTATCATAATACAAATATAATTCCTTCTTTATGTCTTCTGTCTCCACTACTTACTCTCTGTTCCCCTGCAAAGTTGTTTTCATTTTCTTGGTTGTTTTCCTGATTTTCTTCAGTGTCTCTTATTAAATTTTCAGTGAGTTTATTAACTCTCTTGATTACCTTGTTATTTGTTCTTCACTTCTGATATAATTTAGTCTTATTCTCCCATTTATTTCTGAGTTCAAATAACTTTTCCTGTCATTTCACTGTTTTGTTTTTTTGTCTGTTTCTTAGTTGTAAAATTTTTGATTCAGGGTGAAGTGTTTTTTTTTTTGTTGTTGTTGTTGTTTGTTTTATTTTAATATCCTTAAGTACTTTGGGCTATATTTATTCTGCTTGCACTATAGACTTAGGCTTCCTTCTGCTTCATGGTTTCTAGGGGAGGAATTTCCCTCGGTTGAGAAACTTTACTTTCTTGTAAATACACAGGGATATCAGACTAAAGATTACTGCAAATTTTGTAAGTATAAAATGGTATCTTATTGTTTTAATTTTATTTTCCTGGTTAGGTAGGGTTGATTATCTCTTTCTATGCTGATTGGGCATTTATGTTTCCTCTTTGTTGAAAACTCAAAGGATATAGCTACTATTTACTGAGGTGAGGGGGACTGTAGGAGGAGCAGATCTTAGAGGGAGACCAGGGGTTTGTTTTTGGGCTTGTTTATAACCTCCCTGGGTCCTTTGTTTTGAGGCTTTTATCTCTTTCTTGCTGGCGGGAAATCTTAGGGGAGGATCTCAGCAGAATATTCCTCAGTCTTCTAGGTGTGCCCTTTCAGGGTTATGATAGCCACTGATTGGCCAGTGACAGGATGGGGTCTTTGGTCATTGCAGTTGGTACTGATGTTCTCCAGTCTGGTTTGGCTGCTTTTCTGAGACTTAGCTGTTATCTCCAGTAAGGAAAAGAATGCGGGGGAGAGGTTACCCTGGGGGTGAGGTTCTTGTTTTCCCAGTTTTGCCCCTGCTAAGCACTGGGGGCCTTCTACCCCTAATTACCATCTGCACCAGGCTGTAAAGTACTGGGCTGTAAAGTGCTGGGCCATTGTGTTCAGCTAGCTGGTTCTCTGTTCCTCTTGCCAAGAAATTTGCCTAACTTGTTATTTTCTGTTCTCAGTAGGTCCAGGAGGAGGAGGAGGACCCATAGCTGCTGGATGTAGCAGCTTGGATTTCATTAGAGCAGTTTGATGCAGTGGTGGAGTAGAAAGCCAGAGTGACTGGTGAGTGGCCAAGCAAGAATGGGAAGGCACTTAGTTCCATTTTTAATTTTTTGACGTAACTACTGTTTTTCACGATGGCTGTAACCAGTCTATATTCCCACCTACAGTGCACGAAGGTTCCCTTTTCTTCGTGTCCTCGCCAACCTTTACTGTTTGTTGATTTTCGAAGATAGCTACTCTTAACACGTAAGAGGTGATATCTCATTGTGGCTTTAATTTGCATTTCTCTGATAATTAGTGATGTTGAGTATCTTTTCATATGTCTGTTGGCCATTTGTATATGTCATCTTTAGAGAAGTATCTGTTCAGGTCCTTTGCCCATTTTTTAATTGGACAGATTGGTAGTTATAAAATAGTCCTGGGGATGCAAAAGTGCACCACAGGGAATCTAGTCAATAATACTGTCGTGACTATGTATGGTGCCAGGTGGGCACTGGAAATACCAGGGGGAGTACTTTGTAAAGTATATGCTTGTCTAACCACTATGCTGTACACCTGAAACTAATACAAAATAATATTGAATGTAAACTGTAACTGAACAGAATTTTTAAATGGCTAAAATAAAGGTGTCATCCACATCCCCATGGCCACAACATGAGCAAATACAGTCCAAATTAAACAAAAAGAATGGGAACGGAAGGATTGAGAGAATGCCTGTGATTTAAGGGCAGCCCTTTGAGAAATTTCATTGTAAAGGGAGAGAGATGTTGATAGCCCCGAGGGCTCTGGTTCCTAAGAGCCGTGGGAATTGCCAGAGGTTATATGGTGATTGAAGAATCTAGTGAAGAGAAGAAAGCCATGTTGTGAGAGGAAAAGGAGAAGAATCTCCTGATCAGGTACATGGCTGGTGACGCAGACCCGCTTTGTTTCAGCCCAGGCGGTGGGGTCCTGTGTGACTGCAGGCCACAGCTCCCAAGAACACAGTGACCATTGGCCACAGGTGGCAGGTTACAGGGCAGGCAACGTGGGATCTCTGGCCCTAACATTCCGGGCTGTTTTTATTGCTTTTACTGGGGAAATGGGGTGATGGTCTGGCTTCTGAAGCTGCTTCAGGCTGACATTTAGGGCATAGAGCTGTCCCTATATTCCTTCTTGGGGTACTGGTTCATACGGAGAGACCCAGAGTAGGCGCATGTCACTGACAGCTTGATTGGTGGGAGCCTGCACTGTCCTGTGGACAGAACTTATTAGAAGGCGTAGAAGACAGGGACCTACTGAGAGAAAAAAGCAGATTATTATTATTGGGATTATTAAGGGTATTAGTGTGGCTCAGATGGGAGAGGAGAAATAGGAGATGGTAGCATTTATTTCTGCACATTTTATGACGTCAGTATTTTCTTTTAAAACTTGAAAATTTTCTACACCCTGCCCACTGGTGTTGATATAAAAACAGCACATCTCATTTAGCAGAGTGCATGTTCCACCTACCTTAGCAGCTAAGGGGGAGAGGCAAAGCTACCTCTTTAAAAATACCAACGGGTTGGGAAGGTGGGCTTGGAAGTCGGCTGTTCTGCCCTAGAACATCCCCCCACACTCCTGCCCTGCTCTCTCAGGGCAGAGGCTAGAGAGAAACGGCTGAGAATACAGGCTCAGGCCCCAAACAGCAGCTAAAAAACTGCCTCAGTTTAAAATGTCACCTTTTTCCCCCTTGGCATTGGAGAGGCAGGTGGGGCACTATTTTCTACCAGAGTCTGTGAGTAGCAAGTTAATTACCCTCTTGTTCCCAGGACCTAGTAGCTTCTTAGGTCTAGAATTTAGTAATTCCTTCAAAGACTTATATGCTTACTTTTCCTTCTTATTTCTTTTCGACTTCCAATGCCCTTCTTTCCCATGCCACACATGGATGTGGCATGTCTCTTTTCTTTACCCCTTCTTTCCCATGCCACACATGGATGTGGCATGTCTCTTTTCTTTACTCCTTCACTTTCTTAATTCCTTCTTTTTCTACTTCCTCACAATCCTTCACTTTAACTTACACAGACCATCCATGACTTACACGAACCCGCTTCAACATGCTCAGATGCTCTGCAGCACATGCAATCCTGCAGCATAACATTCTAAAATAACCATTAGAATTATAAATGAAAGTATATTAGAACTTTGTAGACTTTGGGAGATTCTTGTAGAGTTTTTCCTTGTGTGACAAACTTCTCATGTATTTTATATATAATAAATAATTTAATTCTAGCCTGATTAGTCTAGAATTTTCTCCTTTATATGAAAAAAAGAACAAATCCTTGAGGTATTTCAAGGGCCCTTTGAAATACCTCAAAACCATAAGGAAAAGTCTTTCAAATTTTAAACCCTGGAAATCTTGTCAAACATTTGACTTCAGGAATATATATTATGAAATGATATTTGATTATTTAAAGTGATAATAAAAGGTATGTGACATTAATATAGGCTGACAGAACTTCAGTTCTTAGCATTGAGAGACATGAAAAAATTTTTTTGAAAGTTAGTTAAATATTTGAGTAACATACCATGGCACATAATTATTTTACTAAACAGAAAGCAGATAGAAATGGGAGTGGTAGAGATATAAATGGAGCAGTCAGAGAAAAAGGAAAACGACTTATGAGTGAGGCAATTTGAATGAAGAGGCCTATTTAGGAGAGCAGGACTGGAAAAGCCAGGCCTTTTCACTGCAGGCTAAATCTGCTCTCTCCTCTCGAGACCTAAACCTGAGTGGGGAATACGCTGCAGGGTAGGGACTGTGATTGCTTTACTGTGTGCCTAACGTTGCGTGGACTTTTTCTTCCGGCTGGTGGGGAAACCTAGTGTTCCATTGCAGTCCATGTCCCAGCTTATTCTTTCACGGGAGACTTTCTTGCTGTGAGTGCCCTAGTGGCTTTTAAGTGCTTGACCCATGCCCGCGGAGTGCAGCAATTTCTCGAGGAGAGAGATCAAGGCATTTACCAGACAGTATGAACATTGCCCCCTCCCTACTGCTCTGGCAAGGAGTATGCAGGTACAAATTGAGTTGACAAAGTCACCTGGAGAGAAATGCTGCAAGCTTACAACAGAGCAATAATTTAAATTGACTTTCTTTTGGCCAGATTTAGAGGCAGGAAAGGCTAAGGAATCCCTGTAGTGGGTCAAAGTGTGCTGTTTATGAGTAGGGCTCCCAAAGGCCGTTACCCCTTTCGTTGTCCCTAACTCTCTTATGTGTCTCGGTTTCTCCCCTGACTGTCTAAAACAGCCAGGAGGGCTTGGAGTGCTGGGTGACCAGCCCTTGCCTTGCATATCCTCCGACAAGCCAAAGTTACATTAGTGATGGGAGTTTCCTACGAGGCCCCTGCACATCTTAGGGATTGACCCCAGACACCTCCGTGAGGCTCCCACTGATGTAGGGACACCGGAGAACTCAGGCCAGAGGGAGAAAGTGCCTCTTTTGTCTTCAGAGCCCAGGCGGAACCAAGCGCTCATTTCATATGTCATTGTTTCTACCTCCAAACACAGGCTAATGTGTTTGAATGGCCCTTCCCCACAGCGCAGCATTTCCTTTACCCCAAAGGGGAAGACTGTACTCACTATATTCCATAAATAATGGAGGGAAGAGAGTGGGGAGTGGTGGGTGGACTGAGTGAGGAGAAAAATGCCATGTGAGTTTTGAGGAGAAGGAAGGAGTATTTGGGCTTTAAGCTTGACTAGAATATCTCGTCCAAGTATTGGAGTTGGACAGTGAGGGAGAACTAGAAGTGAGTGGGCAAAAACACATTCTAAGGGGCAGGGAAGGATGGGAGTAGTTGACACTTGCCAAACTCTTGCAAGACGATTCCGTCAACCCCAACGATTAAGACCAAGGAACTGGTAAGTGGCCCAGCATATTAATAAGAAAAGATTGGCTTACTTGCTACTAAAGGAGGCATCTGTGGCTCTGTCCTAGGGACAGGCCTGAAAGCTTGTGTGGTCTCTGGGCAGCTTTATTCCTCTACTGCTAGTCCCGGGAGGTCTGGGAGTTCAAAACCAGCGGTCCGTTCTGAGCGGGTAACCAATATCCCCGTGCCTTGAGAGGTCTGGGGGCAATTGGACTTCCAGTGGCCTTCCTGTTTGCACAATGAGCATGGCCCCAGATGGCTGTACATTCCTGTGAATATACTAAAAAATGTTGAGTTGTACATTTTTGTATAGGTGAACTATGTGGTATGTGAATTATATATCAATAAATCTGTTTTACTAAGAGAAAAAGAAAACATTACCTGCCAGAAAAATTATGGTTTTTCATCATCACCAAGAATATTTGGTGTCCCCCCACCAACAACCTTTGGGTTTTTTTTTAAAATATTTTATTTCTTTGTTTATTTATTTATATTTTAGAGAGAGGGGAAGGGAGAAAGAGAAACATTGATGTGAGAGGAACATACATTAGTTGCCTCTTGTGCATGCCCTGACAGGGACCGAACCTGCAACCTAGGCATGTGCCCCAAATGGCTTGGTGATGATGAACTCCTTTAGCTTCACCTTTTCTGGGAAGCACTTCATCTGCCCTTCCATTCTAAATGATAGCTTTGCTGGATAGAGTAATCTTGGTCCTTGCTTTTCATCACCTTGAATACTTCTTGCCAGTCCCTTCTTGCCTGCAAAATGTCTTCTGAGAAATGAACTGATAGTCTTATAGGCACCCCTTTTGTAGGTAACTCTCTTCTTTTCGCTTGCTGCTTTTAAGATTCTCTCCTCATCTTGAACCTTTGGCATTTTAATGATTATGTGTCTTGGTGTGGTCCTCTTTGGGTCTAGCTTGTTTGGGACTCTGTGCTTCCTGGATTTGTATGTCTATATCCTTTGCCACATTTGAGAAGTTTTCCTTCATTATTTTTTTACATAAGCTTTCAATTTCTTGCTCTTCCTCTTCTCCTTCTGGCACCCCTGTGATTCGGATGTTGGCATCTTTAAAGTTGTCCGAGAGGTTCCTAAGCCTCTCCTCATTTTTTTCAGTTCTCCTTCCTTCATTTTTTACTGGTTGACTTTTTTTCTTCTTTATGTTCTAAATCATTGATTTGAACCCTAGTTTTGTTCCCTTTACCATTGGTTTTGTGTGGATTTTCCTTAGTTTCATTTAACATAGCCTTCACTTCTTCCCTTATGCATTTGCCATACTTAAGCATATCTGTCAAGCCTGTGAGCATCTTTATCACCAGAGTTTTGTACTCTACATCTATGAGGTTGACTATCTCCTTGTCTGTGAGGCTGGCTATCTCCTTGTCACTTAGTTCTCCCACTGGAACCTTGATTCATTCCCCCTTTTGGGCCATACTTCTCTGTCTCTGCATCTTGACAGGCTCCTGTGTTTGTTTGCTTCTGTGTCTTAGGTAGAACTGTCCTACCTGTTATGTTGTCAGGGGCGAAGCCTTAGGTATTTGTCAGTACAGGACGACCCTTTTCACCAGTTGTGGCGCTGTATGTGGGAGAGGGGTCTGAGAGGGAACAATCCCACTTGCCCAGCACGCGCCCCTCTTCCAGGCACTTCTCCCACTTCCATATGGGACTGGCGCCCCTCTAGCTGCTGCCCTGGCCGTCGTTCCCAGAGTGGGTGGGTCTGCAGACATTCTAGGACCGTGGAGGTCCTTTAAACAAGTGAACTCTGGTGAGAGACCGGCAGTTTCTGCCTCCGCCCCAAACCCCACTGGTTTGCACAATCAGAAGCAATGGAGCTTTATTTTTCCCCAGCACTGGAACCATGAGCTGTGAGGTCTGGTCTGGTGCTGGGAGTGCTCCCCAGGTGTCCCTCCTGAGTTTTTAAAACATTTGACTGCTCTTTCCGCTGTCCTGCTGCTGCCGCCACCATACCGCGTCCTCTCTGCCCTGGCTCCGCCCCTCCTACCTGTCTGGATGAGTATTTCTTCTTCTTCTTCTTCTTTTTTTTTTTTTAACATGAGACTGGATGAGATCTTTTTTAAAAAAAAATTGTTTGTTTATTTATTTATTTAGAGAGAGGGTAAAGGAGAAAGAGAGGGAGAGAAACATCACTCTGTGGTTGCCTCTAACTTGTGCCCCCAACTGGGGACCTGACTTGCAACTTAATTATGTGTCCTGACTGGAAATCGGACCAGCAACACTTGGTTTGCAGGCTGATGCTCAATCCACTGAGCCACAGCAGCCAGGGTTTGAGTATTTCTTCTTTACATCTTTGTTGGACTTCCATGCAGCTCGATTCTCTGGAACTTCTGGTTGTCTCTAGTTTTGAGGTAGTTGTATTCCTTCTTAGTTGTGGAGGGAGCTGCAGCGTATCTGTCTATGCCTCCATCTTGGCCGAGAGTTTTGTTCAGTTTTATAGGTATGAACTGATACCTAAAGCTCCTTTACTTAAATTATAAGCTCCTTCAGTAGAATGTAAGGTTCAGATGGCAGAAATTTTTCCCTGTTTCTGTTCACTACTATATCCTCAGAACAGTGCCTGGCAAATAATAGAGACTCGCTATTACCATTTGATGAATAAATGCATTTTGATATTTGTAGTTACTAAGTAAACACTTTCTCCTTTAATATGTTAATTTCATAGTACATCTGAACTAATTTTTCTTTCTAGACTCAAATTCATTTTGGAAAGAAGCAGTATAATAAGGAAATGAAGAGAATTTAATGTAATCTAATTCAAGTCCTTTGGTCTTATATGCTTTTACTTTAGCCTGAATTTTATCATTAAAATAGTTTGTAAGTATTTGCTTGTGAAGACTCCCTTTTTGAACTGATATCACCGTAATAATAATTGTACTTTCTGTATCAGTTGGTAGGAAAACTATAGTGGCAAGGAGATATATATATATATATATATATATATAGCAATAATCGCGCCTCGGATAAACCTCATTTACTACGATACTGCCACTGCGCAAAGCTTTTATATATATATTTTAGAGAGAGGGAGAAAGACATCGATCCATTTTTTATAATATAGGAGACATATATTACATAATATGGGCATGGTGGATGTATGTATCATTCATGGACCAATGACAATAATTTTGAAAGCCACCAGAGGTTTGGGGCCAGTAAGTTGAGAACTATTTAATTTTACAATAGTAACAGAACTGAGGATGGTAGTATAGATTATACCCTAATCACGTATTTTTAAAATTTAGTTCCTAAAGCTGTCATTTCCTTTTAAAGATAGAAGTGTACTGTATATCTTTAAAAAAATCAAGCCTCTGTCTTAAAATTTACTTATTTGGCATTATTTTAGGGAAAAAAAAGGAAAAAGCTAAATGTTTAATTGTGCTTAAATTTTTATATATTTATCCAGCTGAAGTTAGGTAGCAATTGAATACTATAATTGGGCATTGTAGTTCTTATTATTTGACAATCTAAAAAGCAGGAGACACTATCAAATATTTTTAAACATTTTGACTGTGATTATATGAATTGTTTATGTACATGGTGAAAGACAGGAGGGTAATAGTCGTTGTACTCAGTGAGGAGAATTCTGGGTAATTTTTTCCTCTTTTGGAACACTTACTTGGCAGTTGCTATCTGCCAGGTACTATTATAAGCTCTTTTCATGAATCAACTCAGGGATAATCAAACTGTACTGCATTTAGTGTTTGGGACCTTTCTGTGTGTTGGGTTGGAGTTAAGAATGGTTCTTACATCTTTAAAGGGTTGTTTAAAAAAGAAGATGCATAGAGACTGTAATAGCCTAAAATAGTTACTGTCCCTTTGCAAAAAATGTTTGGTCATCTCTGATTTAATTCATTTTATCCTCACAACATTGCAACAAAGCGGGTCCTATTATTATCCTTCTCGTTTCATAGATGGGGAAACTGAGGCATAGTGGGCCAAAGTAATTTTTTTGGCCCATAGTATTCACTGTTTTTAGAGCAGATTGCGGGCTTTTTCTATAAACTTGCTAATATTGTGTTTCTTTGCAGTGTAAAAAGTGACAAAGGATGGCAGGATCACGCTCTAGATCGCCCAGAGAGAAACACAGGTGAGCAGTTCTTAGTATAGCCGGGCAAGCTTGGATTTGAGATGTACTTCGACTTTCGAATTCACCAGTATCATTAAGAACCTATTTTAATGAGCTCATGGGACATGGTTATTCACAGTAGGTGTTTTACAGTAATGCAGGTTGTATTTATAGGAGCCGACAGCTTCCTTTAATTACAGCCGGCAGCTAGAATCAATCCACAATAAAAAGAAAAGTAGTGGTCATAGCCAGAGAGGGTGAGAAATATCTTTGAGAGTTATATATTTTTGCAACAATAAGTGGTTTAGAACTTTCCAGGGTATATTTTTTTCATAATCAACATGTTTGAAGAAATTAGGAGTTAGAAAATTGGGAGTTTCCTATTTCTTCTTCATGGCAAAATAATAGAGTTTTTAATAACTCAGTTGTAGTTCAGCTCTCCTCTTTCCTAGTTGGTAGTATCAAATATGTATATATAATTCGATTGTAAGAATTCACCTAGTATTGTATATCTGCTACAGGCAATATGTCTACAAAGGCAAATACAATACTTTACGGGCCCTTAGCAAGCCCACAGCCTGGCTGTGGAAATGGATACCATAGCATGGTGGAAAATGTGTGGTCCTGCTGATTGAGGCAAAGTATTCTGGATCCACGGACGGGGAATGATTCTGCTTTTGTGGAGAGAAAAAGGGGATATACTCAGAAATTCTAAAAAAAGAGATGAGATTTTAGCTGGTCCTTTAAGGATGAGTAGAATTTCTAAAGGCAGAAAGAGAGAAGAAAAGTATCCCAGTTAGCCTTGGCCAGGTGGCTCACTTGATTGGAGCGTTGTCCCATACACCAAAAGGTTGCTGGTTCCATCCTTCCGTCCCTGGTAGGGGCACATACAGGAGGCAGCTGATCGATGTGTCTGTCTGTCTCTCTCTCTCTCTCTCTCTCCCTCACTTCCTCCCCTACCTCCTCTTCCTCCCTCCCTCCCTAAAATCAATAAATATATCCTTGGGTGAGGATTTAAAAAAGAAAGGATTCCAGCTAAGGGGACAACAGGAGCAAAGGCACAGAGCTGTGAAAGTGATTAGTACATTCTAGGACTCTTAAAGAGGACCATAATTACATACACAGAAGGCAGACCAAAGTTTTTCACGTTAATATGACTTGGCTCTTGTGCTTGTTTCATCCTGTTTCTACAGTGACTAATCAATCATTTCTTCAACAATTTTAATTTGGAGTTTACAAGACCAAATTGTGATTGGGAGGAGCTTTAAAAAAACAATGTTAAAGAAGTGCATGATTTTAACATGGAAGGCATCACAGAGGTCATTTTGTGTCCCCCTTTTATAGTAGGCCCTGGTGAGGGGGCACAGAAGAACCTGCCACGCTTAGTGCTGGAGGGATGACATAGCTGAGGAACCCAAGTCCCACTAGGGGCTTTTGCCTTGGAGGAGACATTATCTTAGTATCCTGGATAGCAGACAAATAGGCCCTCTGCCCCTTGGGGAGGGCCTAGCTCCACCTTCCCAGGCTGCTTGCCTTGGAACAAAAGCTGTCAGTGCTTCTGCTCAGAAGGTGTGCAGAACAGGAGAGACCCGTGGAGAATTGTCTCCCAACAGACTCGTTGGGTCTCTTCTCCTTTAGGAGAACTGTAAATGATAGCAACCATTCCAGCGATCTCCTTCAGAAGAAAGGGGCACTATACAATAAAAAGGTGAAGTAAAATATATCCAAGTGTATTCAAGGTGAAGTATGGACGGAAGAGATTGACTATTTTGTCCAGTCCGGAAAACCTCAGCCTCTGGAGGCCGACTTTTCTCCTTTGCAGTGGAAGAAATTAAATCTTCCAAGAAGTCCTCAGAGGCTCCAGTTGCCTTTTGCTATGTTAGTGAGGTGCAGCCAGTTAGATGACAGAGCTTCGGCTTCAGCTACATAATACACTTGTCAGTACATATTGTCGAGTGCAGCACATAAACCCCAGTATGTATGTAGGGAAGCTGAATCTGCCTCCTTTCCTGTGGGAAGTACAAAGATAGTCACCAGATGGCAAAGGATTTTTACTCATGGTTGTTCCAAGTCTGAGGCAGCTTCTGAAGAGGGAGTGTTAACAAAAGCTGCAAGGGTAGCCGCCTCATTGATTAGAAGATATTAAACCCTCATGGAGGAGATAAGAGAGATTGGACTGGTCAGATGGGAGGAAACGTCCCCAGGGCCAAAATTGCACTTCATTGTGTTCCAGATAGAGGTGCTCCTCTCTCTTATCCTGCAGTCTACGTAACTCACACTAAATGGTTTCTCTGGATATAGGAGTCTTCCTCCTCAGTGGGAATGAAAGGCTTGATGTTGGCAGTGCTGAGGTGTTAGAGAAGGTAGTTACAGAAAGGGTGCGCTGTCCCTGGAGAGCATTTTAGTAGCATAAAAGCGCACATTCTCCAGTTACACATCTTTCATTTTATATGTAAGGGCATAGGTCTGGGAGAGAAAAGCAGCTTACTATGTTAGTAGTATTTATGGAGGAACTAAGCACGAGGTTCAAGTCTTAAGACCCTCTTCTTCCCCCAACTCCACGCACTGTTTCAATATGTGTATTTTGCTTCTTGCCATAGCCTTAGTAGAGAGAATAGACAATTGGGGAAACTGTGGGGTCAGTTTGGGACTGAGTTTGAGTTTATGTGGCATTAAATTCTTAGAATCTAATTTAATTTCAGAGGTTTTGTTTAGCTTGTCAGAGATTCTTCTACATATTTCTTAGAATCTAATTTCAGAGGTTTTGTTTAGCTTGTCAGAGATTCTCCTACATATTTATTTGTATTGAACCTAGCCCTCCTGCCTTTTTTTCCTTTTTATTCCCCATCCAAGGACAGGTTTTTTTCCATTGCTTTTAGAGAGAAGGGAAGGGAGAGAGAGAGAAACATCACTGCAAGAGAGAAGCATCAGTTATTGCCCTTCTGCCTTCTTCTTACCTGACCATTGAACCTGATGTAAGCTCTTGCTGACCAGTCCTTTTGCCAGAACTTCACTGTCAGCAGTCTTCCAAAAGGGAGTCTGCTGTGGACCTAAGCTGGTCCTTCTCCAACAGGATGGGGACTGCTCAGCTCATTTTAATGTGACATGAGATACATTAGTTCAGATGGAAAGAGTATGCTTGTTGAATTGGGGCAAGCATAATCAGAACCCTACATGGACAATTTAGGATATGGACATAGCAAATTGATGAATTTAATTTGAGTGGAAGAAACCGTAGAAAGTAAATCTTTTATTTGGGTAAGTCATATTAAGACAAATTTAGTTTATTGTCTTTAGATGAACTAAATTTATCTGTGTTTGTTTACATAGGTCTCCATCACCAGCACCTAAAAAGCCTGAACACCACAAGCAAAAATATTCTGATAGGCATTATGGCTATGACTATAAGACAGATCTGGAAAGATCCAACACTTGGAAAATGCATGAGAATGAACACGACAGACCAAAGATTCCTTCTCGTGAAAATACATATTATCCATTTTATGGACATGGATTTCCTTCTTCATACATAAGAAGAAACCCTTCACACTATTTTGATTCTTATAAGCCTTACCAAGAATATCCACCAGGAAGATGGGAGAGTAACAGATTTTCGTATATGCCTTGGTACCCAGATGTATACTCCCAAGAGTATCAGTGGGGTTATTATTCCCCGAAAATGTATGGAAGGCCTATTCCTGATGACCACAGATTTAGAAGAAGTGAAAGAGGGAGGTCACCTCAGAGGTCAATGGCAGATTATTCTAGAGTTGAAGGAAGGCGGCATGAAGATGAATTGAGGTCCCAGAAGATACGAGATGAAAAATATTTTCACTCACTTAAAAGAGTCTCTGAAGATTTTGAGAACAGGAGCTCTTTTCAGAAGAGGTATAAGAAAACATTAAAACCTGGGTAATTTGATATAAAGCCTCAAGTGAGAAAGTGTTTATGGTTGAAAATAACCACCTTGAAAAGCTTTTTTTCTGAAAAGATAACAAGCATTGTGATGTAGTTAGTTTTACTGGTAATAGTGAAGTATTTATTTTTAGAGTAAATTATGTTGATGGCTAGAATATTAAAAATAAGATGGTACTTCATCTCTAAGGAACCTCTATGAGTGGGCTTGAAGGATTAGAGGTTAACTTTGCTACTGCATTCTGCATTTAAAGCCATGCTAGCCAGCATTCCACATATATAAGTTCTCACTTTGTTCTCTGTCGTGCAAGTATAAACTGTTTTATGTCACCACAGGTACCATGAGGATCATGATTACAGAAGATACGGACACCCATCAAAAAGACATACAGACATGGAGAGATATGAAAACAGAGAGCCTTCCAGAAACCCACAGTGGAAGTCTAGGCATCCTTCTTCACCTCATCAAAAGAAGAAAGGTCACCAAGACCCTAGAGACGAAGGTCATCGACATGCTCAGAAGAAATCCCCAGAGACCAGTTCTGCAACCAAGAAGAAATCTCCAGAGACCAGTTCTGCAACCAAGGTATCCAGTGACTCTCGCCACAAACGTCGCAAGACCTCAGATGGGGACCAGGACTTTGCTGATGGAAAAACCCAGAAATACACCAAAGGGGAAGATAAAAAATACATTTCTGAAAAGGTCAGTAGAAAGTCCAGTTGTTTTAATGCTGGAAGAGGGAGAGAGGCTGAAGGTGATAAAGCCAAAGAGCCTTGTAAACCATCTAAGAAAGACAGCACTGCCTCTACTCATTCAAAGAAAAGTGTTGTCAGTATGGAAACCTCTAAAGACAAAGGGAAGAACTTAAAGAAAGGAAAGGATGACAGAAGTGAGAGCGACTCTTCCAAAAACCAACTTGATGAAAGTAAACCTGATGTGAAGCCTTCATCTGCTAGTGTTAGGAAGAAATTCCGTACATATAAAACAGATAATAAGGAAGCAGTAACTACATCCAGGTATTATCTGTTTTTTTCTTACTGATATTTAATAACTGTTTCTGCCATCTTTATTCAAAGCTTTGGAAATGAAATTAATAGTGTGTCTAGAGTCCATCAGCGGGGAGTGATTGACTAGATTTTAAAAAAAGAAAAAAACCCTGTAATGAGGATGAATGTCATTATCAGTAATACAGGGAGATCTCACGTCTGCTTGTTTCCACATCATATCTCAGGGTGTTTTAGAGGGGCAGAGCATTCTGTGGAGTTGTTCTCTTCATGAACGTGCGTGGTGTTCTGCTGCCAGATGTTCTGTATCCAGGGACAGGCTGGGCGGAGTTCAGAGACCTATTCCTTTCTGAGTTTCTCAGAGCCTGTTTTCCCTGTTGCCTGAAAAAGTCAGAGAATTTTTTACCTGAAAGGGAGCACAGCAGGCCCAGATTTTATAGAGCGAGAGAGTGAGTCCCTGGGACATGAAGCGACTTGTTTGAGTCAGAGTGCCTGGATCTCAAATTCACGTGACTCCTTGTGACTCAAGGAAGCTGGTGACTTAATGTGGTTCTTGCTGCCATTTCAAAATGACTTGCACTCAACCTACCAGAATCTCCTAGGTGGAGGAAATCAGGCTAGAGTCTAGAAAGAGGCCCATTTATAAGATATTTGATTTAGCTCTTAATGATTCTCTAAAAAAAAAAAAATAGACTACTGTCATAATAGGTTATATTCTCCTAAAGTGGTTTGTGTGCTTTCTTGCGTTATGACTATTATGTCTGTTTGTGAATTCTAAGAATAGTAAGCCCCTGCAGTTTGCTATGTCAGCTAAGTCTGTTCATTACTTTAATTCAGTACCAGTATGTGAAGAAAAAGTGATGGACCATGTTGATTTGGTGCATTTATGTTTACAGTTGACTCATATCTGTGTCTGAATCAAAAACAAGAGTGGTGGACCACATTGACTTGGTATATTTGTGTTCACAGTTGACATATCTGTATTTGAATTAAAAACGATAGAACAAAATCGGAGGTTAGGCTGTAACAGGGAATTAAGTAAACCCAAAATCCTTTCTTTTTTTTTAAATAATTTATTTGTTTGTTTGTTTATTTATTTATTTTTAGAGGGAGGGGAAAGGAGAAAGAGGGGGAGAGAAACATCACTGGATGGTTGCATCTCACTCGTGCCCCCAACGGGGGACCTGACGCGCAACCTAGTCATGTGCCCCGACTGGGAATCGAACCAGCGACACTTGGCTCGCAGGCCGACGCTCAATCCACTGAGTCACAGCAGCCAGGGCTTCAAAATCCTTTTTTTTTTTAACAAAATATATTTTGTTTCTTTTCTTAAAGTTAGGTATGCCAGTCATCCCCCTTCGATCTTTTTTTGTACTTGCAGAAATAATTTTTTAAAGATTTTATTTTACTTTTAAAAAAAATTTTTTAGAGCAAGTGGCAGGGAGGGAGAAAGAAAGGGAGAGAAACATTGAGGTGTGAAACGTAAATCTGTTGCCTCTAGCATGTGCCCCAACTGGAGACCGAACCCGCAACCCAGGCATGTGCCCTAACTGGAAATCAAACCAGCGGCTGTTTGCTTTGCGGGACAGTGCTCAACCAACTGAGCCACACCGGTCAGGGCACACAAACAATTTTAAACATACATAAGCATATATATTTTAAATATCTTATTTATTTTTAGAGAGGGGAATGAGAAGGAGAAAAACATCAACGTATGAGAGAAACAATTGGTTGCCTCTCACACACCCGCAACTGTGGACCTGGGCTCGCAACTCAGGCATGTGCCCTGACTGGCAATCAATCACCCAGCAACCTTTCCATCTGCAGTCTGGCGCTCAGTCCACTGAGCCACATCAACCAGGGCTCCATGTGTATATTTATATGTGCATAGAAAAAATTCACAAATACAACTATAGTAGAGTAAGCTAGACAAATAGAGGTGAGAAAGTAACTCATAATCCTCCTACCGTAGGACAATTTTATTAATATTTCAGTATAACTCCTTTTGTTATTTTTCTATGTATATTTTACATGGTTGTCATAATACTGTATTAATAATTTTGTATCCTGTTTCATATATTTCTTAAATCATTTCATGCTATTATATTTCCTACTAGTTCTTAATCTTAAGAGCACAAAGGCTTCCGTGAGCACCAAGTTTAGGGATGTTAAGCTGTTTTTCTTTCCAACATTATAGCATGAAAATGTTCAGATATACAGAAAAGTTGAAAGAATTATACAGTGGACATCTGTATACCCACCACCTAGAGTCTACAATTAACATTTTACTCTGCTTTTGCAATCACATAGCTATTCATCTATTCATCTGTTGTTCCATCTTATTTTTCATTGTCTTTCAAAGTGAATTACAAGTATCAGTGTATTACCCTTTAAATACTTAAGTATTTACCATAATTTTTGTTTATAGTTTTTGTCTTTTGAGGTAAAATTACATATCATCATCACCAAAAAATCCTTAAATTTTTTTATAAAAGTAATGGTACTCCCACATTTAATAACGAAGTGTTTTATACTTAAAAGAGAATTAGTAAATTGGCTGTAGCACTTTCAAAGTGGGCTAGAAATAGTAATTTTGAAAGGTTTTATTTTAAAGATACATAATTAGTTTTATAATTTGATATTGAGAAGTAGTAGCTTGATCCTTATGGTCACAAAAGTTAGCTTCCTAAAACCGAGGCTGCTATATCTTTCATTTGAATTTATAAACTCTAATTTTGTGAAATTTTTTGACCTGTCAGTGGGACCTGTCAGCACATGTTTGGATTATCTAACAAGGACCTGAAAGATGGCTTGTGTAATAAAAAGCTTCCACTATAAATGCATTCCATTCAAAAACCTGAAGAATAAATAACTTAATAAATACATGGATCTTTTCAGCGCATCATGCTCAACAAAACCTTTCTGATTATAATTATTTATTGATTAATGAGTTGTGGAAGAGTTTTGTGGGGTTGGATTGAATTATGTAAGGACTGATGAAATATCCATAAAACAAAGGCAGTTAATGCCAGCCTCAGTAGAATCATGTTTTCAACTGTATCCATAAATTAGATTTTCCTCTGTTTGAAAAGATTTAAATAAACCTGGAGTGAAGAGAGGTTTATTTGTTGGTTAAAATCTAAAGACTTTATTCTCTTTTTTTTTTTTTTGAAAGACAAGATGGTTCATTTTGTGCATTTGTTTACTTTCTTAGCTTTGATCAAGTATTGACACAGTTAAAAACACATGGCTATCACCCTGACTGGTATGGCTCAGTGGGTCGGGCATCATCCCGCAAAGCGAAAGATTGCTGGTTCTATTTCCAATCAGGGCACATGCCTAGGTTGTGGGTTCACTCCCCAGTCTGGGCACATGCAAGAGGCAGCCAATCAATGTTTCTGTCTTGCATTGATGTTTGTCTCCCTTTCTTTCTCCCTCCCTTCCCCACTCTAAAAATATATATGAAAAAAAAAAAAAAAAAAACATAATGGCTATCACCTAGTGATTTTTCTAGATTCCAGTTGTATCTAGAGCAGCAGTAGATAAATGACTTGCTTGAATGTTCACTCAATAGTTAATACTTCTGTTAACAAAGATCATATTCTAGTGAACCACTTTGTCAGAAACTGCACTATCAGAGGTAGAAGTTACATATGACTCATAATTATCTGTTTCAGAGTGTAAGTTATGGAGCCACAATATGAAAATTTGCACTAAGGTTTTTATGAACCCCAAACACCCAGCTGTATATATCTGAAGTCTTTGGACAGATGAAAGTTCTGGTTTAATGTTGGGCTGAGTAGGTGAGAACCTGAACCTTGATCAGGCTAGGAAGGAAGTGAGAGGGAGGAGCAGGGGGTGCCAGTCGCTGGAGAAAAAAAGCTGGTGCGAATGGACCCGAGGCTCCTATGACCTCTGCAGGTGCTTGTACTAGGCATCTAAGGGTTGTCCTCCAAAGTTGATGTTGGACTGAGTGTGTCATCCTCTGTTGCATTTAATCCTTTTATCTCCCACTGAAAAGATGCAAAGGAGGTCTCCCTACCCTCATCAGATCTTTCCCCAATCTGAAAGGCTTTCCAAACCATTCTGGAAGGCAATGATGTGAGTGATGGGTCCTAGAAGACATTGGAGCCCTGATGCTCTGAGGAGAGGGGTGCTGTGTAGGTGGAGGAACAATGTACAAAACCATAGCAAGGACTGAAGGAAGGTAACCTACTCACACAAAGTTTACCTGTTCAGCTGGAGGCAAAATAAGCTGCGGTTGGAGATATTTTTGTGATATACAAGCCTGCTATCTCACTGTTAATGTGTCACAAAGGTAAGGTTTTTTTCTAAAATATTTTTCGTATACATTTTTAAGTAAAAAAATTAATTGAGAGAAGGTTCTCGTTCATTCCTATCACCATAGCTTCTCCTAGTGTCTCTTTGGGATCCTAGTATAGGGAGGTGAACATTGTGTTTGGGGTTGGCGTGCATAGGTTTTTGTGTTCTGGTGGGTCACCGAGCAGCTCTGTGACATTGGGCCCAAATTAACTTGCATTTCCTCCTGGTTATATGAGTGCTTCGATTGTCTGATAACTATTGAAACTGGGTTGGCAGGCTCATCTTAGCATTCTTTGAACTATTGTGTATATTTGAGATTCTATATTATTAAAAAATGAAATATTTATATTTTAAATTGCTCTAAATTAAGTAAAAAACAATTTATGCAAAAAGTAAACCAAGGAAGTTAAAAAACAAAATTAAATTGACCTCCATTAGAATTTTTTTTTTTTTCAATTACAGTTGTCCCCTTTTCCCCTAATTTCTCTCCCCCACCCAACCCACCCCCTCTCCCACAATCATATCCCTCCCCGTTGTCCATGTCCATGAGTCTTTTATGCAGGTTCTTTGACTAAACCCTTCCCTTACTTATCCTAACCCTTCTCTCCCTCTCCCCTCCCCCCTATTGACTGCTATTCTGCTCTTTGTTCTATTTAGTTCCTTTGTTTGTGTTGTTCTTTAGTTTCCTGTATTAGGTGATATCATATGGTATTTTTCTTTCTTTGCCTGGCTTATTTCACTAAGCATAATTCTCTCTAGTTCCATCCATGTTGTCGCAAATGGCAGGAGTTCCTTCTTTCTCTCTGCTGCATAGTATTCCATTGTGTAAGTGTACCACTGTTTTTTGATCCACTCATCTACAGATGGGCATTTAGGCTGTTTCCAGCACTTGGCTATTGTAAACAGTGCTGCAATGAACATAGGGGTGCATAAGTTCTTTTGAATTGGGGTCTCAAGATTCTTCGGGTATAATCCTAGTAGTGGAGTTGCTGGTTCAAAAGGCAGTTCCATTTTTAATCTTTTGAGGTAATTCCATACTGTTCTCCACAGTGGCTGCACCAGTCTGCATTCCCACCAACAGTGCAGTAGGGTTCCCGTTTCTCCACATCCTCGCCAGCACTTGTTGCTTGTTCATTTGTTGATGATGGCCATTCTGACTGGTGTAAAATGGTATCTCATTGTGGTTTTTATTTGCATCTCCCTGATGGCTAATGATGTTGAGCATTTTTTCATGTGTCTATGGACCTTCTGTATGTCCTCTTTGGAGAAGTGTTTGTTCAGGTCCTTTGCCCATTTTTTAATTGGGTTGTTTGTTTTCTTGATGTTGAGTCGTATCAGCTCTTTATATATTTTGGAAATCAGTCCCCTGTCTGTGATGTCATTGGCAAATATGTTTTCCCATATGGTTGGTTTCCTTTTCATCTTGCTGATGTTTTCTTTTGCTGAGCAGAAACTCTTTAGTTTGATGTAATCCCATTTATTTATTTTTTCCTCCATTAGAATTTTGAAGTCTGTTATCTTTTCAGCTGAATCTCTCATTTCAAATGGTCCAGGTCATTTTCCATTTATCATTTAGTGATTCAGTGGGTACTTTTTTAGGACCTGTCCTGTGAGACCGCCTGTGAGGGTACCCTGGGACTGTAGATGGGCACAGGAGTAGGTTTCCTCTCCTCTGGCCTTGAAGACAGTAGGGCGATGTTGGAAATACGTGGCAGTCGGTGATGTATGATGTGGTGTGTGACTGATGATCTCCAGCTGGGGGATTTAGGGAAGGCTTTTTTTAGGACTTGACATGTGAACTAGGCTTCAGAGGCTATGGTGTGTTCTAGACACATGATGACAAGATAAAAGATATTTTATGTTTATAGGTTAACAAAGGCAGAACCCCCACACAGGAACTTTGAGCTCTGGGTGGCTTTGAGCCGCTGGTAAAAGGGAATAGAGGTACCAGAGGCTGTGAAGGTAGGACTGCCACACTGCCAGCCTGATTTGACAGGATTAGCTAATAGGGGAGAACAGCTGGCTCGGTTCTGGCTGCCAGAGGACTGCCTCCTATGAGGAGGCTTGAAAGGGCTATGAGGTTGGCAAGGCCAATTAGGGGACTTCTGTGAAACAGGTAATGAGGTAGCGAATTAAGGGAATAGCAGTCTCCCTCATTTCCCTCCACTTTAAAAATTCTCAATATGTTCTTAGGAAGACAGGAGCAAATTAATGATTAGGAAAGTGCTTTATGAACTATTGCATGCAGTACAAAATGCTATAGTTACTTTTAGAAGAAAACTAAGGAAAAACCTTTATGTGTTGTATGGATTTTGTTATCTTTTATAAGCTTCCAGAGGGCAGGATTTTTTTGTTGTTGTTACTATTGTTTTGCCATGCAGTTGGGTTTTTTGGATGGCTCTTAGCTGTGTATAAGAGGAAATTAAGGTTTAATATAGCTTTTTATGTTTTCTCAGTTATTAATGCACAACACTGAGAATGTCAGGGAAAATACCCTTAAACAGAGAAAAAAAAAATTGGGGAGGGGTTGAGGACGAAACAGAGGAGCCTGGAAGGTTAATCAGACCAGTTTAGAATATAGATGTTTGCCTGTATTTTAATTTTTTAACTATCTAAAATTCATCTCAAATGAGAACAGCTTGGTCTTTTCAGCTTAACTACTTGTGTTGGGGGCTATTTCCTGAAATTGTTAACTTGTTGATCATTAATGTCATAGAAGATAGTAAAAAGGAAAATGTGAACTAAGAGGTGATTAAATTTATAGGTGTAAAGACCTAGAACATTTTTTATTCTCAAGTCTCGAGAAGGTTTTTCACATAGTAAAAGTACAATTTTTTAAAATATTTTATTTATTATATATTTTTAGAGAAAGGGTAATGGAGGGAGACAAGAGAGGGAGGGAAACAACCATTCATTGCCTCTTGCACATACCCCATCCAAGGACTGAACCCACAGCCCAGGCATATGTGCCCTCACCAGGAATCGAACTGGTGACCTTTCACTATTCGGCACAATGCCCAACCCACTGAGCTACACCAGTCAGGGCAAAAGTATAATTGTTTTGGAAAAACTAAAATTTTTGGCCCTGGCTGGGTAATTCGTGGTTTAGAGCATTGTCCCCATACATCAAGGTGACAGTTTGATCCCCAGTCAGGGCACATACAGGAATCAACCAATGAATGAATAAGTAGAACAATAAATCTATGTTTCTCTTTCTCTCTCTCTCTCATATATATCTCAATAAAAAAATTTTTAACTAAAATTTTAGGTTATACTATTTTCATGGCAATGAAGTTAACCCTAGGATAAATTTTTTAAGTGATAGCAAGTTTAAACACTAAAATTTGAGGAATTGAAGACATATAGCTTCAGTGTATACCACATTACTCCTGTGAATTGAGGGTTGGGCATGGAATGGGGATAAGAGTTAGGCCAGTAATAACAAATTAGAAGTAAATTATTAATTACTGAAAGCCTTCATCAACTTCTTTCCTCTTGGGAGAAACTGAGGCTGTAATAAAAACTCTTGTCAACGGATTTCCTCTTATGGATGGACCATTTTTATAGTTGTATTCAAACATCTTATTTTTCTCTTGTTTTATGTTTTTAAAAGCTATGTTTTTTAGTATGGCAGGCTTTTGTACCTTTAAACCCCTTTTAAACCCCTTTAAGCAGAGAGCATTTTTAGATTTTTGTTGGTGGAGGTTGTTACAGCGCCAATCTAGCTTCTAGTTTTTATCACGAAATGTCTCTCAGCTAGTTATCAGATACACAGTGGGAAGCTTGGAGCAACTTAGGAGGAGAGAAGGGAAGTGGGCCTCGTCGTCGGCAGCCGTCCGTCTCGAGAGACGATGGTGTAGCTTCTTAAGAGTCTATCTGCACCGCCGAGAATGGCTGTGCAGTCCGACTCGGGAGTGACATGGTATCTGTCTCCTCCCGTGTTGAATCGACATCTTGCGATGGCGCTGAAGCTACAGAGCCTGGGCAGGGTAATATGGAGGGTCTGCTGTTGCCCATGCAGCAGACCCCCCCCTCTCTTCGCAGCTGAAGGATCCAAGGGAAAGACGGAGTCAATACAGCTTGGGTTCAGGTGCGCCGCAGGAGTTGCCGGTGTTGACTACAACGTCAAACCGCCTTAGGGACTCCGGCTCCGGATTTTCTGTCGGGGTTTACTCCCTTAGCCTTTCCCCTGAAGAGGTATGCCGCAAGGCAGTGGAGGTTTTTTTTTTTTTTTGGAGTCAGAGTTTTCCTTCTCTGATGTACCCTGACTGGAAGATCGAACCAGCGACACTTAGCTCGCAGGCCGACGCTCAATCCACTGAGCTAAACCAGCCAGGGCCTACTCACACAAGTATTCTAATGAACCAAGGAAGCCACAGCAGAGGCAGCAGCCTGCTGCATAATCGCTTCTGCCTCCTCAGGGAGTTTGTCTCCACAGTGCTGGTTTGAGAGCAGGGATCGCGGAGAGTCAGAAGGAAGCCTTTCCTCTGATAAGTTAAAAATTTGCCACTTCAAACCATCTTGTTAGAGGAGTTGAAGTTTTTGTTTTTTTTTGTTTTTTGTTTTTTTTTTTTTTTTCATTTCAAGTTTTTAATGAAAGTTGTATAGAAGATTACATTATTCCTGCATCTTCTCAATTGTTTCTTCCTTGTATTTGCCCTTTTCCTTTCCTACTTGGCGAGACTTGGCTTTACGTTCAAGGATCTTTTTGCGGTCTTTGTTCAGTTTTAGTCTGGTAATAACCACCTTGCTGGGGTGAATGCCCACGTGAACAGTTGTACCATTAGCTTTTTCCCGTTGTACTCGTTCAATGTAGATGACATATTTCTTTCTGTAAACCTGGACTACTTTGCCAATCTGCTGCCCTTTGTAATGTCCTCGTACAACCTGAACTTCATCATCCTTTCGGATGGGCATGGATCGAACATTGTACTTCTGTCTCAGCTCTTTGGAAAGAGGAGAAGACATAATCTTCCTGCGAATGTGGGAAGGTGCATTGAAATGCCTTTTACGGTTCTTGCTCCGGTCGGTTCTTGCTCCGGTCGGTTCTTGCTCCGGTCGGAAGTCACAAAGGGATTGAACTTCATTTTGACCGCTGGCGCCTCAGCGATGGCCGCCGAAGTTTTTGAATAAAGGAATATCGGTAAGCCCCTCATAACCCTTGGGGCAGTTTTGGATATTTGGCTATTAAGTGACTTAAATAAGTAAATCTGTGCATGCATACGCCCATGCCCCAAAATGTATCCTTATGATTGGTTTTTGTTAGATGAAGAGGTGTCATTTTTTTCCAGTGGTGTTGCTGTTATGTATTATTTATTTATTTGTTTATTTATTTATTTAATTTATTTTTTTGAGTAAGGAAAGGTTTATCGAGGGACAAGCTTCCAACCAAGAAGATAGGAGCTGTGCTGCCGTTATTTAAAATATATTTCATGCTTCTCTTTTGGACGTAACTTCAGAGCCTGTGACATACTCCTAAAGAACCGTAGCAGTTGTAAATGTCAATTCTTTGAACTTGATTTTTGGCAAGAACCAAAAGCTATTTAGAGTTAAGTGCAGGGGAGTAAGATGGGTGGGTGTAAGCTGGTTAGTCTTGTTTTGGGTTTTAAAATGAGGTATAAATATAAAATAATAAGACATTTTCTTCTGATGCATAAAAACTACCTCTAGACAAAGAATTGAAGAGTAGTTTTAAACAAGAGCAGCATTCTTGAGTAAGATGTAGTTTCCTGTTCTGGCGCTTGGGAGGATTATGTTCATATGAATGCTTGACCTCTGAGGTATAAAGCAAAAACAATCAGGACACCCATTGTCTCATTGCCATGACACTTAGCCCGTAGGACTATTGTAAAGATTAAAGGAGAGAATGTTTGTAAGCTCTAAGCCCCTGTGTTTGGCACATGGTAAGCCCTCAATGATTGTTAGCTACATGTCATAATAATGGCTTTATAATGGTACCTAAAGATCAGGAGAGCTGTTAATGAAAGTTATAAATATTCAGGAAGCATTGAAGTGTTAAGATAGTTGGGTTTATATACTAAATGATAGCATTTATTTTTTTTTTTAAAGATTTTATTCTTAGAGGGATAGAGAGGGAAAAACAGGGAGAGAAACATGGATGCAAAAGAGAAATATCAATCTGTTGCCTCTCTCACACCCCCAACTGGGGACCTGGCCCACAATGCAGGCATGTCCGCTGACCGGGAACCTAATGGGTAACCCTTCGGTTCATGCGCTGGGGCTCAATCCACTAAGCCACACCAGCCAGAGCCGTAGCATTTTTTAAAGGATACATTTAGGGTAAAAACTGTAATTAGTTATAATGATCATAACTCTGCTAACAACTGAGACTTTTTTGAGAGTTCAGTGAGAGTTTCTAAGTGATTAAATTAATCTCAACAGAATTTTATTTCAAAATACTATTCTAAGCTTCTCATTAGTGATACAGAGTTATAAGGATTTCTATGAAGTCAGAGAAGTTATTATTTTTGATAAATTTTTAAAGTGCGGTACTATTTTAAGATACTATAAACTTCCTGGATTTACAATTTCATGGACATTTGGGAGCAGAAAATAATCTAATTAATTATTTTTGCATATGGAGTGTAGTTAATGCCTTGCTGTATTTTTTGAAGTAAAAATTGCTTAGGATTTTGAGGATCTTATTAAAGTGGCAAATATTTAATGATCTCTGATTTGAAAAGAACTCAAAACCATCACCTATAGCTATTTTCTCCTATTCATACATGTTTTATAGTGCACAATTTAGTGCCTTAATTATAAGAAAAGATAAACATCTTTTTAGTTTTATAGCTATATTGATTAATCTTTAATAAATTTTTTTCTCAGTAAAATAATTTCAAATTTAGTTAAACATTTACAAATTATTCTAGGGTTGCTCCTAGCAAGACAGAGAAATGTATGTCAGATGACTTGGTTGCTATTGGCATGAAAACAGAGAGCTTATATCCAGCATTTGAACACCATGAGTCAACTCAGAATATTGAAAACCAACTTACACGAAACTTAACTCAGGAAATTATGTCTGCAGTCCATGAAGGTTAGTATATTTTGCATATACATTAGGGATAACATAAAAATAATGTACGAACTTTTCACGATATACAGGAAAATATCTGATATTGTCATAGTAATTAATATTTCATTAGAAGCTAGATCATTAATTAAGAAATCTGTTGAACTGAATAGCAGATATTATTTCGAGCCTAGTTGGCTTTTTTAAATGATTATTTTACAGAGTATTAGATTCTCAAGGTAGCCATGGCACCGAGGCATACTCGTTCTTTATATGTAGTTCCAATAACTTGGTGCTTCAACTCACACTAGATTAGAAGTCAAGTGATCAATAAAAGATTCCAGTTTGAACAACTAATAGAAAAACAATAAATAATTTTTTAAAAACTATTCCAGTTCTCTTTGGCATACCTTATGACATTAGGGAGTTGCGTAATAAATACTTTGAAGATTTGCACTGAGTTGTTTTGTTTTGTTTTTACTGGTGGCCAGTGTCCATTAATTGGCAGTTTCAGTCATGGAGAACAACTTTCCTCAATGATACTGCGTAAATAAAGCAATTGTGGGTATTATAAAGTAACCACCTTCAAAAATTCCAAAATTTTTATTTTATATTTTTACTAGATGATTGCATTAATCTTTCTTTTACCTTCTTAAAACATATTTCAAAATGAATTATTTTTTCTGCATTCCTCAAACTAAGGCATATATTTACTTTAAAGCATGCGGTCTGTCTGAAACAATTCACCTTAGTTCCAGCCCCTTTTATGTAAAGAATGTGTGATTCCCGGTAGAATGGAAACTGGTATTGCAGAGAAGTCCAGGAGAATGTCTCAGAACAGGAATAGCAAGTTAGGGAAAAAGATTGCTGAAGTACCATTCTGATGAGTCAAGTGTATTATCTTTTTCTCTATCCTGTTAAATGCCCACAGCATAGCTGATTTCAAAAATGTCTTCATGAACTTTACTTAATGTTAAATGGCATTGGGAGGCCTTTTGTGATATGTAAAGATAACATTTAACATTTGTTCAGAATGATTCTGATGTTTCAGGGTTGTTTTTTGGAGTTCCTTTTTTACTCTAGGCGAAATGGAGCTCTGGTCCATCTTTACTTCCCAGATATTGTAATGTCTTGTATTGGAGAAGAAAGGTTCTCACTTTGAGGGAGCTACTACTATCTTTTTCCCCAAGAAGTAAGCAGACATGTCAAATAGGACCAGAATTCTTGGGTACATAAATCAGGTGTTTTACTACTGCACAGGCTTGAGAAAGCATGAGAGCACTATGAATTAGTCTGTGGAATAAGTTTAGGTCCCACATATTTTCAAGAGAAAACAGGCTGGATGTTTTTTAGTAATCCTTTCTTTCTGTGCTTATATGTAACCTTTTAAGTGGAATCAGTTTTACACTAAGATAAAACTTTCTTTTTTCAGAACCTTGTTTTTTATCATCTAGAGTTACTCTACATGAACGGTTCTCACATATACTGTATGCACAAGCTACAGGTATAAAATTTCAATCGAATTCAGATCCAGAAGTTCACAGGTAATGATTATTTATTGTTTGCCCCTCTATCTCACAGGAATTAGCCTCAGAGGAGATGTGGGAAGGTACTGCCTCCTGGGCTTGCTGTAGGTTCTAGGACTGGGTTTCCTACTTAAAAACAGAACAAACCCCTGCAGGTATAGGGCCTGTGGGCTAATATGGAATAGGTTAGATTGAAGCCATTGACAGGTATTGTTTAAATGTCTGTGACTTTGAAAATATTTTCCTACCTAACTTTGGTTCTGCTGTGTCTATAGTAGTTGTCTACTGAAGTTATCACTGGAAGAATGAAAGACAGTTGTCAAACCATTGAAATCATGGGTTGCTTCATGTGGTCAGAAATGGCTGTTCTGAGAACAGCCAGATGAAAACATATGTCTTCTGCTACTGGCACCTGTCTGACCAGGTGGCATACCGTGTCTTGTGAGCTGAGTTGAATCAATGTTAGAATGCAGTAGATCACGAGAGTAAAGTTTAACATTTACACAGACTACAGATTTGAGAACCACGAAGGCGCCACTGTGATGCATGTTTCATTTACTTCCACCAAAACACACCAGCTTTACTTAAAATTTCATTCTGTAGTAATGGAATCAAGGTATCAATGTATAGCATAATTACTTAATTATAATATGCCGTTATTATTTTAGGAGACCAAATCTGCCTTTGACTGAGTTTCCAAATAGAGAAATTACAGTAAGTGATTCAACACAGGAAAGTGAATATAATTTTTGATGAGAGATTATCTTATTGTTGGTAAACTAATGGGAAAGGGAACTGGTGATTAGGAGTAAAAATAAAAGCAGAGGGTGGTAGTTAAAGTAGATGAGGAAGAAGGATTGAGACTCAGGAATCTGAAATTTACAAAGCTCTCCAAGCCATTCTAGTTATTGGCCAGATTTCAGGGAGAAAACTGACAGAAGACAAAAATATTCCCTAAGAGTGACAGTCCCTAAGGGCAACAGCTTTATAAAATTGACACAAAGTTATAGCATTTAATATTTATTCTAAAACTTCAAACTTTAAAGCAAACAGTCGTGTAGTATATATTTTTTAATTTGTGTGGAATGAATGCAAAGGAATTTATTTTTATCTGATATTGCCCTTCAGAGTCTATGGAATAGGAACCAGCAATAGAATGGAACAAATATGGAACTTTTTTTTTTTTTATTGTTCTTCTATTACAATTGTCCCACTTTTTCCCTCATTGCTACTACCCCCCACCCAGCCCACCCCTTCTCCCACAGTCGATCGAAATACGAAACTTTTTTATTGTCACGTGTTGTGTGTGGTGGTTCCTACCTATAACACCTCCCCTCACCCCCTACCCATTTCTTCGCTAATTAAATAAACTATGTTACCTAGCCACAGGGGAAGAAAACTGGCTCTTGTTTTAGAAGGAGTATATTAAATTCTAAAAGAGATGTTCATTTATTCATTGAGAGTAGAGAGTTTTTGTAAAGGAGAGATTTTAATATATTTCTGATAGAATATGTAAATAATTTTTTTACTTGTGAATGGTTCTAATTTTTATTGAACTTATGAAGATAGCTTAGTTTATTGAACAAATGATACTTACAGAAAATTGCTACTCATCAAAGTACTATAATAAACTTCAAGAAAATTTGGAAGTTTTTAAAATTTAGAGGTTAAAAAAAACCTCTAATCAAACCAGTTAACACAAAATATGGTTTGATCATCTTTTCTTGCAGTCCTGCATCTGGCATTTTGACGTAGTTGCACTTCTAGTATAGGCAGTTTTGGATGCTTTTTTCTTTTTACTTAAACCATAGTAACACCCTTTCATGTAAAAATCTCTGAATTCCTCATGACCTCTTACAATTGAGGCTCTTTAAGTTTCAATTAACTTTTTTCAGTAAGTGTTTTTCCATGTGTACTTCCACATATCCCCCTGGCTGGTTTGGCTCAGTGGATTGAGCGTCGGCCTGCGAGCTAAGTGTCGCTGGTTTGATCTTCCAGTCAGGGCACATCAGAGAAGGAAAACTCTGACTCCAAAAAACCTCCGCTGCCTTGCAGCATACCTCCTCAGGGGAAAGGCTAAGGGAGTAAACCCCGACAGAAAATCCGGAGCCGGAGTCCCTAAGGTGGTTCGACGTTGTAGTCAACACCGGCAACTCCTGCGGCGCACCTGAAGCCAAGCTGTATTGACTCCGTCTTTCCCTTGGATCCTTCAGCTGCGAAGAGAGGGGGGTCTGCTGCATGGGCAACAGCAGACCCTCCATATCACCCTGCCCAGGCTCTGTAGCTTCAGCTTCACTGGAGAGGACACTCCAGCGTCATCGCAAGATGTCGATTCAACACGGGAGGAGACAGATACCGTGTCACTCCCGAGTCGGACTGCACAGCCATTCTCGGCGGTGCAGATAGACTCTTGAGAAGCTACACCATCGTCTCTCGAGACGGACGGCTGCCGAACGAACTTCCACATAGTCTATATTAGCATAATTTAAATGCTTATACATTATTCCTTTGACTTAAATTTACCATAAAATCATTCTTCCCTTTTAATTTTTTTTTTTACAGTGTCTGTAAATTGCTTTTGGGTTTTTTGTTATTTTAAATATAGCACTTTGAATATATTTGGGTAACTAGCCTTTTCTTTGGGCTAGAGTCCCAGAAATGGGATTCCTGGTTCAATGGCATAAACTTTTCCAACTCTATTGTCAGTTGTATCTCAAAATATTTTCATTAGTTTACACTACAAGTAGCAGGATGAGTGCAAGATAACTTATTTAGGTCTTTCACTTAAGTTTCTTATTAGATATGGTCTTTGTGCAACTAACAGTAATGTGGATGGTTTGTCTTCTGTGAAAATTTCTCAGACTGTGATAAGAGGACAGCTATATGACGTACGAAACAATGTTGAAAAAAGGAGGAAAGATCGGTTACAGAATGAAGATGAGCACATTAATCACATAGATAGTGCTACAGAGAGGTAATCAGTAGATTAAAAACCTCCTGATCTCTGATAAGGGAGCTTTTGGTGTCAGCATATTTTTCAATGTTTTTGTGTGATGATAATTTTCATTCTAGTATGGGGACTTAATCCTTCAAATCTATTTTATATGTTTAAATAAAATCTATTAAAATGTTTCAGTTATTCAGTGATCATCATATGCTGTTTGATTTAAACAACAAAAATGGTGCAGAGCAGTTGAGTATTAGAAGTCTTTATAATTCTAGAAAGGAGTGTAACAGCTTTTTTAATATTAGAAAGAGCCAGGACCAGCAAGTTTATGGATTCTTTGGCTCACGCTGATTTAAACTCTAACGCATTCTGCCCTTTAGATTCTGGTATTCTTCAACTATGACAAAATTTTCTGAGGTCAGTGCAATTCTCTTTCAGAATTATTTGTGAATGTCCAACCACAGAACAGGCAGGTGTAGTAGAAAGTGCAGAGGAGACCTGAGTTTGCATCTCATCTCTGCCAGTTTACAAGTTCTTGGGCAAACTTGCTTAGTTTCTAGAACCTTTTCCTCTCTAAAATGAGAATAACCAGTTTGTAATGGAGAAGTTAGAATAGTCAATGGACTGGCACATTCAAAGTACTTACGCCATGCATAGCAAATTGATTGTCAGTAGATTTCTTATTCTTTAGGGCTTCTGCATATTCTGTATTGGCCCCATTTATCTCAAGTTATGAAAACTATGTGGAACTCATGGCAACTGTGGATCCCCATATGATTGTGAGGTATACTTGAATGGGACAAAATTTCCAGTTTTCTCCAATGGCCCTCATACTATCTGGAACTTCCAGAAAGTGGGAATGTGTGAATAGGAAGGGGCAATGCTAATTCTCTTCCCATAGTCCTTAGTGTCAAACTACTAATATTTGACTAGACTTTTAAGCCAAGTCTACGACTAACAGGTTTTTAGTCAAAATATATGGAGCTTACTTTTAAAACTGCACTTGATTCTGACAATCAGTTTGGGACCAATTAAAAATAATAAAACTGTCTTGAGGCATATAAAACAATTAGAAGTAACATGGTTAAAATCTTGTTCCTTGGTGGGTGAAAGTCTCCAGTTTCTTAATATGACACAGCTTGACTGCTATAGTAATCCAAGCTCTCCTGTGTTTTCCTTTGAATCAGCAAGTTTCAGAGACTTAGTACCAAGAAAGAAGATTTTTAAGATAATCAACATATTATAAAGACTATGGAATGCTTCAGAATGTATCTTCACCCTTTGAGGTGATTAAGAGCTCGAGCACTGGAGTTGTACCTGAGTTCAACGCCTGGCTTAGACTCCTAGCTGTGTGACTAACGTTGGACAATATACTTAATCTCTGTTACCAATATACTTATCTCTGTAGGACGGAGATAGGAATCATACTTATCTCACGCTGGATGACTTTAAGTCAAGTGATGCGTGTAAGGTACAGAGTAGCTGGTCAGTGTTACTTATTATTAATGTTATCTTTGAGGATGATGGTGTTGTAGCATGCAAAGGTGTCTTCCCTAAAGATGTCTTTTGCTGGGTCTGTTGGGCAATTTTATTTGTATCGAGTAGGATGTGTGGTATAGTGGAACCAGGAAGATTTTTTAAACTGCAGTGTTACCATAAAACTCACCCTTTGAAAGTGAACAACTCAGTAGTTCTTAGTATAGTCACAGTTGTACAGCTGTTAGCACTATCTAATTCCAAAACATATTCTTCACCCCCAAAAGAAACCCTGTGCCCATTAGTTGTCACTCCCTGTAACTGCCTCCACTCTGTCCCTGGTAACCACTATCTACTTTATGAATAGATTTGAGTATTCTTGACATTCGTATAGTTGCAGTTATATAACATGTGGCCTTTTTGGACTGACTTTTTTTCCTGTAACATAATGTTTTTAACATTCCTCCATGCAGCATGAATATTTCTTTTATGGCTGAATCATATTCCATTGTATGGATGTACCACATTCTGTTTATCCATTCACCAGTTGATGGATATTTGGGTTGTTTCCACTGTTCAGCTATTATGAATAACGGTGCTGTGAACATTTATCTGCAAGACTTTGTGTGGGCATAGGTTTTCATTTCTTATACACTTAGGATTGGAATTTCTGGGTCATGTGATGAACTGTTGTCTGTTTTCCACAATGGCTCTACCATTTTACATTTTTCACCAGCAGAGTGTGTGTGTGTGTGTGTGTGTGTGTGTGTGTGATGGAGGTGAGTTTCCAGTTTCTGCATAGCTTCACCAGCATTTATTATTGTTCATCTTTTAAAAAATATATATATATATAGAACTTTTAATATCTCACTTTATTCTAATTTAATTTCCTTGTTAAAATAAAAACATTTTATTTTATTCTTTTATCTTAGAAACTCAGTTATCAAAATTGACCTCATTAATATCTTTGCATAAACCTTTAGTTAAGTCAGTGTATAGGTTTTCATAGAAATTCAAAAGAAATGAATATGGTGAAATCATAAATCACAGGATATAGCGATTTCCCACCTGTGTGATTTTTTTCCCCAGGAAAAGTTGTATGCAGGCTCTGTGTCTGTTTGCTGATGATTATATCCCCACTGCCTTTGAGCTCAACTCATAGCTCTGAAGTGAATAAATCCTTCTTTCCAAAGGAATAGACAGGACACAGGGTACTGGAATTGTAATACAGTTAGAGCTTGATCACTATTGATTCCCTGACACCTTAGGTAATCTTTCTCAAGCAAGCCTAACACTACAACGTTCTGTCTAGTCTCCAGACCCTGTTCTCTGTCTTCTCCCACTTCTGACCAGCCTCTTACCCAGATGTCTCCGTGTCTTCTTCTGACATAGTAGTTCTCCCTCTTGCGCTCAGCATTACGAAGTTCCCCACAGTGCTATTGGGATGTGGTGGAATATAGGCATGGTGTATGGGTGTGTGAAAAAGCAGCTACAAAGTCATGTCAGTAGACTTTGAGAGGACATCAGATGGCTAAGATTTTCTTGTTTAACTAGGCAGGCTACGGAAAACAGTTACTATTTTTGCTATATAAGACTATAATTTATACTGAACTAGAATTGACTTAATATTTGTATATTTAATACCTTATGTTCTCATCACTGTTCTAGGCACTGGGCATACAGTGAAAAACTATACACAAAGCCCTTGCCCTCGTGGAGCTTATAATCCAATGGTAGAAAAATTTTTTTAAAACAACAAATAAATATATGTCAGTCAGAGATAGGTGGAAAGTAAGGCAGAGAGGGACTTTAATAGAGTGATAAGTGTGGTGTGGTTTTTTTGTTTGTTTGTTTTTTAAGATTTTGCTTATTTACTTTTAGAGAGAGGAGGAAGGGAGGGAGAGAAACACTGATTAGTTGCCTCTCCTGTATGCCCCAGCTGGGACCAAACCCTCAACCCAGGCATGTGCCCTGAATGGGGATCAAACCAGCGGCCTTTCACTTTGCAGAACGACACACAACCAACTGAACTACACTGGTCAGGGCAGTGTAGTGTGATTTTATTTACGATAATTATAGAATGCACTTACGGTTTTTCTAAAAATTGATCAAGGATATGAATTATATGAGAGAGTTAGCCATAGAGATTTTTTGAGGAGATAGTATTTCAAGAGTGGGAAGAGTAAACATGAAGACCTTGAAGCAGGATCTCGCTTGCTCTTGTTTATGGAACAGAAAAGGGCCAATGAGGAGGTCACACAGTGAAAAAGGCAGAGAATTAGATGAGGCCAAATCATGAAGTTCTTTGAACAACATGAAGACTTTATAATTTACTCTCAGTGAGATTAGAAAACATTTTGGGCCCTGGCTGGTGTGGCTCAGTGGACTGAGTGCTGGCCTGCAAATCAAGGGGTTACCTATTCAATTCTCAGTCAGGGCACAGGCCTGGGTTGCAGGCCAGGTCCCCAGTTAGGGGAGCATGAGAGGCAACCACACACTGCTGTTTCTTTCCCTGTCTTTCTTTCTCCCTTCTCCTCTCTCTAAAAATAAATAAATAAAATCTTTTTTTTTTTTTGAAAAAAGAAAACACTTTGGGTAGTAACCAGAGAAGAAACATAATCATTACATTTTAAAAGGATCATTCTGCTTGTTGGGTGGAATATGAACTGTAAGAGCTAGAAGAAAAATAGTTTCTCTCTCATGTAAAAAATCTCTCAGGAAGTCAGAGCTTGGTAGGGTGGAACCAGGCTCCTTAGATCTTGCTCTTCAGATCTCTGTGCTTGGCATTTGCCTCATAGTCCAAGGTGAATGTTTGTGCCTTAGCCATCACGTGCATGTTCTAGCCTTTTCTTTGAAGACTTCCTGGAATAGACACATGATGCCTTAGCAACACTGATCAAAATTTAGTTTCATGACCGTGCCTATCTGCAGGGAAGCTGGGAAATAGATTCTTTAATTTGGACACTCATTTTGCCTGGTCAAAAATCAAATCTCAAAGTTAAAAAAAAAAATACATGTGGCAAAATATGCCTATCATAAATTTCACCACGTTAATATTTTTAAGTGTACAATTAATTGACATTGAGTACATCCGCAGTGTTGTGCAACCAGCACCACTGTCCACTTCCAGAAGTTTTTCGTCTTCTTAAACAGAAACTCTGTACTAACTGAACTGTAACACGCCCATGTGCCTTCCCACAACCCGATAAGTCTTCCTCTATTCTTTCCATCTCTGTGAATTTGCCTGTTGCAGTTACCTCACATATATGTGGAGCCCTACAAATTATCCTCTTGTGCCTGGCCTATTTCACTTAGTATAATGTTTTCACCCATGTTGTGTCATATGTCAGAATTCAATTCTTTTTTTAAACTTCATTCCTTTAAAAGCTGAATACTATTCCATTTTATTTATCTGCTTTTCTGTTGATGGGCATGTGGCTTTCCACCCTTTGGCTGTTGTGAATAACGCTGCTACCAGCTTTGGTGTTGTCATCTAATTTTGATGATAGCCATCCTAGTGGGCATAAAGTAATATTTCATTGACGTTTGAGTTGTATTTCTCTAATGACTAGTGATGTTGAGTGTCTTCTCGTGTGCTTTTCTGTGTGTCTTCTTTGGAAAGTATCTATTCAAATCCTTTGTCCGTTTTTAAGTTGGATTATTGTCTTTTTATTATTGAGGTGTAAGAGTTCTTTGTAATTCTGGATACTTACTCTCTTATCAGATATATGCTTTGCAACCAAAATCTTTTAAAGTCCATTCTTTTGTTTATAGAAGTAGTTGCATATGCTAATAGTAAATATCTGAAAAATATAACAAAGTTTTAAAACAAAAACATAAGATCTTCTTAATTTAACCAGTCAGAGATGACCACTGTTAATATGTAGTACATTTCCTACCATTGTTTTTCTGGGCATATATGTGAATATTTTAATTGAAATTATGCTTATGATATGGCTTTGCACCTGACTCTCTTGACTTGCTCTCATTATCATGAGCATTTTGACAGAACCTAGCTTTTTTTTTTTTTTTTAAAACATTTCAAAAAACCCTGAGTGGCTGGCTATTTCATGTCCTGTTCTGGGGTCAGACCTGGGGCCGCAAAACAAGCTGTCCACAGTGCCTCCTCTGAAGAGATCACAGCTTGCTGGATCAAACAGACCAGGTGCCACAGCAGTTATAAACGCAAGGGAGGGATGCCTGCGGAGACCTCGGATGCTACATGTGCGCTTAGCAGGGGTACCCAGTCCACCTCAGAGGGGTCTGGGAAAGCCTTCCTGGAACCGGTGCACATGGAGCTACATCTTGAAGTTGCTCAACGTTAGAAGGAAACTACAGCAGAAGGAATTGCACATGCCCGCATATGGAAGAAGGACAGGTTGCAGTGTGTGCCAGGAGCTGCATGTAGCTACATGCTCCCGGCACTCAGTGTGCATGCTGGGAAGATTGAAATGAAGCAACTGGGAGAGGCAGCAAGGGACAGACCAAGAAGCGCCTTGGGGGTCATGAAGAAGAGTGTGGATTTCATCCCCAAGTCAGTGAGGGACCTGTGGGAGGGACTGAAGCGGGGCCGGAGTGGTAAGTTGTTGGTTCACTGTGGAGCAGAAAGGGTCTGAGGAGCAACGCTGGGAGGTGTGGGTGGACAGGGAGAAGACTCTCCAAGGACTGTGGATACAAGGCCTCCGGGTCAAAGGAGAAGTCCAAGGAAGGACCTCCCACCCACATAGGGCTGGCTTCCCTCTGAGAAGAGCCCTTGTACGCCTCCGGACCTAGTAATGGCAGTAGAGGGGAGCTGTTCTTTGCCACTGTGTCCCAGTAATATCAGAGGTCCCAGCTTTGTCAGTGAGGGGACTTTGAGTTCATCATATGCCTCATCTCCACTGCTTTCACCAGTAAGAGTCTGTCAGCAAAGAGAGTCCAGCGCTGCCAAAGGCTTGAGAGCAATTCTTATCTACCCTCAGAAAACACACATTCTAGTATGGTTTCCACGGGTTACAGCAGCTCTCGGGACACCTGTCCTTGGACGCCAGATTGAGAACCCTGGTCCAAGGAATACTGTTTTACCCCTGTTGCTAACTTCCAACTTAGCTCCGTAACATATGTTGAAAAAATGAGGATTTTAACCCTGATAACTTTCATTTGTAATTTTAGTGATAATGGATTGTCGAGATTATTTTTACTTTTGTGCTGCTTTGATCGTCTCTGAAGGGGGTAACTTGACTTCTCTTGTTTACTTATTGGATAAAGGTAAACTAATTAAAAAATTCTTACCATGTCTCTCTCATTTTAGTAGAAAGGATCAGCCTTCCAGTTCTTCAACTCATGATGAACTCCAAAAACATAAATGCGCTATAAAATCAAATTCTAGAAAATTTATTCAGAAAACCTACATGGTAAGATTGCAGGTCCAAATTTTTCATTTTCATACATTTTATTCTCCTCACATATATCTACATGTACAGGGATCACCAATATTTTTCATAATGTTTGTAGCTATTCAATAAGAATGGGTTATAATTCTTTTGTTCATTAAGATTCTGTTGAGGCATATAATTATTGTGACAGAAGAAATGGTCGTCTGATTTAGCAGGATTTTATTGCATTTATTATAGTACTAGCTTTTTTATTTTTTACTAAAGAACAACTTTATTAAGGTAAAATTTACATGCCATGAAATTCACCTGTTTTAGGGGTATAATTTCATGCTTTTTTTGGGAAATTTACCAAGATACATAACCATCACCATAATCCAGTCCTAGAACATTTTCATGACCCCAATAAGAGCCCTCATGCCTGCTAACCACTAATCTACTTTTTTGTTTCTGAAGATTTGCCTTTTCATGGGGCAGTTCACATATGGCAGCTGGCTTCCATAAGAGCAAGCAAGTGCCAGATAGAAAGACAGAAGCCAGAGTGTGTTTGTAACCTAACTTCAGAAGTGACATTCCATCACTTCCACCATACTTTGTAAGAAGCAAGTCACTAGGTCTAGCCCACACTCAAAGGAAAGTGGTGGCATAATGACCTGGGTACTGGCAGGTGGGGATGACTGAGGACCTGGTCCCACTGGTTTCCAGTGACTGGCGCACCTTCACATGCAAAATCCACCTCCTTCCTCCCTCCCAAGGTCCCCAGAAGTTTCATCTCATTACACATAGCTTCATGCTCTTATTCAAATTTGTAGACAATATAAATTCAAGATGACTACTATGAAAAGGATTTTGTGTGACTTCCTTTGGAAACTGTGGAGAGAGGTGAAGGTATGAAAGAGGAAGATTGGTGAGAAATACAAACTTCAAATGGAATAAAGAGAAAGTTAGATGACTATTGGTTTGGAAAAAAAGAAACCATCTTGCAGAAGGGACCTATCTTTTCTCTTCCCATTGAAGGATTCAGGCTTCCTTGTGGTTACCATCTTGTACCCTGGCTTCTGATTGTCTCCACCTCCTGACAGGAGCATCTATCTACTCAAATCAGCAAGACCTGCCTCCTGCAGTGTTGGGAATTTGTTTTTTTCTTACAGTGGGAACTCTTGAGCAACTTCTGATAAAATGAGTTTGTTTCTCTTCTAGATGCCTGACTAAATGCTACATTTTTAGTTCATTCGCAAAAATTACCCGTTGTGTTATGCAGGAGTATTTTTTTGCACTTCTCACACTCATGAATTAAAATTGTAGCATGGGTTATGTGAAGGAAGGTGTGTGTATGTTCCTATAGTTAAGCTACATCTTTGTGTTCTTAATCCTGTACATTTAAAATGGCTGTTTTTTAATGGTAAAATGAAGTTTTGAGAGTAAACTTCAATATTCTCCCATGCTAATACTTTGTTCATGCATAATTATACTATACAGAGAAAAGACATTACTCACAAACCACTTGGAGTTGACAGAAACCATCAAAACATGAGGCTTTAGAAGGTCTTTTAAATTATCAAGTGTTATTTTCCATTTCATTCTAGCTTTTGGTTTATTTATGCTTTGAACATAATGTTCTAAGTATTAGTGAACTAAAAGCTGTTTTGTAACATTTCAAATACTAGCTATAAACTCTCATTTCTGGGCATTTATAGTTAACTTGAATCAGTTTAATGATGACCTCTTTCCTCAGGACTTGATTTTCAACTTTTTTAAAGCAGTGGAACCCTTTTCCAAATATTACATAGAAATACAAATACATAAAACAGACACAGATAGGGTGGCTCCAGGTGGGGAGGCAGGCAAGGCTTCAAACCTTCCTTCTGAGTCCATCCCTTTACCTAAGAAGATGTAAGCCTTCTCCAGGATTCACAGATTGAAAAACCCTGCCCATACATATGCAGCCGTCAGAGGTCTGTGGATCAGTCATCAGAGAAAGATTCTGGTCCAGCAAGCTTCATTGAAACAATTCCATTGCATTCTATTTGTACAACTGTGTCTGATGTAAGTGATAGTTTTAATCAGCTAATATGTTTGATTATTCAGATAGCCTCATCTCCCAAGCATATGGAATAAGAATTATAGTGCAAAGTATTGGATTTTTCTTTCCTTGCTCTCAGAAGTTGAAGTGCTTTTTAATTCCATTTGGACTAATTTTCCTGCTTATGATAGGTACTTGATTCATATTTTTCATTCTACCGTGTCTTTTTCCCATCCCCCTCCAGAAAAAGAAAAAGATCTGAGTTTTTTTTGTGTGTGAAAGGAGCAAGCAGGCCAGATGGAGTAGTTACCTCATTAGTAGGAAGTTAGTATGAGCAGAAAGGTAATATAAACTCTCCCTGAACCAGAGTAGGAGGGTAGCCGAGTGATCTTCTGTTAATACCTGGCTTCTTGAGAGTCAAAATTTTAGATGTCAAAATCCTTTATTTCCACTGGGAGCAACACAATTAGCAGGTGTTGAGTGGATAATATTTTTAGCCAGTGGTTTATGTACCTAAAAACATGTATGACATTAGGTTTTCAAAAATAGCTCTGGCCATAGAATATATTGGCATGTTTTATATGATTTTTAATTTCTTGAGGCATAAATTATTAACTGGAAATGTCTGCATAACTTGGAGACTGTGTAAATGGGCTTTCAGATTTAAGTGCTTCCTACATGTTGTAATCATTGGTCAGATATAGTTGATTGTAGAATTTTTCTGCAGTTGTTTTGAGATCTGTTTCTCTTTACCCTTTCTCCTTAATGGAAAGTTGGCACTAATTATAAATATTTTTCAAAATATATGCAGTAATTTTCTTAACCATTCATTTGAAGCTGTGTAGTATAATATTATTTAGAAGTCCACCATTCTTTATAGTACAATAAGAGGAGGAAATAATTTTTCCTAAGAAAAGGAGTTATTTCATTAAAATATACTTTTTATATTAATTGGAATAATTCAAAGCCAGAATTAGCAATCATCTTATTAGATATGTAAAAGTGGATAGTGTAAATCTGAAGATTAGCTCTGATGTATTTAGTTTGTGCAGATAGTTGTAACAAGATCACAGTCTTGTTATAATTCTGTTTTATGTGAATTTTTTAAAGCATTAATAAATAATTGGAAAATAGATGTGGAATAAATGCTTTCTATAAATAAACTATGCGCTTCATTATGCATGACATACCCTTTGTTAAATAATTGTGGAAAGAGGAATGTACTTAGTTTTTATAATTACTCAGTTATTATACACCACTTGTACATTTCCCACATGGGAAACACAAATATTCTTTGTCCTTTTACATCTGTTGGAATACTCTGCAGTATGCAGGTAAGGAACTGGGCTTTTTAATTATGACTCTTGAAAATATTTGCTGTAATGAAATTTTTATGTTAAATAAAGATTGGCTTTAAGATATTGATAAGAATGAAGTTTAAAGGGGTTTTTGATTCTTAAATAGATGTTGACAATGTATTCCCCTCCATTTGTGATTTGATCTATTTCACTATGAATAAGAAGGATAATTAGCTCATTAGAGGTTTTGGAAATTGTGTTTTACCATGATAAATTTCAAGAATTTCAAAATTTTTTAACTTAACAGTTTTAAAAATGGTTTTATGTAAATTTAAATTTAAAACTTATTACATAAAAATAATTATATAAAATAAGCTAGGAAGCTAGTGTGAGGAAAATGTACTTTATTACTATCATTAACCTCTTCCCTTTTAATATTTGTAGTGCCTGGAATCAAGGACAGCTCTAAATACCAGACAGTTTTCCCACTTATTATTCTAATAAAGTAGATTTGGAAGCTTTAGCGTTAGCATTTAATTATTTTTTCCTTTATAGACCAACTTCAGAGGTGGCAGATCCAAGGCCCTTTATAAATCGAGCCTCATACAGAAGTGTTTGTCTATTAAATACACATACAAGAATTTATGGTCCGCTGCCTCCGCGAGACTTACCAAAGAACAAGCACTGAAGAAAAAAAAAGGTTAGTTGAACTGTGATTATTTAAAAATGTTGAGTGACTTTTGAACTCCTCAATTATCTCTGTTTAATGGACAAATAGGTTTTTTATTTAATTTGACTTGGAAAACAACCTAGATTTCAAAACTACTTTCATTGTATGATAGTTGCAGAAAAACTTTAAGAGCTGGAAATTAATTCCCTCCAAGCTAGCTGTATCCGCATGCTCCTTGGAAAGTCTTTATATACCCCTAGGGATATGCACACCCCAGTTTGATGATTGCTGACTTACTTAACTAAGCTTCTGTTGAAGACTTCAGGGTAGCTTGTAGGTTTTCAGTACTCCTGGGAACATTGACGCTTGGGTACCTTGCCCCTTTTATTCATTTCTGTTCTTACCAGAGGTACATGAAGGGGCCTGTTGACCTACACCCTAGCCCACACTCCACATTATCAGTCTTTATTATCTGTTGTCAATCTGATAGCAGAAAATAGTTCTCATTTGCCTGTCTTTGCTTATTAATGACGTGACCATATTTTTACGTATCTCTTGGCCCTTTGTATTTCTTCCCTCAATTTCCTTCTTTGCTTTCCCAGTGTTTCTGCTGAGGGATGCTACTTTTTCTTGTTGACTTGTAAGAGCTCCTGATTACTGAGGGTAGTCATCTGTCATACATTTTGCTGGTATTTATTTGATGTTTGTCAGCTGGTTGTGGTGCCTTTTATGTTACAGAACTTGTAGATGTTGATGACTCTGTCAGGTATCATGCTTATCCTTATAAAAATTCCATATGGTTATTTTTATAACCATGATGATTAAATTTATGGTTATAAATTTTTAAACATATAAATATTTATTCCATTTACAATTTCTTTTTATGATACAATGTGAGGTCAAGATCTCATTTTTCCCCCCAATAGATAGTCAGTTTTTCTAACACTGTATTGAATAATTTGTCTTTTCCCCAGTGATTGAAAATGCCACCTTTACTGTATGCTACATTCTTATGTATTCCTGGTCTATTTTAGGACTCTTTGGAGCCTCTAACTTGTTTCCTTGCTTCCTGTGATTTCTTATTTCATTCTTCACTGCTAGCACAGTTATTGTCCCAAAATGCAGACTGAATCATATCACTCTTGTGCAAACACCTCCCAAGGGTTTTGTTGCCTATGAAAAATGAGACCAGACTTGTTAGCCCTGTCCAGTCTTAAGCTACCTTTCTAACTGTATTTCTCCATGGGCCCTCTGCTTTTTGGAGCATAACATGTTTTCATGTATTTGTATCTTTATGCCTGCTATTCTCTTGGATGGAAATAGCCTCCTGATCCCCAATCTTTTCTTATTAAAACCCTGATTTCCTTTTACACTGTGAAGACTTACCAAAGCCTCCTTCCCGCTCTAACTCCTTTTATTTGGTATCTGTTACTATTTACCTTCCTTTTTCCCCAAATAGATAGATGGTCAACTCCTTAAGGATAGAGGATACGTCATTAGTTTTCATATATTCCCTTATTGCCTTTTAAATAGTCTGTTTTTAGAAAATGCTTGTTGAATGAGTCAAATTTAATCTTACACACACACACACACACTCTTCCATCCATAGCTGTAAAAAGTTAGTGAACAGCAGCCATTGTGTCAGAAGTCCCCAAGACCACCCCATGTTCAGTGATTCGCTAGGAGGAGTCAGAGAACTCATCGTATAGTGACACTCAGAGCTATGATGTGTCACTGTGGAAGGCTGCACAGCACAATCAGAAAAGGGAGTTGGTACCTAAGCAAAGTCCGGGGGACACCAGGTGCAAGTTTCCAAGAGTCCACTCCCAATAGTCACACACAACCTGCTTAATTCCCCTAACAATGAGCTGTGATAATATAATTACATGTGACATGTTGCTAGCCAGGGAAGCTTGTTAGGGACTCGGTGCTCATTGGAGACTTGTTGGGAGCTGATCACATAGGCAGCCCCTGCCAGGCACATACCCAAATTTCAGGCCCTCAGAAGGAAAACGGGTGTTCAGCATGGACTTACATTGTTTGCACAGTTGAGACACTCATCAATAGTGTGAACCCTCCCAAAATCTAAGCTCCCAGATGCCAGCCAATGGCCAACCTTGTAAGCAGGCTTTTCAAAGGATAGCTGTCAGGAATACTACATTCACTGTTTGCTGTACAACCATATTTTTAAAGAGCTTAATTTCACTTCACAGATGGTAAATGCCTAAAGAGAGGAGGAAAGGATGAATGTGTTAGGAATAGTCAGGGAATGTATGCTAAGTACTTTGATTTCCACTGTCTTCACAGAGGAGGTAGGTTATGAGACGAGTTATGAAACAGAGCAGGACATAGAGGGGCTACAACCAAAGATCCATGTTTGGCAGTATATTGTTGAGTAGGGTAGAGATAGGGGTGAACAAATTATAAAGGACCTCAAAAGCTTGGTAGAACAGAATGTGATGTGGTAGTAATAGGACATCTTCCTAGACTGAGAAGGAAGAAGTGGTACTTGAGGGTGATCGATCGGCAAGCACTGGATAGGCAGGGTTTGGGGAAGGGGAGGGGACATTTGCAATGACACAAGTGTCAAGTTATGAAAACCTAGGTGAGAGTTGTGCTTATTTAGCTAGTTCAACAGTCTGCTTAATTAAGTTTTCAAATAATTGGAAGAATGGGGTGGTCAGTCCAAAAAATGGTATAGAAGAAGCTGTGTCAAAGGTGAATATGATCAGAGTAATTGTACATTTTTATCAACAAGGTATTTCAGTTGGAAAAATTTTAACAATTATTATAGGTAGAGTTTTCTTTTAAAGTTGTCAGTAGGCAACAGGTATTTTTTTTATATTACATAATGAGTGAAGAAATAGGATACATTGAGGTCTATTTAAATGACTAATGTTGACAAATATATATGCACGTATTTTGAATATTTCATTAACCAAAATAGAAGAAAAAGAAGAATTTTTTATCAGTACTGTTTTTGTTTGGAATTAAACATTTGCATACTGATATAAATGCCAAAAATAAATCAACTTTTAAATTTCTTTTGGTTTTAATAATGGAAGATCCTAGTAAAAAGTAAGGATATATGGATTAATAATTTTTAATGTCCCAGAAAATCATATCATTCTACCATTTTTGCTCTTTTGTTGGTTGCATGGTCTTACGTCCAGTTCCTGGTTGGTAATTTAATATTTTACATGGCATCACAATATAGAATCCATGTTCATTACTCTTTAATCATAGTCTTACTGTTCTTGTGAATTTCTTTTTCTGTGTTTATTGAAGCCTTACATATTTTTATATTGTAGGTAACCATCCAAAAGCAAGTACCCCACTCCCTAGCCCCCCAGCCCCAGTTTCCTCTGCTGTTATCGGCCAAACTAGAGAAGAGTCCATATAGTTTTAGAATTAGGTACCATATGATGACAAAGATAAAAATACCAGTTTCAAGTTGTGCGTGTGTTACATCAGACTCTGTACCTGAGGAAATAATATTTAAGAACCTTGATTTTGTATTTATTTTTTTGCCAGGGATGTCCCCAGTGAAACTTCCCCAATGGCAGAATGCCATTTTCATCGACTTACTAATACTAGTGTCAAGTACCATGTGTTTTTGTCCTACTGACATCATCAGATACCCACTTTGATCTGTGCTGTTGTTAACTTTGTGTGTTTGGGGTTCCGCGTACCTTTGTTGGGGTCTTCGACGCAAGTGGTGCTATATAAATTTAAATATTTTGAAAATTGCAGTGCGAACAAAACTAGCTCAGATATTGTAACTGATGCTTCTTCTGAAGTCTGTATTTCTTTTTGTTCTCTTAGGAACAGCAGTCTAATCGGGAATTGTTGCAAATGGAAACACCACCACGGGAAGATATTGAAGAGCAGCATCTCTGTCAGGAGTTAGAATTGGCACTAAATTAGCACTAATACTGTAACTTTCTTGGGGAAAAAAACCCTTTTTTGTAATGCAATGCTGCGACTTTTACACTTACTGCCTTTAAATTACAGTATTTAGTTGATAGGTTGTCTTAATTAAAGTTTCTTCTGCTAAAATCTCAAAAGGGGATTCATAATTTGTCGAATTTTTCTCTAACATTGATTTCATAGGGAGCTTAACTGAGCTTAACTGAGTTATAGCCAAACTTTTATATGTTGAAAGTTTTTTTTTTGTTTTTTTTGTTTTTTTTTTTTTTTATAAAGAAGTGTGTGAATGATATAGTGTCTGCAGATGACAGAACTTTAAACAGTGGCCTTACAGTAGCAAATTTTATACTGTATTTTTTTTTTTTTTTGGATGCCATTTTGGCTTATTACTTTAAGTTTTCTTAAGTTTCTGAAGTGAATTCAAGGCTTATATAATTCATACATTACATGTTATAAGAAAAGGTGCTTCAAAATATTCCATCAGGTAGTAAGTACATTGAAGTTTTAGTAATTAGTTCATTTACTTTTTTTCATAACTATTTGCTCTTTTCCAGTTTTAAAAGACTATTGTGGAAAATATGTCAAGATTTTGTAACCTGTATTCCATCTTACTTTCCCTCAGGGCAAGCTTGTGCATATAATATTTTTAAAGGCTTTTAACATCTTTGACAAAGTCTCATATTTGGAAATTGTACTTTACTACAGCATTACACATTTTGCAAGTACATATTCTTATAAATGTTTATTTTAAGTTCTGTTGTATTGAATATATACTATGTGTAAGAGAATTGATGGGATTATAAGATATTTTAGGCCTTAATATCTTATTTCTTTATGTTTTCTGTGTTCTGCTTAATAGTACCTATACATTCCCAGCTAACTTTTGTGAAATGTTTATTGATAATAAAATAAAATATTGTTCTTTATGCTTGAGGAAGTTACTTGCCAGTTTGTGAGAATATTATTTTAATTTTATACAAGAATTACAACCCTAGGTAGGACCTGTTGATGTTAATTAAAAACACTTTTCTGCGCTTAGGCCTTTCTAAATCAAAATCTGGTAAGAACTTGATTTTTCATGACTTGATTATGAAAAATCTTACTACAAACATTTAATTTATTTACATATCTTAAAAGATAGGGCCACCATTTCCTTAATGGGTCAGCAATAAGAGGGGTAAGAAAACTTGTGCATTAAAATTACATAAAAGCCCCGGCCAGGTAGCTCAGTTGCTTAGAGCATCATCCCCATACGCCAAGTTTGCAGGTTTGATCCCCAGTCAGGGCACATACAAGAAGCAATCAAAGAAGGCATGAATAAGTGGAGCAACAAATTAAAGTATCTTTCTGCCCCCTTCTCCTAAAAAATCAATAAGTAAAATTTTTTTAAAAGACTTTACTTAGAAAAGTTTTAGTCAGGTAATATAGGTAGGTGCCTTATCTTATGCTGTATACCATTTCCATAGATCATGTTTTCCAAATATATTTAACATTCCACTTAGGATAAAAAAGAAATGCATGCACACAGTAGTATGACAATTTTATATTTTGTTAGGTACTCATAACATCTGTCTTAAATTTAAAAATTATTCATTTATTTCCATATCCTGGGGGGACAATTATGAGCCCCCAAAATTTAACCATTGCCATGGCTGGTGTGGCTCTGTGGATTTGAGCACCAGCCTGTGAACCAAAAGGTCACCAGTTTGATTCCCGCCCAGGGCACATGCCTGGGTTGTGGGCCAGGTCCCCAGTTGGGGGTGCACAAGAGGCAACCACACACTGGAGTTTCTCTCCCTCTCTTCCTCCCTTCCCCTCTCTCTAAAAATAAATACATAAAATCTTTTTTAAAACATTAAAATTTTTTTACCTTTTAGTTAACATTTATTGCATAGATTGTGAGCTAAAATTACCACAACGAACAAGAGAAAAAGGCACAGAGAGCCTGCCTTTATGGTACTGACAGTGATAGGAAACAGACGTTAAGCACAGAAATGTAGCGCATTAAGTGGCATTGATTCTCTAGCTCTAATTTTATTTATTGTGGCACTTCAGGGTAAGATGGTTGTTTCAATATTAATCATTCCACAACTGATTTTCATTTTAAGGCATGTTTGGATTTACTTTTGACACTATCTCAAAATGCAAAGCATGTTATTTGTAAAATACCTATTTGTAGCATGGAGGTAGTCAAAAAACATTCACTGCATAAGATCAAAAGCCTAAAAAGAAAGGCTTGCTTTATAATTTAGATATAAGGACAGGGACTGTGTCTGTCTTGTTCACCATAGTATTGCCAGCTCCTTACATCCTACTTGACACATAATAAGAACTCAGTAAATATTAGTTGAATGAATGAGGAATGAGTAGAAAATGTTTATTAAGATCTAAATATCTGGTTTTCTTGAGGTTGAACAAAAGGTTATCCATAGCATTTTTTTTTTTTTTTGACTGGAAAGAATTGAATTCACTAATGCCCAAGACTGCAGAAGAGAAGTTTCGATAAGTCACACACCATTGCCTTCTCCCCTTCCTCTTCTGTGTGGTAGGCCCTTCCCTGGCACTCGGAAGATAGAGATGGGACACGGTTCCTGCTCTGAGGAACCTCATCAACTATTGGGGAAGAGAGTCACAAAAATAGACGCAATCTAGAGTGTAAGTATTATACTGGACATACATACTGTACAAAAGGTTGAGAGAAACATTGGTATTCCTGGTTTGAGCACCCCCTGGTCACATTTCTTTCTTGCTGGTTTCACAGAAATCAAAAGGCACTTTTCTGTTGGTGGTTTTGCTGCTTTCAAAATTTGACAGGTTGGGGAAAACAGTATAGTGAACATGGGTTCTGTCTATTTCTTAAAGCTGCATGTAAATCTATAATTATCTCCTAAGTTTTGATTAAAAATCATCCATAATCTTATCACAGCTTAACAAATATTTTGGAGGATACTTATTTTTGCTATTGGAAAAAAATATTTACATTATAATAATTTACATAGATGCGTACTATGGAGCACATTTTATCCAATAAACCCTACGTTTTTCAATAGTTTTTTTTTTTTTTTAAGGCTATAGATATTTCCAGGTACAAGCAGAAGTAAAGCTGGATCGGAAATTCTCCTTCTCCATAGCCAACTCAATAAACAGCAGCCACAACTTCGCCAGTGGCTACTAAACAAGGCAGGTAAGGGGAGAAGATGCTAATGCAGCAGGGGTAGTGCAAGCTCTCCTCCACCCCCCTTCCCTAAGGAGCACTGAGTAAAGAAACGAAATTCACGATATCTTGGTGAGGACGGGCCCCAGTATGGACACGGACTGATGGGTGACCAGGCCACATGGAGGAGAGTCACGGAAAACCCTCGGGAAGATGAAGTCTTTGCTACCCTTTCAGGACCTCAGTGAAGGGGTGGGGGAAGAGTGCCCAGGAGGAGGCACTTCCCAGGTCAGGTCACGCTGCCTATAGATGCCAAAGCCCAAAGGGCAAGGTGGTACACCTTTGACTGGGTCCAGTCAACCCCTGTTCAGGACATTTGGGAACTCACAAGAAAAAGGGGACCAGATTCCCCAGCAAAGTTCTAGTAGGACGAATAGTTAGGAGCTCTGAATCCATTAAAGTACAGAACTGAGATTTTAAAACTGAGGAATTAGGGTTGCAGGGTAGAATGTAAACGTAAAATTAAATCTTGACAAACATTCACATACATTCATTAACTGGTACATGGAGGGAAGTGTAGAATGTAAATTAATTAGTCTTGAAAGAAAAATCCATACACATTGATCAGTTGGTAGGTTTGTTACAGAGTGGGGGTCCAAAAATCCCCAGAGCCTGCAGGTTAGGGGATGGGGAAAGGAAACAGCTTTTAAGATGCCTTCACCTGCCTGTGGCTAGTGGCTAGTGTCTCTGTTACGCAAATGGCTTTAGTTCTTCCAAGGCTCCAGCCAGATGGGAGGGGGTTTTTGACCTTGGGATGGTGCAGAAAGCACACAGGGCCTGCGCAGGGTTCTGTAAATGGTCAGAACTGGTTACCATGCCCACTGCGTCAGAGGGACGCAGTCAGGGGTTTAAAAATAGGGGGCAGACGTTTTAGCTGGACGCGCTCTCCATACGGTTTTGAGAAGGGAGAATATCATGCGGCTTGGAAAGGGCAAAGGGAGAACCATGCGTGATCCAGTGCAACATGGCACACGTTTTCCTGGACTGTTATATGGAGACTGATGACATCGTACCCCAGATCCTGAAGGAGACAGCTGACAGATAAGGGATGGGGAACTTCTGGACATGTTTTTGGCTTCTGGCGTTTTGGGGAGCAAGGGAAGTGCTGGGTCCCGTGGGAGAACAGGGCCCTGAGCTGAAGTGCTCACTGCCCTCCCCAGGTTGGAATATTATAAATAAAGACCTGTTTTCCTCAACACTAGTTGTTGGGTTTTACACCAAGGCGCCACGTGAAAGAACCCCCTTTCGCTCTGTGACAGGTTGGGGAGGGAAAGTGGAATGAAGACTTACGTGAACTGCCTCATCTCTCAGGGCCAAGTGTCATGTCAAGTTTTAATGTCTAAGATTGTATTATAGGAAAACCCCTATTGACCAACCTTAGTTTTTCAGTCTTTCTCTTGACCTTTGCACAGTGGTTCTCAAAGTGTGGTCCAAACCAGAAGCATCAGCACCACCTGCAAACTTGTTAGAAGTGCAGATTCTTGGTCCCACCGCAGAACTACTGAATCAGAAACCCGGGTGGGGCCCAGCAGTCTGCTTTAACAAGCCGTCCAGGCCACTGTGATGCAAGCTCAGGTGTGAGAGCCACTTAGCTCTTGTAGGAACCAATGGCCCTTATGATGAAGAAACATTGATCGGATGTTCAGCAGCCCCTTCAGTTTCATTACTAATTTTATCTTTAGCATGCAAATAACACTTTTTAAAATAAAAAATTAGCTATTCTCACCATCAATCCTGTCTGTATGAATAAATCCTGCTGTTAACACTGGTGATTTTTAAGTAGTGGGAGTATGAGTGGCTACTGGTTTGTACCGGTGGGACATAATGAACGTTGTATTGTTTTTATAAGATAAAGTTATTCTTTTTAAAAATATGGTAATGTGGTAGGCAGACAGACATGAAGCAGAGCAAGGACGATGGGCTAGTTACAGGTCACTCAATGGACATTGGTTGCTTCTACCTTTTGGCAATTGTGACTGAGTACAGTTCTTTATGTAGACATATGTTTTTGTTTCACTTGGGTAAATGCCCAGGAATGAGATTGCCCAATCATATGATAAGCATATGTTTAATTTTGTAAGAAACAACCAAACTGCTTTCTTAAGTAACTATCATTTCACGCTCTCACCAGCAATGTATGAGAGCCCCAGTGGCTCCATATCCTCACCAGCTTCAGTTACTTGTTTATTAGCCCTTCCAGTAGGTGCGAAGTGGCACCTTACGGTGGTCTAAATGTGCATTTCCCTAACTGGACTAGTGATGTTGAGCATCTTTTCATGTGCTTATCTGCCTGCACCCTTACACTTTCTACTGTCTCCCTCCCAGCAGAGTGGACCAAACTCAACTGTTCCCCGCTCTTCTGCCTTTATACCTGTGCACATGCTCTTTCCAGTTTCCCTGATCCCAAATGCCCTTTCCGTGTGCCTGGTCAATTGCTTCAAACTTGGCCCTTAAGACTCAGACTGGTAGCTTTCCCAACCAAGCCTCACTGGCTTAGCTGCCCTGCTTCTGGGCTCCCAGAATACCTAAACAAACTCACAACTATCAACAAATGAATCCAAAAAACAAAAACAAACTAAGCAAGCAACTAGAACAGGAAGAGAACCATAGATATGGAGATCATATGGAGGGTTATCAGCAGGGACAGGGAAGACGGAGAATGCAGGAAAAGTGCAGAAATCAAGAAGCATAACTGGTAAGTACAAAATAGTAAAGTAAATGGAGAAGCGGAAAAACTTACATGCATGACCCATGGACATGAACTAAGGGGGGTGGGGACTGCTGGACGGTACGGAGGTACCAAGCAGAGGGGGGCAAAAAGGTGAAATTTGGGACAACAACCAATAGCATAATGAATAAAATATACTTAAAAGATAAAAAAGATAAACTAAGCCAACAACCAGAACAGGAATAGAATCATAGATATGGAGATCACATGGAGGGTTATCATCTGGGAGGGGGAAGAGGGAGAATGGGGGGAAAAGATGTGGGGATCAAGAAGTATAATTGGTAGGAACAAAATAGGGGGATGTCAAGAATAATGAAACGGAGAAGCCAAAGAACATACATACACAACCCATGGACATGAACTAAGGGGAGATTGCTGGAGGGAAGGGGGTACTGGGCAGAAGGGGGCAAAGGAGAAAATTGGCCAACTCTTACAGCATAATCAATAAAATATACTTTAAAAGCAATAAACATGAAAAAACTATGCAAAAAATATACTTAGACAAATATCACTTCCTCCCATATTCCTTCAATGCTGTTGATTCCCCCCCCCCCCCCCACTCCTTGTAGGTGACCAACTTCTGGCTTCACCTGTGTGTGTTTCTTTTGATAAAGACAAGCAGGTACATATATATGTTTTCTTATCTCCCCTTTTGCCTTACGCAAAAGCTTGCATCCTCTGTATGTTTTTTTGTACTTTGCTCTTTTCACTTAAACCCTAGAGATTGCTCCTTGTCAGATTGTGAGATCATATTTACTCTTCTTTACAGCTGCATAATACTCCATTTGTTGCTGTGCCATTACTCAACTACATTCTTATATTTAGATATTAAGGTAGGTGCTGATATTTTGCAATTTAATGCTGTAATCAATAACCATGTGCATATTTATTTTCATCTTGTTGGAGGTGAATCTTCAGGGTAAAGTTCAAGAAATGAGCTTGCTGGACTGATGGGTAAATGGTATCTGGAACATTCTTAGATATCACCAGCTGTTTTGCAGTTGAACCAGTTTGCATTTTTTCTAGCAAAGCCTGTTTCCCTGCAGCCTGGCTGGAGGAGTGTATTGACAAGCTTTTGAATTTTTGCCAATCTGATCTGTGAAAAATGGTATGTCAATTTTCTTTAAATTTGCATTTTAACCAAAGCTATTTTATGTTTAAAATGACAGAAAAAAGAGGTCTTGGTTACAGGTGCAACTACCAGCTACTGAAACACATTTTACAGACTCTCAACCTGATTTTCTTTAGAAAATTCTGTAAATGGTTTTCATTCCAGAAAAATGTTAGCACGCATCCCACCAAAATGGGCCAGGATGACTTCTGAGCCCTTCTACCTGTTCTTTTCTTTCTTTGCCCCCTGCAATTTGGTCTCTTCCCTGTCGTGTTTTAGCTGGCAGGGACTCTTCTAAAGCTTTCTTGCCCCACCTAATGGTCAAGGAAGGGAACTGAGCTGCCTTTTTCAAATGCTGCCTGAAAACTAGTAGAGAGTCTGTGCCCACCAAGATGTTGTGCCTCACAGACTTCAGCATAAATCCAGATTCTAAATAGAACAAGATCGGGGCATTTATAGTCATGGCTTCAACATACTTCTAGAGCATGTAGGGACTAAACCATGTTTTAGAGAGCGTTAATTAATAAGGGTAGTGGACATCTTTGCTGTGCTAATTGACGGTGCATCTGCAGCCTTTGGTGACAGCTGTTGCTATAGTCTCTAGGGCCTCACATGCTCATTTTTTGAAGTTATTTATTTATTTTTGAAAAGTGGAAGTAACTTTTTCTGGTTATAAGAGTAATGCACACCTGATTGTGGGGGAAATCTTAGAAATGACAGAAAGCATAAAGATTAAAATTACCTGTACTTTTAGCACTCAGCAGTAACCATAGTTGTTCTGGGCTTTTGGCACATATACACCCACTGCTCACGTGCGCACACACATTTCTCTATTCTCTGTCTCTCTGTGCCTCTCTGTCTCTGTCTCTGTGTCTATATATGTATATATATATGTATACATGTATATGCACATATACAAAATGCTCACATTTTTCTACACACACTTTTTAAACAAATTTGATAGTAGTGAACTTACCATTTTGTATTTTGCTTTTGTCACTTTACATACAGTGAACAGCTTTTTCTACTCATAGGCTCAATTAACATAATGGTTAATTGCTATTAGTAGTTTTTTATAGCTATATCTTAAACCATTTTTAAAATCATGAACATGTAGTGTTTATAATTTTCTAGCATCATAAATAATGTCTATGAACATATATTTTTTCACACACTTTGACACATTAGCATTAATTTCCAGAAAGAGAGTTGTTTGGTCAAAGAGTGTATGCTTTAAAAAATGTTTCTATTAAAGTAATACGAATACATTAGGATAAGCAGAATAATGCCACTCCACCAAAGAAGTCCACATGCAAATCCCTGAAACCTATGACTGTTACCTTACCTTACCCAATAAAAGGAATTTTGTTGATATGATTAAGTTCATAATATTGAGATGGCGAGATTATCCTGGATTATCCAGGTGGGCCTGGTGTAATCACCCTTGTTAGGGAAATCAGGAGATGAGAGAGTCACAGAAGGAGATAAGACAATGGGAGCTGCCTTGGCTGGTGTGGCTCAGTGGATTGAGCGCTGGCCTGTGAACCAAGGGGTCACCAGTTCGATTACTGGTCAGGGCACATGCCTGGGTTGCGGGCCAGGTCCCTGGTTGGGGGCACACAGGAGGCTACACATTGCTCTTTCTCTCCCTCTCTTTCTCCTTCCCTTGTCTCTAAAAATAAATAAATAAAATCTAAAAAAAAAGTGTCAGCTTGAAAAAATAAAAGACAATGGGAGCAGAGTTCAGAATGATGTGATTGCTGACTGGGGAAGGGCCAGGAATACAGAATGCCAGCAGCCTCTGGTCTCTAGAAGCTAGAAAAGGCAAGGAACACATTCTCTCCTAGGGCTTCTCGAGGGACTTCAGCCCTGCCAGCATCTTGATTTTGGCCCAGTGAAACCCATCGCAGACCTCTGACCTCTAGAACTGTAAGATAATAAATCTGTATTGTTTTAAGCCACTAACTTTGTGGTGATTTGTCATAATGGTGATAAGAAACTGATAGATGCATAGTTTAAACAATTGTCCAAAGTAGGGCTTATTTCCCTATGCAGTGGTCCTTGCTCTAGTCCTTTGTATTTCAGTTCTTCTTCCCGAGGGAGCCGCTTTCAACTCTTACACCTGTTACTTCTGGATTTTACCTCCCTGTATCTACATAATCTGCCTATACTGCTGTTTCTTGATCTATTAATTTTAGGCACTATCTATCTTGTAATAGATGATGATTTAGCTCTCCAGCATTATTCTTCCCAACTTCCAACCCCAAAGTCTCCCAATATATTTTGTCATATTTTCAGTTAATCAATATCAATTGCTTAACATTATATGACCACATAAATATTGTTTCTGATGAACCACATAGGCTATACTATAGCTTGTTTCCCTTTTTACAAGTTATTGTTTTTCACAATGTTAGTAACTGCACTGGTTTTCTTACTTGCTTAGTTTTAAAGCACTCATTCAAATCCTCTGCATTGGTTTCCTGGTGTTACTATAAAGCCAGAAGTGCAAAATGGATCTTACTGGGCTAAAATCAACGTGTTGGCAGGGCTGCATTCTTCTGGAAGTTCTAGTGGAGAATTCTTGTCCTTGCCATTTACAGCTTTGAGAAGTTGCCTACATTCCTTGGCTCATGGCCCCTTCCACCTTCCAAGCCAGTAATGGCCAGTCATGTCTTTCTCATGCTGCATCACTCTGACACTGACTCATTTTCTGCTTTCTTATTTCATATTTAAGGACCTTTGTGATTATAGGCCTACTTGAATAATCCAGGATAATCTCCTCATTCTATATTTGGCTGATTGGCAACCTTAATTCTGTCTGCAACCTTAACCCCACTTTTCCCTCTAACCTGCCATATTCACAGGTTCTGGGGACTAGGCCTTGGGCATCTTTGGGGGATCATTATTCTGCCTACCACATTCTCCACCAAATCTGCCAAAGCTTATCAATAGCATGGTTCACATATCCAGTTAAACCACACCTCATTCCCAGAGCTCTCCCTGCTGTTCAAGCTGAACTAATTGTCTTCTCGACCTGCTCACTGTTCTCCTGTATGGCATTCTTTGTTTCCTGAATCTTGTGTTTTCCACTTAGTGTACTCCTTTCTTTTGCTGCAGCCCATCCTCCTGATGTTTTTGAAGAAAGTACATGAAAGGTATTCATTTGGAGGTCTTCTGTGTCTGAAAATGTCATTCTTCCAGCTTCATATTTCATGAATGATTTGGTTGAGTGTAGAATTCTAAATTAAGGATCATTTACTTTTAGAACTTTGAAGATATTGCTCCATTATCTTTCAATTTCTAGAGACCTTACTGAAAAGCCTTATACTATTCTGATTCCCAGTTCTGTATTATGCATCTTGCTTGTTCTCTGGAAGCTTTTAGGATTTAGTGCTAGTGTTCTGAAGTTTATGATAATATGCCTTGTTGTGAGTCTTACTACTCATTGTTCTGGACACTCGGTGGGTCTTTTCCATGTAGAGACAATTGTCCTTCAGTTTAGGGGCATTTTCATATGTTATTAATTTGATAAGTTCAATCCTTCTATTTCTTTGTTTACTTTTTTCTAAACTGCTTATAAGTTGGATATAGGACTTCTTGGAATGATTCTATGTATGTTCTGTCCTTTCTGTTCTATGTTGTATCTCATTGTCTTTTATTCTTACCTACTGAGAGATTTCCCTGACTTGATATAGTAATTCTTTTATTCAGTTCTTAAAATTTTGGTTGTCATATTTCAAATTTCCAAGATCTTTCTTGTCTTTTGATCATACAACTTTGCCCCCTCTTTCCTCCCCCTCTCCCTCTTTCTATTTTCATTTGTCCTGTCTATGTTTCATGGATGCAACATCTTCTCTTAATGTTCTGAGAATCTTTTAGTTGATGGTGACATCCTTTTGTGTTCCCTATATTCTTATTTTTTCTTCATTCTTTTTTTATGTGTTTTTGTTTCTTGCTTTTCTTCCAGGTCTCTCTTTATTTTTTTATTGTGGTAAAAACACACAACATTAAATTTGCCACCTTAACCATTTTTAAGGGTACAGTTCAGTAGTGTTATGTATACTTACATTGTTGTGCTACAGGTCTTTAGGACTGTTTCATCTTGTAAAACTGAGATTCTATACCCATTACACACTAATTCCCTCCCTGCTACCCCCTGCCCTTGAAAACCACCTTTCTACTCTCTGTTTTTATGAATTGGAATAGTTTAGATACTTCACGTGAGTGTGAGTGGAATCGTATAGTATTTGTCCTTTTTTTGACTGGCTCGTTTCACTTAGTGTAATGTCCTTGAGGTTTATCCATGTTGTAGCATGTGACAGGATTTCCTTCTTTTTAAATGTTACATAATGTTCCATTATATATAATATATATAATACATCATATATAAAATATATAACCCAAATGTTCATTGATAGATGGATAAATCTATTTGTCTGTCAATGGACATTTTGTTTGTTTCCACACCTTGGCTACTTTGAATAGTGCCACAGTGGACATGGGTGTGGAAATATCTCTCTGAGATCCTGCTTTGAATTTTTTTTTTTTTTGGATAAATACGCCAAAAAAATTGCCTGTGCTGGAGGTCTTCCATTTCCATCCTTGGTCTTCCTCCAGCCTGCTGTGGGCGCTGGAAGTAGAGACAGCTTTGTGTCAAGTTCATTCAGTGGACAGCACTGGCAGGAATGGATGACGCAAGGACACATGGGATTGCTGGGTAATATGGTAGTTCTGTTTTTAACTTTCTGAGGCACCTGCATACTGTTTTCCATGGTGGTTGCACAATTTTGTCACGCCAATAGTGCACCAGCATTTTAATTTCTCTTTATCCTCACCAACACTTGCTGTCTATTCTTTCTTTTTCTTTTTTCTTTTTAAATTGGATTTATTGGGGCGACATTGGTTAATAAAATTATATAGGTTTCAGCTTTACCATTCTGCAGTACGTCATCTGTATACGGTACTGTGTGTTCATCACCCAAGACAGGTCTCCTTCCATCACCACGTGCCCCCCCCTTTATCCTCTCCTACCTCCCTCCACCCCCTTTCCCTCTGTCCGTGTGTTGTTTATTTCCTTCACATTGGAAATGTTCCTCAAATGCCTGGTGCTCTTTGATTGTTGCTATTGATCACCGAGGCACCTAAAAGCCTTTTGGCCATCTCGGGAGCCAGGCAGAGGCTCCGATGAGGGGTAAGGAGTGGTGTGTCGTTTGGGGCTTGGTAGCAAACAGATGCTGCATGTAAACTGGGCCTCCGAGAAGGGCTGAATAAGGGAATATTTATGAAGATATGGGCAGGGTTTAGGGGAAACAGCAAAGAACAGGTCAGTGTGCTATGGGCAGCAATAACAGAGACTTGCTGCGTAAGGCCCAAGGGAGGCGTTGGGTTTGGGACTCTGCGAGGGTCTCCACATGGAAAGGGATGGCTGATGAGAGCTGTAGAAGGACACCGCCAACTGGTGACACAAAGGGAACATATACCTGACCCATGTCTCCTTGCGTCATCCATTCCTGCCAGTGCTGTCCACCGAATGAACTGGACACAAAGCTGTCTCTACTTGCAGCGCCCACAGCAGGCTAGAGGAGGACCAAGAATGGGAATGGAAGACCTCCAGCACAGGCTGTGTCAGTCCGGGTCCGGTCAATAAACCAGAAGCCACTCTGCATGTTTCAGGTATAAACAGCTGAATGTAGAATCAGGGGCTTACATGGGGGTTGGAAGAGCTGGACGGGGAGGTGAGGGTAGAGGTCAAGGATGCTGCCTAAAAGGTCAAAGAAGCTGACACCAAATATCTTGGCCCGAAGCACCAAAGCTGGCACGGAAGCTGCAGCTACTCTCAGGAATCTCTGAGAAGTTCCCACCAATTGCCCCAGTTTATAGCTTGAAAGCCTAATGGGAAGCCGCTTGCAAATATCATCTGCTCACCTGCGTCCAGGGAACTAGTGTTTAGCTTCAGTTTCTCCCCCATCATCATCTGGGATCTTCCGTCCAGGCCCCTTTGCTTTTGCTGGAGAAGGAGCCTCCCATTCCTTGGGTTTAATGTATGGTGGAGCAGGGTAAGGAGGTGACTGAGGGCCCTGCCACTTGGTGTATAAACAGCGATACTGTCCCTCTGATTGCAGCCCTGAGCCTTACGTGGCTCTTTTGCTCAGCCAAGACACTCCCTTCCTGGGGTCCACTGCAGACTTCTATTTGGTGGCTTCCTGCTGAGCCTGTTACTCCTCCCAGCTGCTCTTTGAACCCCAATAGCACCTTGAAATGCTTAGTCCTGTGATGTTTCCTCTCCTGTTCTCGTCCTGGTAGGTAAATTCCCTCTTAAATTTACTGGGGTTTGAAAGGAAGAAATGGGAACACAAGCAGACAGTGTGCCAGGGTTAACCCAAGTGTATATGTCTTAAGACTTTGCTACAAATTGCATCCTTTTCTGTTATTAAAATTATGCTCGGTAAAGAAAATCTGGAACAGTGCCAGTCACTATCCTAAGCACTTTTACAAGCATTAACCCATTATAGCCTCATGCCAACCCATTTTACAGATGAGGAACCTAAGGCCCAGAGAGGTTCAGAAACCTCTCAAGAGCACACACCAGCTAGTAGTGGGAGAAGCCTGAGTGGTTTACACCCAGGCCTGTGACTATACCCCCATCTTCTGCTGGCTCAGCAAATAGAAAGGAAAGGATCAGCTATAGCCACATGACTCTAAGATGACCTTTTAACCTTTTCAAATATTTGCTTTCAAAGTTATCAAGGCAATTGTAAGTATAGGGTATGTGTAAGTGTGCATTCTGGGTTTTATCACTCACTGTTAATGTCAAGCGCATTTTATATGTATATAATTTCACAACCAGAAAAATGTTCACATGGATCCATTTAAATTTTATACTAAGGCCATTCAGTAGAAATTATTATTTTTAATTAGCAATAATTACACCTCGGATAAACCTCATTAGCTCCGATACTGCCACTGTGCAAAGCTGAGTAGGAATTCTAAACCATGAAAAAAATAGGTTGCTTTTTTCAAGTTTAGAGGACTCCATACTTTCTCATGGAATTTGGCAGAGCTGACTTTACACTCCAGGCCTGTCTCTCTATCCTGCTCAGGGACATAGGGCATGACATTGAGCCTCTCTGAACTTGAGTCTGCTCACTTATAAAATGGGGATAGTGACACCTTATGCTGTTGTGAGAATTTAAGAGTATAAAAGAGTATCGTAGGCCCCTGCTCCTCCATAAATGGCAGCAATTATTATCTTAAGAACATCCTCACTGCCCAGAGACATTTTCAAAAGATAGGTAACACATTGTACTTTTATATAAGGTTGAACCTTTTTCGTCGTGGATTTAGGTGCTAAGAAAAAGTCTAGTCCCTATCAGATAGGCTGGTTGTTTTGTCTACAGTCAGGAGAGACTGATGCGTATATAAAACTACAGACAATTTAATTATGAACACATGGCAAAATTTCCTCTCAAGTCACTCTTGGTCAGGATGTTTTCTGGGAAGTGAATGCTTAGATGATCATCATTAGACCTGACAGAGAAAAAAGAATGTCAGGCTAAAGCCCACTAGACTTCTGACCTGAGGTCAGCAGAGAGGGTAGGTAGACGGGAAGGGAGCTCATTTCCCCGAAAAGAGCTAAATCTTATTAAAAAGTATCAGAGATTTCCTTAAGCACTTTTATCAGGAATCCTCATTTCTCCCCAGAAGGTTATGAAATATATTCTCAAAAAGTTCTGTTCCAGACAGGTTTAATATTTCACAATAGAATTTATGAGAAAAAGAAAAGGCAATTTGGGAATTCTCCAAGAAAAAATGTCCTTCCTCCCCAAGGTTCTCAGTTTCCATCATAAGAGCACTACAGAGCAGTAACCAGCTAAAAAAAAAAACAAAACCAACTTTTAATTACAGTATGTGGAAATCATCATATATACATTTAAAAATGGTCTGGAGGAGTATTCCATCAGGAATCAACATGATTACCAGTTATCTCTGCAATAATTGATGATTGTGAGATCATGGGAGATTTTCACCTTCTATACTCTATCTTTAATGTTTTATGAACTTAAAAATGAGCAGGTATTACTCTTGTAATGATAATAAACACCAAATTGCTTTTACCAGCTCAGGGGTGAATGTCACTGGTAACCAGTCCCTCCAGGCCCTTTGTCATTACTGAGGATCACCAGGTTATCAGATGACCAAAGCGGTCACCTGGGCTCCGGGGAGCTGAGGTAAAGCAGGGGTTCTCACACTGGCACTGCATCAGAATCCTGCGGAGGGCCCACCCCCCAGGGTGCCTGATTCAGGAGGTCTGGGGTGGGGTCCACAACGTGCCTCGCTAACAAGTTCCTATGTAATGCTGCACACTTTAAGGACCGCTCTGGCCTGGGAAAAAAAACCTCAAGAGGAATCAAAGCCAAACAAAGATGAGTGTCACTTATCCCCCACTTTTGCCTCTGGCTGGCCTGTAATTATTTTTGAGGAAGGGAACTTGATTTGACTGGCTCTACTTAATAAGTTGTGCTAGAAAAGAGATGTGCTAGATTATTAAATGAGAGCTTCGTTCAGAGACTTTTCAATTAAGTCCCGCGGCCTCTGGGGTTTGAGGACCCATCTGGGGTTGGCTGTGTGCACTGGGGCTTTCACCACCTGGGGTGGCTGTGGCTCATCACACTCAGCCCAGGTCACCGGATGTGGTTTCTCTGAACCCTGAAGAGGGAACACAGGGGCATAGGGTAGTCGTTATTGCAATACTCATGTCCTGTTTGGACAGCAGTGTGGGGCTATTCTTGCAGTAGGCAGAATACAAGGAAAACCATCTCCACATGCCCCATATAACCCACCGATCACAAATGTAGTCACTCTCTTGTTTTATTGTGAAGTATACATGACATTTACCATTGTGACTTTTATGTGTACATTTCAGTGGTTTTACATTCACATTGCTTCATCTACCTCCAGAGCCTTTTCATCGTCCCAAAATGAAACTCTGTACCCGTGATCACTCCTTTAAAACGCACCACTGCCTTTGTTGAGATAATGATTCACATGCCATTGTGTTTACCCATTTTAAAGTATGTAACCCAATGATGTTTTAGTATATTCACAGCAATGCAACTATCACCATGAATTTTAAAATTTAAAACATTTTTGTCACCCCCCAAAGGAACCTTTTTCCATTAGCAGTCACTCCCGTTTTCCCCCAGCCCCTGATCTACTTTCTGTCTCTATAGATGTGCCTGTTCTAAACATTTCATACAAATGAAATCATATGATGTTTGTCCTTTTATATCTGGTTTCTTTAACTTAGCATCATGATTTCAGGGATCACCCATGTTATAGCTTGGATCACTACTTCGTTCCCTTTTGTATTCACTCTGAATAAGATTCAAACCTGAATTTATCTCCTCTCTGCCTCCAACGATGTCCTTCTCCACTCGGTTGATCTATCTACTAAGCTTCCAAACAAAACACTTCTTTCAAATCCTCCTTCTTTGCTCCCTATGCCCTCCCCAAATACACTACCTCATGAGATCTGTCAAATGGAGTTCAGAAATGACTAGAATGTGACCTCTCCTCTTTGTCAACGTCAGTGCCATCATATTTCTTGCCTTGAATATCTCTAGGCTATCCATGGCCTCCCACTCCCAGGCTCTCCCTCCTCCAGTCCCGCTTCTGGTTATCTCACCAGTTACCCTCCTAAAATCAGTTTGCTCAGAAACCCGTGCTCCTACCCATTGCCTGGCACAAAGACCACAGAGCCAGACGTTTGGTCGCACTCCTGCCCCCTATACAAGCCCTGTTGTCACATCTTCTGTTCCCCAGACTGAGCATCCTTACTTGTTCTTCCCTCAGTCTGGAACACCAGCAAACATCTGTGTATGCTGGAGACCCAGCTCCAATAGAACCCCAGTGTGTGATGGGGTCTCTGAGCTTAATTTCAACTGAAAGGTCAGGGAAAGAGAGAATTCACTTTTACAAGGCAATTCCTACTTTTAAATCTTCATTACTGATAAGATCAAAAGCCCCCTATCGTTAATCAGCTCTCATTAAAAAAAAAAAAAAATTGGCCTGTTGGGATAGTTTATTCCTATGTTAAAACACCAATTTTTCTGTTTAAAGTTGTTAACACTTACTATAATGCATATTTCATACATATGATCTTAAATTACTGGCCAGTGCTTTTTTTGGAATATCACTTAGCTCAATTTTTAATTGTGAAAATGCCCTTCCTTAGAAATGAGCCTTTGTAATTTTGACAGGGAAGGAGGCCAGTCAGAGTGCATAGAAAACAATACAAACCATATTTCTTGTTAATCTCCTAGGACTCTTTTCCCAATTTACTGTTTTGTTTTTTTTTTAGACAAAGAATCGCCATGAAAGAGGATGGAAAAATGTTCTTGTCAAGTTACCCCATAAACTGAGGCTCTTCTTGTTTTTGATACAAGTTCCTGTGACTGATCAACTTTGAAGCTGATTATCCAGGCACTCGCCAGACTTTTAAACAAGAACATCCTATTCTACTTTTTATAGTGTTGAGGAAGAGCATATTTCACCTTCTAGTTATTTCCTTTACAAAGCAAGATTTTCCCACAAATCTTACAGGGCTAATCATAGTTTAGCTACCTTACAGATGATCTACTTCTCTGACTGATTAGTTTGTACCTCCATAGAACTGTCAAACCAACTTTCTTGGATTTGTTGCAAAGGATTCACTGAAAAGGATAAAAGGGGAAGTGGGTGGGTCACTCCATGAGTGGTTATTAAGCCATGTCAAGGATAATAGAGCAAGATGTTATTTCTATAACTTCTGATGTGATCCAAACAAATTACCTTTAACCCAGTGTACATGACGCAAAGGAAGAAGGGAAAAAGCCTGCCTCAAAACTTATCAGCACGGAGCCTTGACCGCTTGCTTGAAGTGCTGTCTTCCAGGGCTACTCCTTAAATTTGTACCAATTTGAGAATTTGAGGTGGACTGTGCTTTCATCAGTTATCACAGTGGTGTCCTAAGGGTGACATTCTCTCTCTCATTTCTTCTACATTTATTAACTGGAATTCCTCTGTAAGGAACACTTGTCCCCTCTTCCTGACTTACTTAGTCAGCTATTTATTTATATCCATAGGGACTTCAAGATATGACTTTCATTGTGTGGATTCTAATTCAACAGAGTCGTTATTTTGTTGCTTGAATTGTTCCAGCTTTGGCATTGAGGAGCTCTTTCAGGTTGGCTCCTGTGCCCTTTTGACTTGCCTCGCCGTTTTTATTGGGTATGTCCTTACTTTCTGGCACCAGAAGCTTTTTACATTTCTCCATAATGCTCATGAGAAGCACCAGATAATGACTGTCTTTTGTCAAGCACTTGGCATGTAATTTATATTAATGTAAAATGATATTAAAGGTTATCAAAGCAAAGTATCATTCACTGTGTGCAAATTACAGATGTCAAGTCCAAGTACTGGAGAGAGCAAGCATGACAGGTTGTGAGCTACATAGGCAGAGGCTCAACTGCCTTCCATTTTTATCCAAAATGCTACCACCACCAAGCAACACAGTGGAGCCTTTTAAGTCATGTGATCTCATTTTAAGTGTGATGGTTCAGCTCCTTTCCATTCCCAAAATGCATCTTCTTTTCTGGTAGAAATGGGAGTTCAGGGGGACAAAAATGTGTTGTTAAATACAATGTATGTTTCTAAATTTATGAGATGAAGTCGCATAATTTGAAACATTGAACTATTGTTTTTTAAATGCTCTTGTAAGAGGAAGGTGGGATGAGGAATCATGTCTATACTTGTTAGCAGCTGGATTTGAATCTTCATATGAACTTCCCTTGTGCTGCTGCTGCTCAGCAAAAGTTTCTCAAGGGAAACATAAAGGGACAATAGGAACAATTCAGAAGAAAAAGACAATGGAGGGGGGGAGAAATGTCCATTTTTGTAATTTAGAGAAACTTCAAATGAAAAAAATCTGTAGTGTTTTGAGTAGAATTCATACAACTCAGTTTACTGAAGGCATTAAAATTAGGGCACAGAGGAGGAATTTTTTAGAAAATGTTAAGTCTTGCCATCAGTGTGTGTGTGTGTGTGTGTGTGTGTGAGAGAGAGAGAGAGAGAGAGAGAGAGAGAGAGAGAGAGAGAGAGAGAAGGGACACATTATTCTGGTTAAAGAAGGAAAAGGTATGCCCTGAAATATACCAGAGCCAAAATAAGATGCAAAAGTTCAGCTGATCTGTGTTCATGCATGTGAAGCTGGGGGAAAAAAAAGTAAATAAGATGACTGACTTCCTCATGTAGGACAGAGAGATGAGTAATATTAAACAAGACATAAGACAAGTTGTTGATTTTTTTTCCCCTGAGCCCTACAGAGTTCAGCCTTGCTGGTTTGGCTGTACTGGCCTCTGCCATGTCCAGGTAGCCCCAACCATGGTAGGTATCATCAACAATGTTGAAAGACTGGGCACCTTTTGTTCTGGGAATGCATGGGGCAGCCAGCCAAGAGTCCTCAGCATTGAGATACTAGTCCACCACAAGTCCAGAGCAGCTATTTCCACGTTGAAACAGACCCCGTCACTTTTAGGACTCCAAGTCTGTTCAAGAGAGGGATGAAGTGGCCCAGCCTTAGGAAGGAGAACCACCTCTGGAATTGGGCAGACCCCAGACCAGTTCTTCTGGGTGAGGTTCAAGAAAATAGAAAGTTCCAATAACAATGAGTTTTCATTAGGCTCCATGAGCTTCAGGGTTTGTCAACTCACCTGTCATGTCACAAGGCCACATCTCCCTGACACGCCAAGGCATACAATGAGTGAGGCACCATGGTGCCTGGAGCAGGTCTGAGTATTCACCCGGACTTTAAACATTTCAGATTCTTAGTTTCCACATTCCACAGGATTCTGCCATTGATGTCATTACTACCTTCTCAGCAGCTGTGTGGATGGGTCTTCTGCCCCTGGACTAGTCTTCTGTTTAGATTGATCTCTGACACACAAGAAAACTAATTAGAAAACTGAGGCTACTGATTTCTTGTTTGTAAGACCCTGATGCTAAGCTGTTTTTTTTTTCCCCCAAAGCTAATGAAACAGAAATCCCAGGATGTAACCAATTCGCAAGAGTTGTAGCATGTCATAGGTAAGGTATGAAGACAGCCCTATATTGGGTAGGGGGCCAGCTTTTATTGGTGACCTGCAGGTCCACGAACCCTCAGCCTCCTCCATTTCTCAGGGTGCAATGATTTAATTGCTTCATTGTCTTTTTTTCTCTTCCAGAATGTCTCCCATGTATTTTATTATATCTTCCTACCACCAGATGGTGGAAAGGGAAAAGAAAATAACGGGGCGGTAAATGAATGTGGCGGCTGGCAGACTGGTGAAAGGTGTGGTGGTAAATGGACCCAAAAACGAGTTCCTGAGTTAGCCATGAATTCCCTTTTTTCATTTCAGGGCCCACTCAAGGGTGGGCTGCGCAGGTCACTATGGCACAACGATGCCCGTTGGGGAGGGCGCTAGCCCTTTCCTTAGTGTATTTCTGGGAACATCATCAGAGCCGGGGAACATTGCCGAGCAACCGAACCGCACCTGGCCCAGAGGTTAGGGCCCTGTGAAAGTCGGAGCAGGGCGACGCGCCCCACCGGTGCCGCTGCGCCCTTCTCTGTCTTTACGCATCTCCATCCCTTAACCTCCTACGTGTAAACGCGCACCTGGCCTGCCGTTTCCACGCTGCACGGAAGGGAAAGAGTATATATCTCCCTCTATTGGGACCCCTTCTCCCTCCTTCCCAACAGCCCCTTCTGTGAAGCCTTATTAGGCATTGCCTCGACCCCCACCCCGGGGTTACCAGCCTGTCCTCCTGCTCTGGTAGCGCCTCGCGGTGGGCGCCTTCCACCTCCTTTCCCACGTGCCCCTCCACTCGGACACCCCCTCCCCCACAGACTCCCACCTCCTCGGGTCTCGAGGAGTCTCGCGGCATTTCCCGGGGCGTTAGCCTGCCCCTGTGGGTTGGGGGCGGCTTCGCATAGAGCTGGGTCCCTCCCCAGCGGGCGGTGTGGGGGTGCCCAAGCGCAGCAGCCGCAGGGACGCTCCGCCCCACCTCAGGTCCCGCCCCACGGGCCCCGCCCTCGGGTCCGACTCTTGCCCCGGCAGCCGCGCGTCCCCGGCAGGCGGAGCCGCAGGAGTACCGCGGCGGCGGCGAGGAGGAGGGGAAAGCGGGCGGCGCGCCCGCGGCTGCCGGGCGCTGGGCTGGGCGGCGCTTTTTTTTTTTTTTCGCAATTTCCACTCGCTGGGAGCAGGAAACCCGGGGCAGCCGGGCGCAGCGGGCCGCGATGCAGCAGCAGCAGGAGTCGCCCCGGGGCAGCAGCGGCAGCAGCAGCAGAGGCAGCAGCAGAGGCAGCAGCGGGCGGCGCTGAGCCGCCGCGGCCGCCGCTACAGAAAAGGAAGCCGGCCCAGCCGCCGCGTCCCGATCGCTGCGCCCTGGTCCCGGTGCGCCACGACCCCAGCGCCCCGACCCCGGCGCCTGTATCCCCGCGCCCGCCTCCGCCAACTTTCACGCTGCCTCGGCGGCCCGGCCCGGCTCGACGCCAATGGGTGAGTAGGGGGCCACCCGCGCCCAGGCGCCCGGGTGCCTGCCTAAGCCTGGGGGCCGCGCGCCTGTTTCAGGACCGCGGAGCAAGGCAGGGCGCCCCAGGGGAGGGCCCCGACGGGTGACACCACGGTGGGTGCTCTGCCTGCCTCGCGCATCCCCATTCACTCCCACTGGTGCCCTCGTCCCTGCCAAGCCCGCGCGGCATGGAAGGGAACCCCGCGGGGGCCTGGGCGGAGGACCGCGGGGGCCGGCCTGGGACTGCTGGGCTGAGGGATGCAGGGGGTGTGGTTGGCTTTTCGGGTGGGCGGGGAGTTTGGACTTGGCCATTTTCTGGCCCCAGTGCGCCCTCCTTTGCGCTGAAGACAAGGGTACCTGTAGCCGATGCGTTCCAGCTCTGCATGGGGCTCGAGGTGCCTGCCTTGACTGCCGCAGGGGGAGCCGGATTCTCGGGGTCTCAGGGCGGCCGGAGACCGGGTTGCCTTTGCTGGGGGCCGCGTTGTGGGACGCGGGAAACGCCCCAGTGCCCGGTTTGGCATGCCATTCTCGGGTCCTGGGCGCCCCTCTTCCTGCCGGTCCTGACCCCCTCTGCCTGCCTGCCTTCTTGCAGCCCGGGGAGCTATCCGCTCCGTGGTGCTCAAAGGCCACTTCCCACATCCTCTAAGTCTGCAGGCTCGGGGAACTGGAAACGGTGATCCAGTCCTTGATTTACCGATCAAACATCAATTCCAAGTAGGCAATGACCGTTAACCCAAGTCCCATCCCGGATCCCATCTGGTATAGACCCCAGGACATTGGAGCCACCTTGCTGCACAGAGGACCTGACACTTGACTGGGCAAAGGACTTGTGACTGCCTTGGCTATAAAACGTTTGGTCCACTCAGCCAATATTCTTGCTGGCAGCCAGTCTCTCTCTTTCACGCCTCTAGCAGGTTATTTTAGGGTGTTTCTAGGCCAAGCATAGGAAGGCTGTAGATTATAATAAATTATAATGAAGTGAGACCTTTCTGTATTCAGGTAATAGGATTTGGGTAGGCTAGTCAAAAAGTGATAGGCAAGCAGTCACAGGATGCATATGAAGACAGATGAACTGGCAAGGGGAGATTTAGCCCAGTCAGTTGTTGACAGGCAAAGTTAAAATCCCATTTGTGGTCATTTGCCAAAAACGGTTTTACCGTTTCTGGATCTGATGGCCTCTCAGCTTCAATGACACTTTTTTCTCAGTGCCCTTCTCTGATCCCCTCACCACCCCAGTCTAAAGTTGTTTTTCTGTTACCCTTTCTTCCATAGCACCTTTTCTTTTTTGTATAGCAGTATTACGTACTTATTTAAGTTTGTGTAGCATTTTCTCTCCTACTGTAAACTCCATGACCACAGGGACCATGCTGTGTTGCCCTGTTTTTGCTCAGTGCTGTTTTCTGTGGTGCCTGGCATGGAGCATAGCCTAAATAAATATTTATTGAATGAATGAATGTGAAACCTTCCTACTCTGTGGAAGACAAAACACAGCTCCACACTCTCCTTGAGCTTTTGCACCTAAGGAGATGATTTAGTTCATTAACAAAAGTACATACTTTGCAATCACCTGTCACTTTAGTAGCAGATTGGTTTCTCCATAGGTAACCAAAAATGCTTTTTGATCACCTTTCATTTTGGGTGGGTTGCCAAGAGAGTTGCACCCCCCCCCCCAAAAAAAAGTCTTCTCCTAGGGCTGGACTGTGCTTTCTCTATCTATCTCAGTAGGAAGAGGACTGAGTCCTATTTAAGAAGAAAGAGACCTGTTTATCATTCAAGTCTGAACTGTTTTCATTATCTAGACCCTTCTAAGGAAATTAGAGAGTGTTTCTGCAGTTTATAGTCCTTACAAGGTTAACCTTTTTTTTTTTTTTTTTTTTTTTACTGTAACCATTACAAAAGGGGTGGTGCAGAAAATGATCTTTATTTATTTCAGGTGTTAATAGAAACAACATTAAAGTCAATACTGTCTTTAACTCATTAAAATGTTTATAGTGGGATTTAAGATGTTCATAGTAGTTTGTGGCTAAAGATCACCCGCTATTTTCTAAAGCACCTTCAGTGATGTATTAATATTTGTGATTACGTACAGGTATTTAACAATTGATTCTGTATGTCTTCTGATGGAGCCACCTAGCCGTGCTGTTTCTGAAGCAGGCGTGTGTGTGTGCGTGCATGTGTGCAGGTACCCCTCCTCCCCCAGCCCCCCAAAGTTTTTGGTTTTTACATTTGTTCAGTTTATCAATTTGAGACACTTGTATGCTGGCCTCATAATGATTTTTCTGTTGATGGCTAACACAATAAAACTGTATTATATAGTCTTTGATCTGAAGAACAATGGAAAAGTATCAAATCCCTAGCCCTGAAATGAAGCCAGTTAGTTGTGAAATGGCCTCTTACAACAGCCTGCTCAAAATGTGCCCCCTGAGCTTGTGGGGAGATGCCTACGGTGTCCAATACAATGTAAGCCTCTTGTAATTACAATTGCACACATATTATTACCACCCAAAGCTGTCAGTAGTGAAGAATTTGCAAGCCCAGCAAATGATTGCCATTTAAAGAATTCCAGAATAACAACAATGTTTGGACTGTTTTTAGCAATGTATTGTTTTGGTGGTAGACTCCTTTATGGCAAACTCAAGCTAAAATGAGTATCATGTGTTGGCCTCCACAGTCTCGAGTTAGAAATGGAAGAAGATGCTCCACCTTTATCACTCATGACTCTAGGCCCTATCATGGCACAGGTGAACCCTTGCTACCGTCCTGGTTGCCCAGACTTTGGTTGTTTCTTCTCCGGCCACTTCATTTCTTTCTGCATTGCTGACATTCTCTCATCAATTCTTGTTTTTGTAATTGTTTTAAAGTCGGCTGCATACAGTGGCCAGTATTCATCCATTCATCTAGGAAAGATCCATCCAGTGTTTACTGACCACCTGCTTTGTGCCAGGCATTTTACTAGGAGCAGGTACACAATACTTGCAGAACTGCCGGCTTGGGCTTCTCAGTCTAGTGGAAAAGGAAGACTTGAGTGCAATGCTCACGACAGTATGTAATTATACGCTATGGCAGGTGTCGTGAAAGGGGGGTAAGGACAGTGGCATAGAGGAGGTGGTGTTTGAGGTGAAATCTGGAAGTTTAGTAGGAGTCCTTGCTTCCCTCCAGCCACACCCCCAGGAACACACCTGGAGTGAACAAGCAGGTTTTCTTCTCCTTGCAGCGAGGGAGATCGCACACCATGGGGCAGCACAGTAAGCAAGAGGGTGTCAGAGACGACCACGTGTAGGATCGGGCCGCTATCAGGTGCTTTGGGGGAGCGTTTAAGGAAGCCGGGTGTTGCTCTGGATTGGGGGGCAGGGACGATTCCATGATTAGGTGTCTTAATAAATACCATCTGGAAGCAGGGAAGTCTACACGGAGGCCGTGATGGGTAAAGCAGCAGTCCCTCATTAGCCAGGATCGGGGGATGTTTGGTGACGTTTGTGGTTTGGACCATGTCCATGCTTTGTCTGGGTTCAGACGTGATTACTGAGTGGCCTTGTTTTCATCTGGTCCTTTTCTGGTCAGAGTGGCCTTGTCTGTTGTTGGTGTTCTGAGCAGTTGTTTATGTTCAACAGGAAAGTGCCCGGCCAGCTTCCGGATGGCAGGGGCTGCTTTTCTCTGTCCCTGAGGTAAGTGATGAGTCAGGGGAAGGAACAGAAGGTGGCAGGGGAGGAGAATGGATTTCTAGGTATATTCTGTGGCTAATTCTATATATCAGCCAACTCTAGTCCTGGGACTGTTGTTCACCTGTCTGCAGAATGGACAGCTGAAGTGCTATATACCAGGGGAAGAGATCCAGAGTCATGCAGAGCAAGCTGCTGAGAACCGAGAAGTCAGCGCGGCTCTTGGTGGGAAAGCTGCAAGGCAGGAAAACCCTAGAATCCTTTCAATGTAAGAGAAGGAGCGTCTTAATGTGGTGGTTCTCAGAGTGTGATATGATTGATATGAGAAACCAGTGGCATCAGCCTCCCCTGGGATCCCATTAGAGACACAAATTCTCTGGCCCAACTCTGACCTACTGAATCAGAACTCTGGGGGTGGAGCCCAGCTGCCTGTGTATTAATGAGCCCTCCAGGTGGTTCTGATCTGCGCTCAAGGTCAAGTTGAGAAAGCTGAGGTCCAGAGTATGTGGGTCACTGAAGAGTTCGCGAGCACTGTGGTCATAAAATAAGATGCAGTTGTAAGTGACACGTGACCTTAGAGGAGAAAAATATGCTCCCAGTCCAGAACAAACCTCCCATTGGAGTTACTGGAACAGTATAGTGTTGATTCTTCCATGAATCCCGGCTAAGCCAGACCTCTAACGCCTGGGCATTCATGACACTAGCTGGCCCATCTTATTATTAGTCGCTTGGACTTCTGCCAGAGTATCACACAAGTCTTTCCTATCATCCTCTTTTCCCTCCATCCTCTTTAGAAGGGACAGTGAAAATAAATTGTTTGCATTATTAGGGGTTTTGATATTTGTTTGTAATTTTCTGTACCTGGTACCTGTATATTAGTTTCCGATTGCTGCTGTAACAAATTACCACAAATAGTGACACAAATTTATTGTCTTAAAGTGCTGGGGGTTGGAAGTCTGAAATGGGTCTCGCAGGGCTAAAATCAAGACGTCAGCAGTGCTGTGTTCCTTCTGCAGGCCCTAGGGGAGGGTCCCTTTACTTGCCTTTTCCAGCTTCCAAGGCCTGCCCACATTCCTGGCCTCGTGGTGCCTTCCAACTTCCAAGCCAGCAATGGCCAGTCAAGCCTTTCCGATATCATATCACTCTGATACTGACTCTTCAGCTTCTCTCTGCCACATTTAAGGAGGGCAGGGACTGTGTCTGTTTGGTCAGTGTCCCTGTGCCTGACACATGGTAAGCCTAAAGTGAATACAGTACTTCTATGGTAATTATTATTCCTAACCTTCTAGTTAACTTCACCCAGGTGTGTCTTGGACGCCTCAAACAAAGCATATTGTAAATTGAGCTCAGCATTTCTCTCCACTCTACTTGTCCTGACTCTTTCATTCTCCATTTCCGTGAGGGTATTGCCACATTTCCTGTCATCTCTTTAGGTATTCATGTCTTTGTCTTGCCTCTTTCCTCCTTCTCTTCTGCCCTCTCTCAGCCCCTCCCAATGCAGCCAAGCCCCACAGATTTCTGGAATTAACCCCACGTATTTACTCTGCTGCTGCTGTTTGAGATCCTGAATGCTTTAGCAGAACCTTTGTGGAGCCCAGCAGCCACTCAAGCTTTTTCTTGCTCCATGCTCATTCAGGTTGAGCTGTTTCCACGTAGTTACCTTGATGGGGAACGATTTCACTCTCTTCTCTGCCTTGTAGTCTCCCTGTGTTAGTTTCCTTTTGATGCTGTAGCAAAGTACTGCAAACCCAGTAGCTTCAAACAACATCAACTTGTAATTGTACACTTCTGGAGGTCAGAGGTCCAAAATGGGGTTTGCTGGGTCAATATCAAGGTGTTGGCAGGGCTGCTTCCTTCTGGAGGCTCTAGGGGAGAACCTATTTCCTCCACCTGCTAGAGATGGCCTAGATTCTTGGCTCATGGCCACATCAGTCTAACCTCTGCCTCTGTGCTCACATCTCCTCTCTTACTCGGATCCTCCTACCTTCCTTTTATAAGGACTGCTGTATTAGATGGGGCCCACCTGGATAATCCAGGGTACCCTGCCTGTGTCAAGACCCTTAACTTAATTACATCTGCAAACACTGTTTTGCCATGGAAGGCAGCATAGTTATAGGTCCTGGGGACTAGGGTGTGATCAGCCTAGCACAACCCTTGTTCATCTTTTGAGGCCTGCTTCAAGGGTTGCTCTGCAGCACTTCCTCTTGTATTAAGTCAGTTCATCTCTGACTGCGTGTCTTTAGCTTCATTGCCCTGACTCATTGCCCAGCATACAGTAAGTGCCCTATGTTGACGAATAAATGAATGAATAGCCCTTTCACCCAAATGCAGTCACTACTCAAAATTCTCCAAGGCTATTGGTTGCCAGGAGGTGTGTGCAGTTGTGGAAAATCTGCCGGGCAGAGCCTGCTGACCAGGTTTGCTTGCTGACAGTGCACAGTGGCCTGTACTGCAGTGGATGAGAGAGGGGTAATGCCACATGTGTCACATGGCTTCAACAAAGCATGGCAGGTTGTAAGATAGAAACTTCTCCCTGGCAGTGGTTCTCATCTGGGGGTGATCCTGCCCTTCAGGGGGACATTTGGCAATGTCCGGAGACACTTGGTTGTCACAGCTGGTGGGGGGAGGGCAGTTGAACTGGCATCTGGCAGACAGAGGCCAGGGGCACTGGTACACATCCTACAGTGTACAGGACAGCCCTCACCACAGTATTCCGGTCCAAATGTGGGGGAAGCTGGCTCTGAGTGTTACACAGATGGCTGGAGCCCCATTTCCCTCCTTCATCACCAGCTGCTCTGGAACAGAAGGTTTTCCTCTGTAGCCACAGCCTTTGTTTTATGAATGAACCATGAAGTCACTAGAGAGCAGGACTCTGGCACTCTTTCACCATTTTATTCTTTGAGTAGAAAGTGTTTAACACAGCTCTTGCCTCTCTTCTGTCAATAGCTGGGTCGTGAAGTTGTTAAACTTATTTGTCCCATGTTTGGCTTCCCTGGTGTTTTGCCTTCCTAGTGGGATGGGCTTGTATGCTGGGTGACAGATGATGAGTCCTTCTGCCATTCACACATTGGTCCCTGGAGCTGAAAAGCTGGGAGGGTCCTTGGCAGTCATGGCTTGCACCATCAGATGATAAAACTGAGACTTAGAGAGGCAAAGGGACGTGGTCCCCTTGCTGTGGAATTCACCTCGCTTTCAGTAGGAGAGAACTAGCAGTTTATGTAGATGTTTAATGCTCAGTCAATGCCAGGCTCCCGCTTCCCCCCCAGTGAAGCTCTTTCTACAGGCTGTTTCCCTGGTAAGTTTTTGAAAACAGCTGTATTGAGATATAATTCACCCATCTAACATGTGTAATTAAGGCCCTGGACAGTTATCTCAGTTGGTTAAGAGTATTGCCCTGATACACCAAGGTTGTGGGCTCGATCCCCAGTCAGGGCACACAGAAGAATCAACCAATGAGAACATAAGTAAGTGGAACAACAAATCAGTGTTTCTCTTTCTCTCAAATCAATAAGTAAAAATGTAAAATAAAATAAAATGTTTGACTCAATGATTTTTGGTATATTGCATTGTTTTTAAAATTAAGGTAAATACACATAACAAAATTTGCTATTTTAACCATTTTTAAGTGCACAATTTAAGCGTCATGAAGTATATTCACAGTGTGTGCAACCAGCACCAGTCTCTATTTCCAAAACTTTCATCAGCCCCTCTTGGTAAGTTTCTAACTTGAAGATTAGAATCCGTGCCCCGTAGGGGTTCCTGGACCACCCAGCTGCTTTGGGGAACACTCACTGGGAACCCAAGGATCCCAGTTAAGAACGCAAAGGAATGGGAAAGGGAGAGTAAGGTTTTGTTGCTTTTTAGTATTTTTGGTTGATGCTTCCCTTAGGAGGGACTTCGTTTTTGCTGTCCCTCCAGGCACCTCCCTTGGTTACATCCCTTTTGTCCTGTGGGGGAATTTTAAATGTCTCTACATCCTGAAACATTTGTGAACTCGTTGCTTGGGTAACTTCCTTGGCAATTACTGGGGTTCATTAAGGATATTTCAGTTATGGGAGAAAAACCTGGCAATGCCTTCACACGTGGAGGGTGGACGGAGGCCATGCATAATCACCTCAATTCCTTCAGTTGGCAAAGGTGCGCTGGCAATGTGGTTGGTTATGAGCACTTAGTTTTCAACTTGATTGTTATTTTATGGATAAATGTCCTACAGGCAGGTCTGTGGTTTTCATTAGGGGACATTTAAACAAAGCAAAATGTAGCTCATGGACCTTACATCAGTGATAAACTGCATATATTTAGCCTCCGAAAGGAAAAACACTAATGAACAAAGAAATCCTGTGATATTTGTCCTCACTCAGCCATGTTCAGTTGGCAAGAAAATTCTCGTAAAGGCTTTTAAGGTGATTCCTTCCAGTGGCCAGGGAAGGGGTGGGGTCACCGCAGGAGGCTGGTCTGTCCCCCAGGTGTGGGTGACAGTGGCAAGATGAGGTGCTATTCAATTTATGCTGCTGTTTCTTCGTCTGTATCTTGGATTAAATATAAATATTTAGGTGCTCATTAATTTCTCATTTTGCATAACAAATTTAAGTCCTTAAGCACCCAAATTTGGCATGTACTGTACAGACTGTTTAAATTACCATCTCCTTAAACTCAAACTTCTTACCAGTCGGTGTGCAGACACCAGCCCTTAGTTATTGCCAGATTTTTCTGGACTGTTCTAGACTTGGAAGACTTGGGGCCCTGTTCTAGGTCTGGTCCTCTGGGGCTGCACCAGTTTTATGCATCACGCACCCACTCCCCGTGTGAAAAGTCTTTAATTAGCTTCGTGTCCTCTCTAATTATTCCAACTAGTTCTCATTTGTGTGCCTGGAGCTAGAAGGAGGTGCTAAAGCTTGTTTCGGAGCAGGACTGGAAAAGGCTGTCCCGGCTTTGCTCTGCCCTCCCCTTAACTGGCTTCTTCATGGAGCTCCACTTTCTGCACCAGACTGTCTGGCTCTTTTCGGGGTGAAATTCACCTGACGCGAATGGCTTCGTAAATGGGCTCTGCCTTTTTCCTGTTTTGATCATTAAAAAACCAAAACCCAAGAGCTTCTTCACAACAAAATGGGACAGTTTTTTCACCACTTAACCAGTGATTTCTCACTGTTCCTTTGTTCTCCATAAAATATTTGATGGAGAACAGAGGTGTCAACTTAAGTTGTCTGTTAATTAGCTCATCAGTGATACCTAAAGCAGGTTGGGCAAAGTAAGCGTTTGTTAGTTTGATGATGATTATCTTTCCTTTGACTTAATTACTACCTTTGTCAGAAAAGAAATTAATTAGCTTCTGGGACAGGTTGGGGGGAGAGTGGGAATTGTAGTGGTGTCACCAATTGAGGGAAAACTGAAAAGGGAAGCAGTTCACAACATTCATCTGTTTGTTGGGCGTAGAGACTACAACTGCTTGCCAGAGAAATGGTTAAGTTATTTTTTAAACTTAGTGTTTAGACTAGGTCATACCTCAACATGATTCAAAATTGAAAAGGGGAGAAGTGCTTAGAGTGAAAAGTGTTCTTCACACCCCAGCTCTCCTGATGACCCCTGATCCTCCCCAGAGGCCGTCGTTATTTTATTTCCTGTGAATTGTTCCAGGCAGATTTCATGCGTATACCAGCAGACAGGTGTTTGTTATTTTTCCCTCGTTTCACCTCATGATTCATTGATGATGGGAGAACTTGTATCTAGCTGGTGATTTCCCCCTGGAGATGTGCATTGGAATTCTGTGCCCTGGGTCCTCCTCTCTAGAAGATTCTGCTGTGTGCCTCATCTCAACTGATCTGAAGCTTAACTGATAGAAACTTTGTCCTGGATCTTAACCAATCTAGACCTCCCTTCTCTACTGAGTTAGAAAGTATCTTCCCACTTTCATGTCCTCTGTGTAGTAAGGACTCTCTTCAAGTGAGGAAGCTAAGCAGAGCCTGATCACTAGAAGAAGGGATTTACGCCAGGGCCACAGGACCTGTCATGCAACCCAAGGGCTCCAGGGATGGGCCAGCTAGCTGCCCCGTGTGCCCTCTGGCCACCTCCCTGCCCCTGTTCCCTTCTCTGCATGCAACTCATTCACAGGGCACACATCACAGTTTTAGTCACTTAAGAGTGACTTGCTTTGGTCCCAGTTCCAAATTCCCATTAGCAAGGCTCTGAGCCTACTGGAGTTGGTGTCACCCCTTAGAGACACACAGGTGGCTGCTCCATGCCCACCCCAGTTCGGAGCTTTGTAAATGTTTAAGGAGGGCTTACTTGGTGCCCGCCTTGTGCCAGGTGCTGAGACACAGTGTGACCCAAAGGAAGCTCTGCCCCTTGGAGCAGTGCAGGGAGGTTGCAGTGCCTGGGGACCACTCTGGCCACAGGCAGCAGCAATGAGGGTGCTTGAAAGCCTTAAGTCAGAACATCTGAGGGTGCCCCGGAGCCATTTTTTCCCTGGCTTTCCCTCTTTTTTTTCATTTTAAACAAATTGTTCTATTACAGTTGTCCCATTTTCCCCATGGTTCTCCCCTGCCCGCCCCCCTCCCCCCCCTCCCACAGTCATTCCCCACCCTGTTGTCCCTGTCCATGGCTCATTTATACTAGTTCCTTTACTAGACCCTTCCCCTTATTTCCCCCTTCTCCGCCTCCCCACTCCTGTTCACTGTCAGTCTGTTCCCGGTTTACATGCCTCTGGTTCTATTTTGCTCCTTTGTTTGTTTTGTTCATTAGTTTCCATACTAGGTGATATCATATGGTATTTATCTTTCCCTTCCTGGCTTATTTCACTTAGAATAATACTCTTGAGTTCCATCCATGTTGTCACGAAAGGTAGACTTCCTTCTTTCATTCTGCTGCATACTATTCCATTGTGTAAACATACCACAGGGTTTTTTTTAAGTATATTTTATTGATTATGTTGTTACAGTAGTCCCAATTTCTTTTCCTTTTGCTCCACTCTTCCCAGTACCCCCTTTCCCTCCAGCAATCCCACCCCGCCCCCTTGATTCATGTCCATGGGTTGTGCATGTAAGTTCTTTGGCTTCACCCTTTCCTATATTATTCTTGACTTCTCTCTGTCTATTTTGTACCAACCAATTATGCTTCTTAATCCCTGCACCATTTCCCCATATCTCCCCCTCCCCCCTCCCAGCTGATAACCCTCCAAATGATCCCCACACCTATGATTCTGTCCCTATTCTGGTTTGCTTAGTTGGATTTTGTTTTTATTTTTTAGATTCAGTTGTTGATAGTTGCGACTTTGTTGTCATTTTAATGTTCATAATTTTGATCTTTTTTTTCTTAAGTAAGTCCCTTTAACATTTCATATAATAATGGCTTGGTGATGATGAGCTCCCACTTTTTCTGGGAAGCACTTCATCTGCCCTTCTATTCCAAATGATAGGTTTACTGGATAGAGTAATCTTGGTTTTAAGTCCTTGCTTTTCATCACCTTGAATATTTCTTACCAGCAAATACTTCTTGCCTGCAAAGTTTCTTTTGAGAAATCAGCTGATGACTAGGCACCCCTTTGTAGACAACTCTGCGTTTCTCTTGCTGCTTTTAAGATTCTCTCTTTATCTTGAAACTTTGGCATTTTAATGATGATATCTTTTGGTGTGGTCCTCTTTGGGTCTAGCTTGTTTGCGACTCTCTGTGCTCTCTGGACTTGTATGTCAAATTTGGGGAGTTTTCCTTCATTATTTTCTCACATAAGTTTTCAATTTCTTGCTCTTTCTCTTCTCCTTCTGGCACCCCTATGGTTCAGATGTTGGCATGTTTAAAGTTGTCCCAGAGGTTGTCCTCATTTTTTTTCAATTCTTGTTTCCTCATTATGTACTGGTTGACTTTTTTTTCTTCCTTATGTTCCAAATCATTGATTTGAACCCTGGTTTCCTTCTCTTCACCATTGGTTTTGTGTGGATTTTCCTTCATTTCATTTAGCATAGCCTTCACTTCTTCCCTTATGCGTTTGCCGTACTCAAGCATATCTGTCAAGCCTGTGAGCATCTCTATCATCAGTGTTTTGAATTCTGCATCTGTTAGGTTGGCTATCTCCTCATCTCTTAGGTTGGCTATCTCCTCGTCGCTTAGTTCTCCCACTGGAACCTTGATCCGTTCCCCCTTTTGGGCCATACTTCTCTGTCTCCTCATTCTGACAGGCTCCTGTGTTTGTTCGCCTCTGCGTCCTAGGTAGAGCTGTCGCTCCTGTTATGCTGTAAGGGGCGGAACCTTAGGGATTTGTCAGTACAGGGCGACCTATTTGACCCTGTTGTGGCACTGTATGTGGGGAAGGCGTCCGAGAGGGAACAATGCAGCCTGCCCAGCACTCGCCCCTTTTCCAGGCACCTCTCCCACTTCTGCACCAGACTGGCACCCCTCTAGCTGCTGCCCTGGCTGTCATTCCCAGAATGGGTGGGTCTGTGGACGTTCTAGGACCGTGGGGGCCCTTTAAATAAGGGGACTTTGCTGAGAGACCGGCAGTTTCTGCCTCCACCCCAACCTCCACTGGTCTGCAGAGTCAGAAGCAATGAGGCTTGATTTTCTCCCGGTGCTGGGACCGTGAGCTGCGAGGTCTGGTGAGGAGCTGGGAACGCTACCCAGGTGTCCATCCTGACTTTTTAAAACATGTCATTGCGCTTTCTGCTGCCTGCCGCCTCCACTGCTGCCATCACACCGCGTCCTCTCCGCCCCTCCTACCTGTCTGGATGAGTGTTTCTTCTTTATATCTTTGTTTGCTGGACTTCCATGCAGTTTGATTTGCTAGAACTTCTGGTTGTTTCTAGTTTTGAGGTAGTTGTATTCCTTCTTAGTTGTGGAGGGAGACCCAGTGTGTCTTTCTACACCTCCATCTTGGCCGGAAGTAGTTTTTTTGTTTTGAGGTAGATGTGATCCTTCTCATGATTGTGCAAGGAGGCTAAGCATGTCTAGCTATGCCTCCATCTTGGCCACAAGACTTCCTGGCTTTCTCTTGGCAAAGGGATTATTGGTGACTCGAGGATGTTCCATCTTTAGAGTCCCTTTCACAAGGTCCCTTGAGGAAGGACTTCTGGCAGTACCAGGCACGGTTGTGCTTCCGAGTGAATAATAGTATTATTTTTACCCTTTGAGGCCCCGAATTTTGTAACTGAACTCAGGTTCTCCTTTTGAGTTGGCAGCACTTAAAAATGTGGATGTGACTTTGGGGGTACTTGGATGGGTAGTGATAGCATGCGGTGGGGGTGGGGTACAATTGTGACATTGTCTGGCCCTTTTAGGGAACCTGTGGCTTTTTAAATGGAGGAAGAGATGAAGACATTGTAAAAAAAACCGCCACTGCCTGGTGGAGAGATGTAGGGAAAAGGGGGGCAGGGGACTGTCTCTCTAGTATCTGGCTATCTGCCTTTCCCCAGCCTCTTGCCTCCTTTCTGTGTCTCTCCCACGTTCTTTTTGTCCCCTCATGCTGTCATCCCTCATTTCCCCATATCCTCTCCCCACAACCTTCCTCCCTAGTAACCCCTCTACCCACCACTCTGTTCCCCCACCCTCTCTCATGCAGGCTCTTGTCCCTCCCACCTCTTCTCCCCCACCCTCTCAGCCTTGAACTCTCCCCTGCCCCTCTCCCTGACAAGTTCCCTCCCTGCAGCCCCCCTTCCAAGTTATCCCTCTGCGCACCCCTTTCTTCCCCTGCGCCTCTCTCATCCAGGCCCCACCCCCTTCTCTCCCTCACCCCGTCTTCATCCTCTCACGTCACCTCTCACCCCTCATTCCCCCCACACCTCCTCTTTCCCCCCACTTTCCTTCTCACCACACTTTCTCTTCCATCCTCCCCTCTCCCTTCTCTGCCCACTTCTGCCCTCAGCTACTCTTCCCTCCACCCAACCTCTCCTGACCCTCCCTTCCTCCCCCGCATTCCCTCTCCCCTCCCCTTCCCTCAGTTCCTCTCTTTTGTGCCCCTTCCTTCCCACCCTTTTCCCTCCATTCTCTCTCTTCCTCACCCCTCATCTCGCACCCTGTGCCTGCCCCACCTCTTGCCCACAGCTCTGCTCCATAGCCCGCACCACTGCCTTTTCTTAAGTCCCTCTTCTTTCTCCCTCATCCCCCTCTTTTTCTATCCCTTTGCCCCGTCTCCCCCCTCCCTACCCACCTCTGCCCCCCAACTCTCCCTCTCTCCCCCAGCCCCTCTTCTCCCGCACACCTTCTCTCTCCTCTCCTATCCTCTCGTCTCTCCCACAATCCCTCTGTCTCCATTGTCTTTTTTCCCCTGAACTGCCAACTTCGTGGTCTCTTCTGTCTCCTCTCTCTTCTCTCTCTTTCCTTTCTCTCCTCTCCTCTCTCCTCTCTTTTCTGTCTTCTCTCTCCTCTTTTCTCCTCTCTCTCCTTTCTTCTCTCCTCTCTCTCCCCTCTCTGTCTGTCTCTCAACACTCCCCTCTCTCTTTCTCACACTACTCCCAGTTCTTCCTTAAAGTCTCTCCCATGCAGTATTACCCCATGCCTCAGGATTTTCAGCTGATATCACCACCTCCTTTGCTCAGTAAAAAGTACTGTAGCCCATGAAACTGAATGAAACTATCATTTATTTTTTTCCTTTTTAAAAGGTGATTCCAGGGTGAGGGGAGGAGAGGGATAAAAACATCGATGGGGGAGAGAAACCTCAATTGTTTGCCTCTTGCATGAACCCTGACTAGGGACTGAACTAGGAATCGAACCTGCGACCTTTTGTTTTGCAGGAAGACACCCAACCAACTGGGTCACACTAGCTAGGATGGAAACCATCATTAATAACGTGTAGTCTGAAGTCCAGATGGCCATATGAGGATATGTGGTCCGTGGGGTAGAGGAAACCTTCTGGGAGGGTGCCCCCAGTACTTACCTCTGGGAAGGGGTCCTGCTACCACTCAGGGCAGGGAGAGCTGGGGAGTGGAGTGACTGGACATGGGAGGCCTCCCCAGCCCACAGTCTCAAGTGGCCTCTTTTAAGAGCTGCTCTGTGCTGGTGAGGAGCTTCATCCCTGAGTGAGGGGAGTGATGGGTGTGTCTTCTAGCTCCAAAACTCTCTAACCTGAAGCAAACAGGTTTTATTACAAGTATATAGTGACTGTATTATAGACAATAAAAATAGGAAGCAGAAGAATTTAAATTGAGCACCCATCAGTACCCTAATACAAGCACTGTAATTTTATTTTTGCATATTTTTTTAGACTTTTTAATGTATACTTGTGGGTATCTGTACATATATTTGTAATATATATAATGTGGATCCTGTTTTTTTGTGTCATTTTATAGTCCTCTTCAAATCCAGTGCTTTTAAGTAGCTGAATATTTGAATTCTTTAATCTTATGTAACCATTTCTCTACCATCTAAGCATTTCAGTTGCTTCTATAATATTGATAATATAAGTAAGGATGTGATGGACATAATTTTCCTTTTTATCCTTTAAGGAAATCAGGCTGTGGACTGGGTGACATTTCATATCCATTCTTTGTGTTAATAGCCTCCAAATGACTGGAGTCGTCCATGAGGATGGTAATGAAGAGGAGTGGGGTCCATGGGGCTTCTTACATGTGGATTGGCTGGGTACCTGCTATCCTGTGTTTGCCCTCAGTGTTAGTTCAAGAACGTGTGTGTGTGTGTGTGTGTGTGAGAGAGAGAGAGAGAGAGAGAGAGAGAGATCACCAAAGGAGACAGCTTGTGGGGCTTTCCTATGCCACAGCACCGTACCTAGTTCAATGTGGCATTTCGAGATCATTAATCCTGGTTTACTGCTCAGGTGTGAGGTTAGAGGATGCACAGTGAAAAGTGAAACTCTTGGGGTTTGGGTTTCTTCTCTTTCTTTCCCCCTTCCCTCCTTGCTTGCACATCATGCCCTGACTAGCATTTAAAGGAACCTTGTTTCCCAGACCTTAGGGAAAACTGTGTTGAAGGGTCTGTGTCCTCAGTGTGACCCCATATTCGGCTGGGATATGGTTCCAAGTCCCATGCTGACAAGGGAATGGTCATGGATCACATAACCTTCCTGGGGTTTCCAGGCTTAGCTTTGTGTCATCATCATACACGCCCCTAGAAAATACCGTGCCTTTAGCTTTAAAGAGCACCAGGTAAGAGTGGCTAGAGGTCCAGAATCCAGGCTGGAGTAACCATCTCAAAGCCTTGTCTTCTTGACGTGTTTCGTTAATGGACAGCATTGTGTAAAGTATTCATTCCTCAGCCACCAAGTTGTATGTCAAATGTCAGTTCATGTACCTGGGAAAAAAGTAGTTGAATATTTATGATGCCCTTTCTGGGGCAAGTCTTTGTGAAAGTTCAAAACTCCATGATATGTGTTAGAAAGCACTGGTAGCTACAATAACCCTAACCATACTTCCTGTTTTTGTTACATTTTCAAATTGCCAGCAAAACTAGCCTGTACTGGTAGGACAAATGAGAACGTTGACTCAATACTGCTGTATATTGGAATTCAATTAAATTCTACAAGTGTTTATTGAGTGTCTGTCAAGTGTAAGATCTGATAACTAGAGGAGCTCAAAGACAGCCCAAGTTCCACTCCATGACACATTTTAGTAAACTTTCATTTCCCTTTCTGGGGGAGATTGTGATATGATCATGAACCACACAATGACATGAGAAGTTAAATCAATGGGGTGTTCATCTGAACAAGTTCTGTTTATCCAGAAAGAAGGTAAGGTGTCAATCTGAGGAACACATATCACATTAGAAGACAACTTTCTGAGATATGACAATGTTTAGTGAGTCTCTGAAACTCCCTCCTCACGGGAGGTCTAGAAAAAAAGAAGTAGAATAACGGGGCTTCTCAAATGAATAATGCAGATTTCCCTTCATAAGTAAAATATTTTCCAAGAATCCCTGTTTTACCTTAAACTTTTAAAAATGTTTATTAGCTTTTCATTTATGTTGCTATTGCAGTAAAAGACACATAACATAAATTTTACCATTTTAACTTTTTTATTGTGGTAACTAACAGATACGTAACGTGAAATTTACCACCTAGCCATTTTAACTGTACAGTTCACTGGCATTTAGTACATTCACATTGCCATACAGCCATCAGTACTGTGCACTTCCGGAACGTCTCACCTTCCCCACCTGAAAGCACAGAGCTATTCAACACTAACTTTCCCCAGCCTCTTTCTGTCTCTGAGATTTTGTCCACTCCATGGCCCTCACAGAAATGGAATCATACAGTCTTGATCCGTTTGTCACGGGCTTACTTCACTTAGTAGAATGTTTTCAAGGTTCGTCCATATTGTAGCGTGTGTCAAAATTCCATTCCTTTTTAATTGTCTTGAACTTGTAACTGTAATAGCAGTTGATACTTATTCAGACACTGCTCTGAGCATTCACAATGTCCCCTCAGAAACCCTATGAAGCAGACAGTTATTATCCCCATGTCACGGGAGAGGGAACTGAGGCAGAGCAAAGGGAAGTGACATGCCCAAGCTCACACATTAAGTAGCCACACCGGGATTTGAGCCCAGCAAGTCTGGCCCCAGAGCTGTGTCCTTAGCTACTATGCTGGCCTGCTTTCTGTGTGGAGAGCTATTATTCCTGGGTGTGGTGCTGACTCTGCGCTTAGGTCGGGTTATAGTACTTCAGGTCAAAGATGGAAAAGCCATATTCTCAAGGCCTTTAGGAATCCTACTCTTATCTTAGATGAAGGGGAATTGTGTATTACAGTAGTCCCTCTCTATATCGCAGTTCAGTTATTGCAGCTTCACTGTATTGCAGGATTTTAAAAAAATATTATATTTATTTATCGCAGATTTTTCGCTATATTGCAGGATTTTGCGGTACTGTATACGTATGTTGTTAAAGTTACGTAGGTTTAAGAGTGTAGAATAAATGTAAGGTTCCTACTTTGCGGGGGGGTCTGGAACGTAATACCTGCAATAAGTGAGGGAATACTGTATATCTGAAACATAAATTAAGTATAAAGTAACCCCGTGAAGCTCACACGCACACGAATGGGAGACACGATGGTATGTGTCAGAAATGAAATCACTGCTGGTGTGACTGCGCACACACTGCCTGATGTCACCCAGTCTTTTGTGTTCACTCTTCTCTTTTGCGTTTATCTCTGTCTCTCTGCAGACCGCTGTGAGAGCCCCTCCTTCACGCAGCGCCCGCTGAGGCCTTCCCACGGGTGGCTGTGCCTTACAGAACGGCGCTCGGAGCGGGCTTGCTATCTGATACACTTGGACTGTATGCCATGTGGGCGGCGTCAAGTATCATTACAGAATGTATCCTTGTGAAGCTGTCCTCGGGTGTGCGCTCTGGCCCCGTCTCCTGTGTTCTCTAGGGGAGACTGCCATCATGAGTCTTTTTAAAAATCATCTTTTTCTTTAAGAAACAGTTTTATTGCTTCCATATGTACCTCCTAAAAACATATTGTCTGGTTTTGCTTGGTTTCTATTTTATGAAATCAGCATCCGCACTGCACAGGGACTTGTGATTTGCTTGTTGTCTCATTTTGTACTCCATTGATTTGTCCTGTCTGACATTCTGCTGTTTGAATGTGTCACCATGTAGTTATTCTTGCCACTGGCGATGGACTGCTGCATTGCTCCCAGGTTCTTGCTACTATGAATGGACCAACTATCACCATTCTTTTGTTTTTTAAAAAATCCTCGCCCAAGGATATGTTTTTTGATTTTAGAGAGAGGAACGTGGGTGGAGGGAGAGAAACATCCATGTGGGAGAGAGACACCAAGTGGTTGCCTCCTGTATGTACCCCGACTGGGGATCAAACCCGCCACCTAGATATGTGCCCTGACTGGGAATCTTACCTGCGACCTTTTGGGATGATGCTCCAACCAACTTAAGCACCTGACCACGGCCACCATTCTAGTAAGTGTCTCCGGGTGCACATGTGAAGTATGTTTTTTAAAGGTGTATAGCAAGGAGTGATTTTGCTGGGTTTTAAGTTGCTTGGTTTTCAAAGAGGTTGTGCCCACATGTGTTCCCAGTAAATGAGTGAGTGAACAAACTAATGAATGAAGAAGGGAACTCCTCGTTGCAGGAGAGAGTATATGAGCTTCAGAAGCGAGTGCCTGACTGCTTTTCAGGGTGTGTACTCTCGGAGCGGAAATGTCTCTGCTGCTCCCATTTCCACCGCCATTTGGTATCTAGATATATTAGGGCAGAGGCTGAGCTGCTGTCATAGAGGCCCGAAGTGTCGGGCCACTGTCTGCTGGCTACTGGGCTGGGCAAGCTTTGCTTGCAAGCTCAATGGGGCTGGGTTTCTTCTATCTTGTTGCTCCTCCACCATTTCTAGATTGTTGCCTTTGTTGCATAGTGGGAGCTGACTCAGTAGCCCACTGGGAGAGGGAAGTGGAGGGTGAACAGCTCCCCTCTTTAACTGTGCAGTGGTCACGCTTCCGAGTGGAGTATGAGAGGTCACGTGGATGACGTGTGTCATCCAACTCCTTCTGTCACAGAATTCCAGGTAAACTGCACGGCTTAGGCGCTTGGCTGGAACTGAGGTGATGCTACACCTTTTGAAGATTATTAATCTGAGCGCATGCAACGTTGCCAGACTATTGTCATCCACGCAACCACTCGAGGGTTAAAGGATGTGACCTGAAAACTGCTCGTGTCAGTCCCACCCACACTCTATAGGCAAGAACTTAGCTACAGTCTCAGGCCTAGTTGTGGGTGAGTCTGGGGGGAACGTAATCTCCAGCCAGGCAGCCACGTGCCCAACACAAACTGGAATTGGGGTGTATTAAGTTTCCTACTCCTGCTGTAACAAATTACCTCAAAGTTAATGGCTTAAAACAGCACAGAGTTATTGTCTTACAGTTCGGGAAGTCAGAAGTCCATATGGGTCATCAGGGCTGGTTCCTTCTGGAGGCTCTGGGGAGGATCTGTTTCCTTTGCCGTTTTCAGCTTCTAGAGGTGGCCCACATTCCTTGGCTGGTGGCCCCTTCCTTGCATTCCTCCAACCTCAGCATCTGTCATCACATCTTCTTCTCTGGCTCTCCTGTCTCCTTCTTCCATCTTTTACAGACTGTTGTGATTACACTGGGTTCATGCAAATAATCCCCATCTCAAGATCCTCAACTTAATCACATCTGCAAAATCTCTTTTGCCAGATTAGGTGACATAGTCATGGGTTCTGGGAATTATCATATAGACATGTGGTGGGGGAGGCATTATTCTGTCTCCCATGGTGGGAGGGAGGTAAGAGGTCTATTTTTAAAAGGAAGAAGGGGGTACTGGGAGATAATGATCAGTCTGCTGTGTCATATGACTACATTTTTGCCAGTCTTGTGTCTGGGGATATGTTTTAAAGGTATTAAGTTGTCAGAGCCGGTGAACTAGCTGAAGACAGGACTTTGTTTTCTCATACTTTGATTGTTGAGGATCACACGTCTAAACCACACAAGCAAAACTGTGTTTCTGAGGTCTGCATCCTTGCTTGTGAGTGACTATCCACCGTCAGTCCTCTGTTTGCCATGCTGCTTTTGTGAAGGCCATTTCTAATTGCTCGTCTACTTGTAGTTTGCTCAGAGGAGCTAGCAGAGCAGCCAGCATCCCTGGGATTAAACACCCGCTGTGTATTAAGAGTCTGGTACATAGGAGGGGCTTAGTTACAAATAAAAACAAAAAAAGGCCACACTAGCCCACTGTACCAGAACCGCCTTGTGTGTAAGGACTCTATCATCATACATTTCATGCATACAATCAGTGCACTGTTCATATTTCCCTTCCCCAATACGTTTCGGCTCTCTAGCTTGTGTTCATTTGTGTGTGTGTGTGTGTGTGTGTGTGAGAGAGAGAGAGAGAGAGAGAGAGAGAGAGAGAGAGAGAGAGAGAGAGAGAGAGAGAGAGAAAGATTTTTTTGACATGTGTCCCACAAAATTCATATGTTGAAACCCAATCCCTGCCCTGGCTGGTGTGGCTCAGTGGATTGAGCACTGGCCTGCTAACCAAAGGGTCATGAGTTTGATTCCCAGTCAGGGCACACGCCTGGGTTGTGGGCCAGGTCCCCAGTTGGGGGCGTGTGAGAGGCAACCACACATTGATGTTTCTCTCCCTCTCTTTCTGTCTCCCTTCCCCTCTCTCTAAAAATAAAAAGTAAATCTTTTTTTTTTTTTTTTTCACTGTGTGATTGCCTCTCACTCGTGCCCCCGACCAGGGACCTGACATGCAACCTAGTAATGTGCCCTGACTGGAAAAAGTAAATCTTAAAAAAAAAAAAGAGAGAGAAAAGAAAAGAAACCTAATCCCTAATGTGATGGTATTTGGGGTGGAGCTTTTGGGAGGTAATTTGGTCATGAGGATGGACCCTCATGATGTGTTAGTGCCCTTAAAGGACAGGAGAAAGCATTTCCCCCCTCCTTCTCTCTTTCCCTCTCTCTAAGTGTTCCCCCTGTCTTTGATCGTGATCTTGGACCTTCAGCCTCCAGAACTGTAAGGGATAAATGTTTGTTAAGTCACCCTGTCTATGGTATTCTTGTTATAGCAGCCCAAACTAAGACAGCATGGGAGAGAAGGGACGAATGTGACAGCTATGGTGGTATCTATTTGTCATGACCCCGAATTTGCCTTTTTTGTGGAAGACTGCAAATATTTATATCAATGTTGATAGATACATAGAAGTTTTGGAGTATAACCCAGTTTGAATCATCTGAAATTATACATTAATTATACATCTTTTTTCTTTCAATCAGGATGTAAAAATAACATGAAAACAAATCAGTACTTTATCTCTCCAGCATATTCAGTGTGTCTTAAAATGGGGTGCTGGACCCAGTCCTGTGGACTGAGAGCAGGTGCTGGGAACACTGGGCTTATTAGTGGTGAGGTTGTGGGGTCTATGGTAAGGTTGCTGTGGGGGATGTCCTGGAAACCCAGTGCAGAAAATAATCTTAGGATTGTTAGCAATTGTGAGAGCCAGACCAGCTGTCTCAAAGTGACCCATGGTGTTTTACAAATCTGTAATTGCCAGTGTTGGAGAATCAGATTAAGATTTCACATAATGTTTTAGATCCCTGGCAGGTTTTCTGGTAACCTTGGACTGGCATTCCTGCTTGTCTGCAGTCAGGCAGATCTGTTCAGATTGGTGAGCATGTGGGTTCAATTTGCCATGCTCCCCACCACTCCCTATTGCCTCTCAGACATGCATGTGCTGTGATTGACAGTCAGTTGCTAGAGATAAGCAGGGCCATGCTGTTGTTCCTGGATCTCCTTACCCTCTTGGGTGCCCTGCCTACCCCAGTAGACCATTGAGTTGGCCTTCAAACACCTTTAATCTAAGAATTCGAATGTTCTCCTGCAATTACATCTAGATTGTGCTCTCTCTGATGGAGCTGAATCATTCTTTCAGAGGGAGTTGCTGAAATTTGCAGGTCATAATGACTGTGAACCTCTAGGTGGAAAATGCTGTTTGGTGATTGCCTCCAGGTCACTCTCCTTTGAATATTCCAGTCACACCCAGCAGGGCTGGTGTGTTTTTTCATCCTATAGCCCTGGCCCCACCATGTGTCTGCCTGGCCCCTGAATGAGAAAAACCAATAGTTCCCAATATCCTGGGCTCCTCTCACTTATCTCAGCTTTCATTTGAGCACCCAAGTTCTGCCATTGTCTGCTGCCCTTTCTTTAGACCAGCTTTGTCATTGACATTGGCTGCTGACACACGTGTGTTGGGCCTGTGCTGGATGTGCCTTGGGAGCTCCTGTTTTAAAACAGATTGTGCTGTCAGGAGCACCCAGGTGGTGGACCTTCAGTGGTAGGGAAACATATTTAAAGGCACAGCATGACTGGAGAGCTCTGAATCACCCCATTTAGCGATGTCTTTTAGGGGTGGGATATGGATAAGTAAAACCAGGGCCAGTCTGGGGGGTCCTGTGGGTAAGCATGTTTCTGTACTTCTTAAGGTGTGGGGAGCAGAACGGGGTAGGAACAGTGGGGAGGAGTGGGGCCTCGTTCTGTGCTAGCTCACAGCCTCCCCCCGCCATCTGGCAGCTTGTTTAGGAATCCTCTGTTTTTTTTTTCTTCTGCCACAGATTGCTTTCTTGTGATAATGGGGGAGCTAAGTCGATAATTTGTCAAATTTATGAGCATCAATTTTTGGATATAAGGTAGGGAAAACTTTCTGTGGTGATGACTCAGGCATCTGCCAGAGTCATCAGTCCTTGGCTGGCCCCAGCAGCACTGTCGCTTCCCTGCCTCCCTAGGCTCCCCTGACCCCACCCCTCCATGCGGCCCTAGGGCCTGGTCCTGGGAAATCTTGGCTTCCAGCCTGGAGTTGATGAGTTCTTGCTTAGGAGATGGAAGGGAATAGCACGCCTGACTAAAATAATTCATGCCTGCTACAGTCATAATTTCACTTCCTTGGGTTTATAATTTGTTATAAATGGGAAGAAACCACCAACCGGGGATGAGTTATTTGGGGGGTGGTCATGGACAGCTTTTGTAGCATTGCTCTGCTGTAAAATGCAAGGAAATCCGATTTGTTGTAGGCAGACATCATTGCCTCTTCCCTTTCTTTCGTCCTCCTCACTCCTAACCCAGATACTTCTGGACGGACCAGGAAGGGTCACTGCCTGAGGAGAGTGCACAGGGCATGTGCTGGCTCAGCAAGCACCCCCCCACATGAGGACTGCAGGCCCCTCCCCTCAAATCATGCTCTGTGGACTGCAGTTCCTTTGGCACCAAGGTGAAGGCCATGGCTGTCTCCTCCATGCTGGTATCTTGCCACCTGGCATGGTCTCTCAGCCAGAATGGGCAGCAAAAGAAAAATATTTGTTGAGTGAAAACAACATATGATGTATGACTCTAAAGCCAGAGTCTCATGGCCCCAAAGAGGAAATTGGTGTTTGATGGTATCGCTTATGCGCATCTCCTGTGCACACCGCCTATGGTCAGGAGCGCCTGACAAAGTCAGTGCTGCTCAGTCTTCCCTACTGTTGCCCTGTGAGGCGTCTTTACATGTTTGCAAGTATTTTTTTCTTTTGAAAGTTCCGAAGAAATGACAAATTATTCATGATGTGGGCTGTAGGAGAATTTTGGCAGCATGCCAGTATTTGTGCCCAGACCACTCCTACCGTACATGTAAGTCTGCCCGTGACCCTCAGTTAGGCATTAACAGACATTTCTTTTGCGCTGAACTTGTCGAGAACAAAAAATAAACAATCAATGATTATTCCTTGTGAAGGGCGCACTGTTGCGAGGGCAGCTGGCAGGCTGGCTTGTCTTACTGTCCCTTCCAAACTTTCCTTGCCATGGGTCCCGCACAGAAGCAGTCTTCCACTTTATCTGTCTTAGTTGTGGTCAGCGTTCAGGCTTGCCACACTTCCTCCTGGGGATGTACTGAAGCACACGCGTGGGCCCCGGGTTGTGTAGAGCAGATCTGAGATAAGGGAGCCGACGTGCTCATTTCTGCAGGCTTCTCATCCTGCATTTTAGGGAAGTGTCGTTGACCCACTGTGCAAGTAAGATGTTTTTATTCTCCTTTCCTCTTGCTGTACTTGATGTTTAGCCTGAACTCAGTCCCTGGCGTTTCAAGATTTTTTTTTTTCTTCCTCCCTAGGGAGTAATTGCTTAGAAAATGCCCTCTTGTCAGAAACGTAAAGTCTGCAATATCAAAAGTTGGTAGTGAAAACGCCTCTGTCATTTGACGTACTATTTTAGCCGTCACTAATAGTTTGGGAGGCGGCACCGCCATGGCAGGTCCCTCTGGAAGCTGCTTGGATTGACTGGACCGTCGGCCATCTGCTTTGCAGTGTGCAGACGCTCATTTGGGGACCAGTGCACTGTCGTGGGCAGGCTCTGCAGTCTCTTCAGGCTTTCACAGTTTGACAATTCTAGGACCCATGTGTTGTTTCACAGGTAGCCGTGACTTGCTGAAAATAAAGGTTAAATGACCCCACTGTTCTGGCCTTGGAAATCATGGCCAGCCTTTGTTAGCTGTAACTACTTTCAAGCCGGGTTAATAGGAGTCCTTTGTCAGTTGGATTCTGTTCCGAGTTTGAACCCTAACTCGCAGTTAGTTGGAAAGAGAACCCCACTGTATTGAAACACAGACTGCTTACCACCATGAGGCTCCCTTTCTTCACCCCACCCTCTATTTAGGAGGGTTCTGGTTTGCTGTGTACTTAGGGTGCTCACTACCAAAACAACAACAACAACAACAAAAAAAAAACAAACAAAAAACAAAACAAAAATCCAAAACAATGAAAAGTGAATTATGGCTCTGGCTCTCTGGGAACTTATGGCATGGTCAAACAAATAACCAGAACAGATTGCCATACACTGGCTTTGAGGCCACTGGAGAACAATGCTGAGATGCAGACCCACGCCCTGTGGGGTTGAGGTGGTCTGAATGGAAATTGTGATCGCTATACATAGTTACAAGATGATGCATTAAATGATAGGCAAGACTAGGCTTAACTTCCATTGCTCATTTCATAAGTAATAATCTCATTTTACTATCCCCATTCTTGCCCACCTTCGATTACAGAAATAACTCTGAGTGGGTTTTCTTTTTAAAGATCTGTGTCAAGCAGATAACTCATAAAAATGGCACAGGCAAAGTGTTCTATTTCGAATTGCCCTGTGACACAAAACCATGTGTGTTTTTTGTCCCTGGGCGCCGGTTCCTTTGGAGGTGAGGCCTCAGGAAATGGGGGCCGATGGCAGCCAGTGGCATGGAGCCAGGCCTTCAGGGGAGGGCACTTGAAAGTGCTGTGGACTTTGCATAGATAGTTTTCCTTAAGTAAGAATCACTTATTCATCAGGCTTTAAACAAGCTACTATGGAATTTGATAACCAGGTATATTCCTTTCCTATTGTTGGAAAAATAAATTACCACAAAATTAGGAGAATTTTAAGTTTTACCACAATATTAGGTTTAAAACAGCACAAATTTATTGTCTTACTGTTCCCTAGGTCAGAAGTCTGGTGAGGGTCTCAATGGGCTAAAATCAACCCATAGACAGACGTGCGGTCCTTTATGGAAACTCTAGGGAGATTTCTGTTCCCTTGCCTTTGTGGTATCTAGAGGCTGCCGGTATTCCTTGACTCATGGCCCTCTTCCTCCACCTTCAAAGCCTTCAATAGTGGATCCTGTTCTCATATCGCATCACCCTGACCTTCTCTTTGCACCCAACTTAGACTTTTAAGGAACCTTAGGATTATACTAGGTCCACCTGGGTAGTTCAGGCTATTCTCCCTATTTTAAGGTCAGCTGGTTAACACCCATGATTCCATTTGCAACTTTAATGTCCCATTGCTGGTATGAACAGGTTCCAGAGATTAGGATGTGGGCATCACGTCAGATAGGGCCAAAGGTCAGTTGTTTTGGTGGCGGCCTTTGTGGAAGACAGCTTCCATCTTTGCAGAGTTTGAGGAAGTTGGCAAGGAGATTTCTTTCAATTCAGCAGGCCAGGACGTTTGTCAGGTTCCTTGTTTCTTTGTAGGATTGTCCTGGAATTTTTTTTTTCCTGGAGTTTTGATGATCCCAGCCAGGACCCTCACCTAGGGCTGCTGGGACTGGGGGATGGCCTTGAAAAAGAGCAGGGAGTCTGTATAGCTGGTAACAGCTGGGGTGACCAGCAAGAGAGGAATGAGGAAGCAGGGGAACGAGGACAGGAAATGACAGACGACTCTGCCCCTTGGGAGGAAGAAAATAGAAGATGGGGTTGGTTACATCTGGCCCCAAAGAAAAAACCATGGGCTTTTTTGTTGTGTGCTTTGTGGTTGATTCCATTGTTGAGTCAACTTGGAGACTCTGGCCTAAATAAATTAGTTTGGTCATGTTTTGGACATGCAGTATATTCAGCCCCTGCAAGCCCCAGGGGTTCAGCGTGGACATTTGGTGGCCCAGGGGAGCCTTGTCACTGTCCAAACAGCTCTCTCTGGAGAGAGTAACAGCTCAGCTCAAGACCTTGTCCCAGGAGCACTCTGCTCTGGGGAGTGTAGACTGGTCTGGCATATGCTCCCAGAGCCATAAATGTGGTCTCAGTTGTGAACTGATGACCTAAACTGGTTTTGCCTTTGAAGAATGGTCAGATTCTTTTGGGAAACAATTGAAAGGGAGCCTTGTGCGTCTTTTCCCACAGTCCCACGACCAGGAGGAATGTTACAGGAAAAGCAAGTCTCAGACCAATTTTAGCCACTTATTCAGACAATTGTTTCCAAGTGGGCACAGAGAGAGCCCCCAGTCTGTTCTTCAAGTTCGGCAAAACTAGTGCTCCCTTGCCAAAGGAGAGACATTCAAGACAGATGTGATGGAGTTTCGGGGGCAGCATTCAGCTACCCCTGGGGAAAGGGGAACAGGGCACTCCTTTAATAGTCCACCATGGGCTTTGACACACTCCAGGGTCCCTTCTCTGAACAGGGTGGACTGATGGTCTTTCTAGATTCTTCTGCATTGTTCTTGCTAGGATTGAGATGCCAGTATGGTATTTTCACCCGATTAGGAGAGCAGCGAGCCATTGCTCATTTCTGTTATGCTAATTGACTGGTCTGGGCCGGAGCGACTCTTATTAGTCTTTTACCTTCTCTTCAGTGTTCTCTTCTGATTTGGGTACTTCAAATGTGAATTGAGCATGTTTAGGGTGAGGATTAACTCATGTATGAGTACATCTGTATATTACACTGTTTTTTAAAGGGTGGATTGATTTAAATTTTTAAAAACTTTATTTTTCCTTTAGATCTAAGGAAAAGATGCAAACGTAGTAGTTTCCATAGTAGAAACTCAGCTTCTCTCACTCTGCTTCCTCTAGTGTTTACATCTTATATAATCATAGTAGTATTATCAGAACCAGGAAATCAACATTCATATACTATTTAACAGTGATCGTATTTAATTTCATCAGTTTTCCTTTTTCTTTTTTTTTTTTTTGTTCTAGGATCCTATCCAGAATCCCACATTGTGTTTAGTTGTTATTCCTCCTTAGTTTCCTGAAATCTGTCACATTTCCTGTTTTTTCTTGTCTTTCTTTATCTTGACACTTTTGAAGAGTATTGATCAGTATTGGATGGAATGTCCCTCAAATTGGATTTTCTCATGGTGGTGAAATATATATAACATAAAATTTACCATTTTGACCATTTTAAGTGTACAATTCAGTGGCATCAAATACATTCACAATGTTGTACAACCATCACTACTATTTCCAAAACTTTTTTATCATCCCAAATAGAAGCTTTGTACCCATTAACTGATTGCTCTCCATTACCTCCTTCCCCCAGCTCTTAATAACCTCTATTCTACTTTCTGTCTTTGATTTTGTCTATTCTAGGTACCTCATATAAATAGAATCGTACATTTGTCTTTCTGTGAATGGCTTCTTTCATTTAGCACATCTTCAAGGTTGATCCATGTTGTGGCATATATCAGAACTTCATTTCTTTCTATTGCAGAATAAGACTCCATTGTATGGATATATACCACATTTTGTTTATCCATTCATCTCTTGATAGACACTTGGGTTGCTTCTACCTCTTGGCTATTGTGAACAGTGCCATTATGAACATGGGTATATGGGTGTTCCTCATAAATATTGCGAGTTTGGTTCCAGACCACCACTATAAAGCAGATATCACAATAAAGCAAGTCACATGAGTTTTTTGGGCTGCCCAGTGTATATAAAGTTATGTTTATACTATATTGTAGTATATTAAGTATGCAATAGCATTATGTCTAAAAAACAGTGTACACACCTTAATTTTAAAAGTTTATTGCTAAAAACTGTTAAGCGTCATCTGAGTCATCAGTGAGTCAATCTTTTTGCTGGTACAGGGTCTTGCCTGGATGTTGATGGCTCCTGGCTGATCAGAGGGGGAGTTGCCGAAGGTTAGGGTGGCTGTTGAAATTTCTTAAAATGGACACCAATGATGTCTGCCTCAATTGACTCTTTTGTAAATTATTTCTCTGTAGCATGTAGTGCCATTTGATAGCATTTTGCCCACAGCAGAACTTCTTTCAGAATTAAATTCAGTCCTCTCAAACCCTACTGTTGCTTTATCAACTAAGTTTATGTGATATTCTAAATCATGTGCTGTCATTTCAACAGTCTTCACAGCATCTTCACCAGGTGTAGATTCCATCTTCAGAAACCACTTTCTTTGCTTGTCCATAAAAAGCAAATCCTTATCTGTTAAAGTTTTATCAGGAGACTGCAGCAATTCAGTAACATCTTCAGGCCCTACTAATTCTAGTTCTCTTGCTATTTCCATGGTAGTTACTTCCTCCTCTGAAGTCTTGAACCTCTCAGAGGTATCCGTGAGGGTTGGAATCAGCTTTTCCCAAATTCCTGTTAATGTTGATATTTTGACCTCTTGCTATGAATCATGAATGTTTTCAGTGACATCTAGAATGGTGAATCCTTTCCAGATGGTTTCAATTTACGTTGCCCAGATCCATCAGAGGAATGAATCACTTTCTATGGCAGATACAGCTTTAAAAAATTTTTTTATTCTTCAATTATAGTTGACATTCAACATTGTATTCATTTCAGGTGTACAGTATAGTGGTTAGACATTTATGTAACTTACAAAGTGATCCCCCAATAGGTCTTACACCCATCTGACACCATGCATAGTTATTACAATATTACGGACTATATTCCCTAAGCTGTACTTCATATCCCCATAACTATTTTGTAACTGAAATGTATTTCTTAAATAATAAGACTTGAAAATCAAAATTACTTCTTGGCTCCAAAATGGATGTTCTGTTAGCAGGCATGAAAACAACATTAATCTCATTGTACATTTCCATCAGAGCTCTTGCATGACCAGGTGCATTATCAGTGAGCAGTAATATAGGTTGGGGCAAAAGTAGGTTTTCAGTTGTGAGTACACAAAACAGAGTTTATTCTTGTATTATTATTTATTAATTATTGTATGATTTTCCATTGGAACAACCGTGAACCTGTTGCCACACCTTGTATTTTGAAAGAAATCTTTTTCTGAGCAGTAGGTCTAAACAGTGGGCATAAAATATTCAGTAAACCGCGTTGTAAACAGATGCGCTGCCATCCAGGCTTTGTTGTGCTATTTATAGAGCACAGGCAGAACTGGTTTAGCATAATTCTGAAGGGCCCTAGTATTTTCAGGACGGTAAATGACCATTGGCTTCAACTTAAATTCACGAGCTGCATTACCCCCTAACAGGAGAGTCCGCCTATCTTTTTGAAGCTTTGAAGCCAGGCCTTGACTTCTCCTTTCTGGCTTGGAAAGTCCTAGATGGTATGTACTTCTAAGATAAGGCTGTCTCATCTACATTGAAAATATATTGTTCTGTGTAGCCACCTTCATTAATTGTCTGAGCTAGGTCTTCTGGATAACTTGCTGCTTTACCTTGAACTTTTAGGTTGTGGAGACGGGTTCTTTCCTTAAACCTTATGAACCAACTTCTAGCTTCTAAATTTTCTTCTGTAGCTTCCTCACCTCTCTGAGCATTCACAGGATTGAAGAGAGGGCCTTGCTTTGGATTAGACTTCAGCTCACGGGAATGTTGTGGCTCGTTTGATCTTCCATTCAGATCACTAAAACTTTCTCCATATCAGCAGTTAGGCTGTTTCACTTTCTACTCATTAAGTGTCTTCACTGGAGTAGAACTTTTTTTTTGTCCTCACCCAAGGACGTACTTACTGATTTTAGAAAGAGGAGAAGAGAGGGAGAGAAGCATCGATCGGTTACCTCCCATACAGGCTCCGACTGGGGACCAAACCCGCAACTCAGGCATGTGCCCCGACCAGGAATCAAACCGGCAACCCTTTGGTTTATGGGACGAAGCCCTAGCTAACTGAGCCACACTGGCTGGGGCTGGAGTAGGCCTTTTAATTTCTGTCAGGAACTTTTCCTTTGCATTCATAACTTGGCTAAACGGTGCAAGAGACCTCGATTTTAGCTTAACTCGGCTTTTGACATGCCTTTCTCACTAACCTTAGTCATTTCTAGTTTTGGATTTAAAACGAGAGACAAGCGACTCTTCCTTTCACTTGAACACTTAGAGGCCATGGTAGCGTTATTAATTGGCCTAATTTTAATACTGCTGTGTCTTGGAATAGGGAGGCCCAAGGAGAGGGATAGAGATGGGGGAAATGGCCAGTTGGTGAAGCAGTCAGAACACGCGCATTTATTGTTTATGTTTGTCATCTTATATGGGTGAAGTTTGTGGTGCTTTCAAACAAGTACAATTATGACATCGAAGATACTGGTAACAGATCACCACGACAAGTGTAATAATAATGAAAACGTTTGAGATAGTGCAAGAATTATCAAAAATGTGATGTAGAGCAAATGCTGTTAGAAAAATGGCACTAATAGGCTTTCTCAATGCAGGGTTGCCACAGAACCTCCAAACAGTAAAAAATGCAATATCTGCGAAATGCGATAAAGCTAAACACAACAAAACAAGGCATGCCTGTATAAGTAACTGGTTCCCATTTTCAGAAGGACTATGGAGAAAGTGAAGAAGATAGAGTCTGGAGCTGGCAGGAAAAGGCACCGTTCTGTTTCTCCCATCCCTGACCAAGGCTTTCACAGGCCAGAGAGATTGGGGTATGGTGGGGCAGTGAGGTGGCAGGAGGAGTCAGAGGTGGGTCAGAAGGGCCAGGAGGAGACAGGGAGCCCACGTTGATGTACTTGCCCAAAGGAGCCACCACAGGGAGATAGATGTCCTGGAAGGTGAAAAGTAGGGCCACTGGACGGAGTCAAAGGCTGAGGCGAAGAACCGGCAGGGGTCAGGGCCCTAAGCCCATGTAGCAAGGGCAGTTCATTCCTCGCCGCCCGGAGCCAGGCAGGGGGGCATCAGCATGGAAATTAGGCCCACTTACTACCTCCTCCTACCCCGCACAGCTTTGTGACCATATTTCGCAGTAAGAAATGTATTTAACATTGCAAACTGATGCACACATCCATCTTTAGTTATGACTGAAATACTAATTTCTCAGAAAACACTTAACCTTTACTACACGAAGTGGACTCTCATAGTTTGGATTCCGATTGGTTTCTTTTTTTAAAGCTTATTGTGACCTGGCTTGCCCTTGGTTTGAAAACAATGCTAGCTACATGAGGTCTCACATGCGAAGCTCTTCCTGCCAGTTAGTTTTTCTTTTTATACCCGCCGCTGGCCCTAAAAAATGTAAACCATGGAATTCGTCATGTTCCCTTTTTTGGTTTAGCAGTCAGGAAATCAAGGCCAAATTGGCTTGACCAAGCAGTCTCTGTATCTCTATGCAGTGGACTCACACCATACACGTTGATGCCTTGAATTTCCTGGCTCTTGACCTTTTAACTGTACTGTTCCTGATCCTAATTATTCATGTATTTTTCCTTTTATTGGATGACTTCTTGGGAGCTGCCATGACCTATGTGGAAAATGATGGAATGTTAATGATAGGATACATACAAAAATCATTGAGAACTTTTGGTCTCAACCAAGAAAAGCTATGGAGTAAAGTCTGCAACCTCAGACTTTTTTCCCTTATTTATTTATTTGTTTGTTTATTTTTAGAGAGGGGGGAAAGAAGAAAGAGAGGGAGAAAAGCGTCACTGTGTGGTTGCCTCTCACTGGCGCCCCCAACTGGGGACCTGACATGCAACCTAGTCATGTGCCCTGACTGGGAATCGAACCAGTGACACTTGGTTCACAGGCCAATGCTCAATCCACTGAGCCACAGCAGCCAGGGCTCCTCAGATTTTTTTTTTTTAAGTGAAGTCTGGTCTATATTATTTTCTTTTAGTTCTGTGAATCTCTAATTTATTTTCCTGGCCTCTGTTTCTTTGTTTCAGATGATCTAGAAAGTACTGCCCCTCCTTTTATTTTATTTTATTTTTTGAAAGAAATTTACCTTTGTCGCAAAGTTAGAATTCCGCAAAGTCGGTATTGGTATGAAGGAAGTTGTCATTTTTATCTTTAAATAGTGACATTTTTACTTGCACTCATGTCCTAGAATGCCATTTGTTAATGGACACTTGGTAAATCCTAGGAATGTCCCTTAATCAAGTGTACCGCCTCAGCTCTGGTTCTCATCCCCCTTTTTGCCTTCACTTTCCAACTGGTTTCTCTGCCACCTGCAGCCACTGCCTGAGTCTACCTGCCACAGCTGTCTTCTGAGAAGCCACATTTATGGTGGCATTTCCCCTCTGCTCCAAAACCTCCAGTCACTCCTCGTACTTCCGGTTAATGCAGTGTGTTGAACTGTGCCGGCACCAGAACCCGCCTTGCCACGTGGTTCACGCATGCTAACTTTCACTGCACCCCAGGTCAGAAGGCTTTGAGGGAGGATGACCTGAAGACCGCCTGATGTGCCTGGGCCTCTTGGAAAGGTGATGTAGCCAAAAGAGGAAGAGTTTGGAATTGAGTCAGTTTCATTTACTGAAGTTTTCAGTAAGCAAATGAAAACTAAGCAAAGGAACAAACAAAACTAGTATTAGCCCCAGGGGAAAAAGTTTTGACAGAAAAGAAGCAATCTTAGTGTAGTGGGTGGCCAGCCTTTAAGTGAGGTTGTGTAGCCCTAATGATGTGACCGTGTGTATTAGTTTGCTGGGGCTGTCAGAACCAAGTACCACAGACTGTGGGGCGTCAGCAGCACAAATGTTTTCGCTTCCAGCCCTCTGTAGGTTAGACGTCCAAAATCAGAGTGTCGGCAGGGTTGGTTCCTTCTGAGCACTTTGAGGGGAAAATCTGTTCCAGGCCTCTCTCCTTGTCTTGTAGATGACCGACTGTCTTTCCCTTTGTCCCTTCACATCCACTTCCTCTATGTGCGTCTCTGTGTCCAAGTTTCTCCTTTTTATAAGCACAATAGTCATTCTGGGTTAGGGCCTTCCCTAAGTATCTCATCTTAATTATATCTATAATGGCTCTATTTCCAAATAAAGTTACATTCTGAGGTACTAGGGGCTAGGGCATATGAATTTTGGGGGAAAATAATTCAACCCTGGAAGGCATTGAACACTGACCAAGAAAAATGCCAATCCACCCATCTAGGGGTGGGGGAAGGCAGAAAATGTGTAGGTGACATGAGAAAGGAAAGCAACGACTTTGGATTCCATAATGCTGCAGAGTGAAGACATCGAAGCGTGGGGATATTAGCATCTTATTTAGAGACTTGGAAGCAAATACCAGATGATCAACTAAAAGAGGGGAAAGTTGTTGCCTCGCCCTGGCTGGGTGGCTGAGTTGGATGGAGCGTTGTCCCATATACCAAAAGATTGTGGGTTCGATCTCCGGTCGGGGCGCACTTAGGTTGTGGGCTCGGTTCTTGGGTGGGATGTGTACGGGAGGCAACTGATGGATATTTCTCTTTCATGTTGATGTTTCCCTCTGTTTCACTCTCTCTCTCTGCCTCTAAAATCAATTTTTAAAAAAGTTAAAAAAAAAGTGGTTGCTTTTAGGGAGAGGAGTTTGGGGAAGGGTGTTAAAGTGGTCTTTTCCCCAACAGGTCTTTATGGCTATTTGAATCTCTGTGCATGCAGAGGGTGACTTGGGTGACAAGGACCTGTGTTGCCCCTGCTGCCTGCACTGAGCTGCTCTTGTCTTCATTTGAGGTGACAAAAGGAAGTGGGGACTATATTGGCATTAAGGGTCACTACTGACAAGAAGTGATGTCTCAGGCTTTCTGGGACCTATTTTTTGGTTCATTCTGAAAGAACATAATAATTACTTTTTAGCTCTTTATATGGGATCTACTTTAAGGTATTCAAAAGCAAGGTTTGGGGGGACGATCTAGTTTATTGCATATTTGAAGTTCTTCAGAAGGTGTCTGCTTTCTTTTCTCTGTGTTGCAGTTATCAATTTTGAAGTGAGCTAGAAGCATCTGATAGGAACTGTCACTAACCCATGGTGAAGTTTGGTTAGGGGTAATTGTTTTATGTTTGCCTTTGTGGGGAACATGAGCGATAGATTTCCTCTCCTTTCTTTTCTAATAGCTTCCCTTTTACCTGGGCAAACCTCTCTCTCTCCATGCTCCCGGGTTGTGATGGGAACTCTGCGTGCTGAAGTGGGCACTTCTGTCTGCCCTGAGCTCAAGTCCTTCTGATGTCAAATCGCTCGTGGAATGTGCTAGTCTGTTAAGTAGCTGGTGGAATGAATGTGTTAGGCCATCTGTGGAAATGATTACAAGGAAAAAAAATGTGGCAAACAAGCAGACTAGGAAGGAAAAAAATAGTCATACCTTGGTGTACTCATCAGCTTCAGAGCTCGTCAAACCCTGTACTCGTATTTTGATGAGAAAAACTTGTTTCAGCACTCAGCGCTTGCTCAGGACTCGTCACACTTCCTAGAACTTGTATGAGTCATGACGCCGCCCCGCAAGAGAAAATACTACATCATTCAGTACTTGTTGATTTCAGCACTCCTCGATTTCGGCATTCCTCACGTGTTCCGGAACGAATTACAGTGATCCCTCACTTATCGCAGGTATTACATTCTAGATGCCCCCTCCCCGCGATAGGGGAAAATCCTATTTTAAGGCTTTATGAACCCTTCCCACAACTTATAAACCGTTCCCAGTCCCTTATTAACCTTTCCCAGTCCCTTATTAACCCCTTCCACACTTTTATAAACACTACTTATGTTCTTAAACATATTCTACACTCTTAAACCTACGTAACTTTAACAACATACGTATACAGCACCGCAAAATCCCGCAATATAGCAAAAATCCGTGATAAACAATTAAATATAATATTTTTAAAAATCCCGTGTTACAGTGAGGTCGCGATAAGTGAACCACAATATAGAGAGGGACTACTGTAATGATTACCAGAATGAATTAATGAATACCGAGGTACCACTGTACTTTATGACACACAATTCAATTAAGTGAGTACTAGTTAGAAATTCATGTTTGCACCATCAGTGTACACAATTAAATGACAAAAAGGAGTCCAGTTATGATATGTGGCATGTTACTCAATGTATACTCAAATGCTTAGTAAAAAATTTTACATATCCCTTATTTGTGTAGTACTATGCCAGGTAGGAGCTAAGAGTAAATGAAAACATATACCTGGTTCCTTCTTTTAAGGAAGCTAAATGTGTTGTAGATATAAGATATATAATTTAAGAGACAGTAAGAGTTCAAATAACAGTCTAAAACAGAGACTGGCAAACTATGGGCTACAGACCAAATCTGGCCTGCTGATGATTTTCATAAATAAAGTTTTATTGGCACACAGCTATGTTCATTCCTTTTCCTATTGTCCATGGCTACTTTCTCAGAGTAATGGCAGAGTTGAGTACTTGCAACAGAACATATGTTCCACAAAGCCTAAAATATTTACTATCTAGCCCTTGAAGAGAAAGCTTATCAACTCCTGGTCAAAGATAGTAATTCAAAATATGTTACCAGGCAGCATATAATAGTTAGAAGTGATTTAGTCAGTAACTCTGTAGTTAGTAAGTCTGAGAATGTAGTGGTGGGTAGCCTGAAACAGCGGTTGAGGTTGACCTTAAGCCATGATGCTGGAGGACATTTTGTGATGTAACAGATAAGGAACCAGATTTCATGTATGAGAACATACATGGTGCCCTCGGGGAAAAGTGTGTGGGGTGATATAGAGCAGAACCGAGCGGCTGGAATTGGGGCTGGGGGCTGGGTATAATTGCAAGTGAGGTTATCAATGTCATACCTGCACCAGGTTGAGGTCCTCTGAGTTCCAGGATCAAGAATGAACATTTTCCTTGAACATGTGTTTTTTTTCAGACAAAATTGATTCCAGACCTGCTATGTGGTTGACTTCCCAGAGGATGTTAGTGCTCATTGAGGCATATTCTCCTCATGGACCAGTGAATCCAGCTAAATTTTTTCATGTAGTGCTAGTTCTAGGTATGTTTGAAGAAACGCTGTCATTTCCAAGAGACGTTTAACCTTGAGATCCTTTGAAGGCCACTAATACCAGGAGACTTACATGGATAGGCAATCTCCCTTTCCATGGTGGCAATGTTCTGGAGAGTCTTTTGAGAAAGGAATTCTGGAGAGAAATGTGTAGATAAGAGATGCTGGGAGGGAAGGAGGGGGGGAGGGGGGGAGGGAGGAAAGGAAGGAAGGAAGGAAGGAAGGAGGGAAGGAAGGAAGGAAGGAAGGAAGGAAGAGACCACCTCTCCCCTTCCCCATACTTGGCCACTTCTTAGTCTCTGCCTTTCCTTTGGAGCTTCTGTCCCCCATTTTATCTGGATCTGCAAAGCTCCCTGCACACATCCTTGCAGGGTATGCTTCCACCCTCCAGATCACAGCGCCATGCAGTTGGTCAGTCATGATACCTTTTCAACTTGCCACCCTTTTCCCCATTCCATCGCTGCCCCCTCACAGTCTGTATCCTGCTGTCTTGGCACTGGGCAGGCACCGAGCTCCCCCACTGTCCCTAGGTCAGTTGCTGGAGGCTACTAAGCTCAACTCTGAATCCTTTTTATCCTACTGCGGCACAGCCCTAGGGCATCTGTGTGGTGCTTGACTCTGGCCCTGTTGTGGGTTCTGGAGAGGTGGTAAGGATGGACAAAGGGCCTGTTACCCATTCTATTGTGTCCCCAGGGCCACCATTAATGCTTTCACTTACCTCTTACCCACTCCTTTGTACACACACACACAGACACACAGACACACTATGCAAAAGAAAATCCCACGGTGCATTTTGCACTGAGCTTCTTTTAGACTGTTTCTCAAGCTCCTCAAATGCTCTTCTCACCCCTGACCCTCACTAACAGGTAAACCTGATGTCTGTGTTAGAGGAGGGGTCAGTTCCCTTGTACACCATCACCTTCATGCCTCTGTATTGCTATTAGCACACTTATCCCCTTTGGTCCTCTCTTTGTCTAATGTCAGGGAAAGAAATAGCCTGCCTTCTCTTGTCATCCTTTCTTGATTTTTCTCTCATGTTGGGCCCCTGACTCGTATTCCTGTTGTTTAACCTGATGCCCCAGTTCCTGCAAACTCAATAAATACTGGATCAAAGAGCTATTCTGTCTTAGAAAATGTCAGCTATGAATTCATAAGGGCAGGCTGGCCTAATTCAGCCTGGTTTCATACTTGGATATACTAACCGTATTCAAGTGGGCACTTTGGTTATCTTCACATTTTTATCTGTGCAGCCACAGTATCTGGAGCTTACATCTTAGAAAACCTTCATTGATTAAAAAAATATATGAGCAGGAACAGGGGCAAGAAGAGAGGCTTTGAATCCATACTGGCTGGTGGCTGGGATATCAGCTCTCCACCCTTGGACAAGTTATCTCTCTCTGGGAACCAGATTATTTCCAAATTAGAGACAGCAATAGGGACTTCATAGAGTGTGTGCCAGTTACGACTGCTGTGTGATAAATTACCTCAAATTTGCACCTTCAAATAGTCATTTTATTATACTCATGGATTTTCTGAATTTAGACTGGGCATGGTAGACGTAGCTTGTCTCAGCTCCACAATGTCTGGGGCCTCAGCTGGAAAGACTTGAAGGCTGGAGGTGACTCAACATTGGGGGACCTGGAATCCACTAAGAGCTCTGACACCCGCTTGCTCTGGACTGAGTGACCCAACAGCTGGGCGTGCCCGTGTGTGGGCCCTGAAGATGATTTGACCTCCTCCTAGTGTGGTGGGCTTCTGGGTCTTCTAGCAAATGGGTTGGAAACAGCATATTAGCTTCTTGTCACCCTGCCTCAGAAGTCCCATAACATCCCTTCCCTGTACTCTTCCTGGTCACAGTGTTCACAAGCCCACCCAAATTCAAAGGCCCTGGGAGGGAGATTAGACTTCCCCTATTGGTGGCTGGGGTCACATTCTGGAAGAGCACGACAGATGGCAGAGACCACTTTAGCCACCTTGGAAAGTATAATATGCCACAAGATGGTTGCTACGGTTTAATGATATAATGAGGATAAAGACACCCGGCACCTAGAAATTAAGACTCTTTTCATTCCGCAAATGTTTATGTTCCTATCGTATGCCAGGCATTAGGCCAGTGCTGGATCTCCAGGGGCAAACACAGCAGACATGCTGCCTGCCCTCCTGTAGCTTTCACTCTAGTGGGGGACATGGGCAGCAGTCCAGTGTGGTGAGCTCTGAGAAGGACTTGGAATTACATCTCCTTTCACAGAGACAGACTGGTTGAGTGTGTGGTTTCTTTATTTCATTGGAAGTGAGAATGAAATGAATTCCGCCCTCCCCACCCCCAAATGCAAGGAAGGGCCATCTTCCCAGGGTTAATGGGGACCTGCTTGCTGCTGTCTTTTTGGTGGGACTTCAGCAGATCTGTCGGCTCATAATCCTGACCAGTGACCCAGAAATCATTAGGCCTGGGATCAAAAGCACCCTGTCACCCTGTTGTTTAATGCAGACTTGTATCCCTCCTTCCTAAAATGGGGTTTGGGAGAGTGGTGGCAGTACAGAGTCATATATGGGACTATCTTCAACCTAGATATGGACCCCCCCATTCTGATGTGGACCAGGCTGGAGAGAGGCAGAACGAGGCTGCACAGGCGATTCTGACACCTGGGTGAGGGACCCATGTGATACAGATCAGCACGTCTCAGATGACACTGAATGTGTCAGTCCTCTGGGATCCTTTTACACTGCAGCTTCTGATTCACTAGGTCTCCGTGAGGCCAGGGCCTGCTGCTGAGTACTGAGGGTGTAGGGAGTACCAGTGAGGTACACACAAATGCTATCGAGGCTTTTCCCTGCCACATGAAGGGCCAGCTCTCAGAGGATGGGGCGCTGGGGGCAAGGCAAGTGATTGACCATGTTTTAGCACATGTTTCTTAAAGATGAGTACTCTTTTTAAAACCATAATCAATATTTTACATCTAAACAACCAAAACTACAGCCTTCGTGATACAAAATTCAGGTCAAGACACCCCAAATCAGACTCTGAATTGATATACAGTATTCCCTCACTTATCACGGGTATTACATTCCAGACAGCCCCCCACGAAGTAGGAATCTTACATTTATTCTACACTCTTAAACCTACGTAACTTTAACAACATACATATACAGTACTGCAAAATCCCGCGATATAGCGAAAAATCCACGGTAAATAATTAAATATAATATTTTAAAAAATCCTGTGATACAGTGAGGCCATGGTAAGTGAACCATGATATAGTGAGGGACTACTGTAAAGACTATGGAAAATAGTATGGAGGTCTCTCAGAAAATGAAAAACAGAACTATCATATGATCCAGCAATCCCGCTTCTGGATCTGTATCTGAAGAAAATGAAATAATTATCTCAAAGAGGTAGCTGCATCCCCCCATTCACTGCAGCATTATTCATTACAGTCAGTACATGGAAATGGCTTGCATATTCATTTGTGGATGAATGGATAAAGAAAATATGGTACTGGGGTCGTGAACACAAAATAGTGTGCAGATGATGTGTTGTGGAACTGTGTACCTGAAACCTGTATAATTTTGTTAACCAAGGCCACCCCAATAAATTCAGTAAAAAATTCTGGTATATATATATATATATATATATATATATATATATATATACAGTGGAATATTATTTGGCCATAAAAGAAGGATCTCCTGTGATGGATGAACTTTGAGGGTATTACGCTAAGTGAAATAAGTCAGACAGAGAAAGACAAATACTGTATGCTCTTACTTATATGTGAAATCTAGAAAAGCCGAACTCTTAGAAACAGAGGTGGTTGTCAGGGGCTGAGAGGTGTGGGAAATGAGGAGGTGCTGGTCCGAGTGCACATTTCTAGTTGTAAGAGAAATAAGTTGTGGGGATCTGGGTGACTATAGTTAACAGTACTGGACTGTGTACTGGAAAGTTCCTAAAGGAGTAGATCTTACTTGTCCTCACCATGGCCACCACCTCAACAAAGTGGTAATTGTGTGAGGTGAAAATTGTGTTGACTAATCTTATTGTGGTAATCACATTACAATATATAAGCAAATCAAATCATTGCATTTATACCTTAAATTTACAGTGTTATATGTCAATTGCATCTCACTGAAGCTGAAAACAAGACAGAATGCATGAACAATAAAAATAAAGTTATATCCTCACTGTGCACACGTGTGCACACACGCACCAACAAAGAAATCCAAATTCAGAATTGTTCATAGAGGTGGCCTTGCAACTCTGTTCTGAGGTCCATGCTCCTGGACATGTGGTGAACACACTTTGGATTGTATTTGTTGCTTATTATATATTTTTTTTTAGGTAGCCAAAAGGATATTTTAACAAAGGAGTTAAGATTAAGCATTGTACAAACTCCAAAGTAAACACAGTTTTTAAGTCCCAGTTATCTCAGGATTTCTTTTAAAATGCATGTCATGTAGGAGGTTGATCACAAATTGGACTACTTGAGGTAAATTTTACAATTATTCACAGAGAGTAAACTGTAGCACTAAAAAGGAAAAATACTTATGGATCAATTCTTTATTTAAAAATATTTGCAGGTAGTGCCTTTAATTGAAAAATTCAGGTATTGAAACACACAGACACAGACACACACACACACACACATGCACTTTTAATATGTTGCTGCCCTTAAAAACCCATGTTCGTTTTCAGGTGCCTTGCTATGCACATGGTTAGCTGAATCACTTGTGAAACTACTGATTGCACCAGCTCAAGTTACGCCAGCAGCATGATTTTTCTCTTCATCTTTTAGGTTCAGCGTGGAACATTATTCTTCTACTTGCACACAGAAAGCATTTTAACAATCCGAAAGTGTTTCAGCACGATAAGGACTCTTTTCAAAACCATAAATACAGTATCATTTTTACATCTGCAACAACTAACAATGTTTCCTTATCTTCAGACATCCAGTTCAAACATGCAATTATTACACATAGTTAAAATATTTTTATAGGCATTTGTTAAGATCTGGATCTGGAAGGTCCATACTTTGTAATTGTTTGGTTGTCTTGGAGTCTCTTTTAACCTAGGTTCCCACGTCTCTTGCCTTTTTCCTTTGCAATTTTTCTTTCAGTTGAAGAAACAAAGTCATTTGCTGGTGGGGTTGCCTACAGTCTGTATTTTGTTCACTGCATCTTGGGGTACTGTCTAACATAGTCTTGGGCTCCTGTACTCCTTGTCAATTGGTAGTAATGCCCGAGGCTTGATCCCACTCAGGTTTTAGTTCTTCGGCAAGAATGCTTTAATGGGCCGACGTTCTTCCTTCTGACATGAGTCTCTTGAAGCGTGGTTATCTCTCTTTTTGTAATGTTAGGAGCCGTTAGTGACCATTGCCCAGGTCCTTGATTACATTAGAGGTTGCAAAGTGTTGATTGTCTAATTCTCTCATTCTGTCTTCAATTATTAGCCAAATTTCTCCTATAAAGACAGATTTTTCCTCATTGACTATTGGTTATGCTGAATCCATATGGGAAAGGCCGGACAAAGGTTTGATTCTTTCTCTTAATTTACCAGTTTTCAGAACAGTGAGTAGGTTCCCTAGCATCCTCCAAAGATGACCATTGATTTTTTAAAAAATGTTTTATTGATTATACTGTTACAGTTGTCCCAATTTCCCTTCCCTCTGCTCCCCTCCACCCAGTGGCCCCCCTCCCTCCAGTTGTCCCCCCCTTTTAGTCCATGTCCATTGGTTGTGCATACAGTTCTTCTCAACCTCTTCCTGTCTATTCCATTCCCTCCTACTGTGCTTCTTAATTCCTGTACCATCTCCCTTCCTTACCCCCTTCCCCCTCCCTGCTGACCTCCCCCCAGTATGTTCCCCATACCTATAGGTATGATTTTTTTTAAAGTCACTATGAAACAGACCACATACCATATCAATTCAAGATGTCAAACCTACTTGATGTGTTTCAGTCCATTGCAGTTATTCTTACTGATCCACATATTGTCCTGTTTGTGGCCAGTGGGAATCTTTCCTCATTCATTTCTGAATTCTTTTGACATAACTCTTAGTCTTTGATGACTTCCTTGCTTTGACAAGGAAGCATTCCTTGAGTGCCTGATGGGGCCAAGCAGTCGGCTCAGTACCTGAGGGAGGAGAATGCATTGGGCAGTGTGACTTTTCTTTCCAGAAGTCCCCAAGCTTCAGTTTTAACCTTCCCTTCTGCCTTCCAGGGGCTCACGCTTGGGCAAGATTGTTATGCCAAAGGGTATAAATGAAGGCTGAGCAGTGAGGACTCATTGTGTGTGGTTTCCTGTCACCTCTGTCTACTTTCTCTCTTACCAGACAGTGCATTTCTTGTTAACAGAAGGCCATGCAGTGACTCAGCCCTCACCCTCCAACCCCCACTGGGAAAACTGACCATGGTTTTCTGTGGAATTGTTCTTTACTTCCCTCCTTTTGACCTGGTTCCCTACTCTTCTAAACATTCTTGCCTCTTACAGCTGATTCAGCCTAGCTACACTGGAGTCAGCAGCAAGGCTTTTTCCTTTCTTCTTTCATACATGTCCACCCGTCAAGCCAATTCCCCGTCTCCACTCCATACTATTATAGTCCTCACAAAGTATGTTGTACTATAGGCCTTTGGGAATTAATTTTTGTAGAAAAGCAAACCTTTTAGGTACCTCGTCTGTAATCAAATGTATTTTAACCGTTCATGCAATGTCTGTTGAATAAACCTGGTTCATGAAATGAGAGGGTTGTGTGTGGGGGGCAGTGTCTTCTAATTATTTTATTTTACATAATCTAATTAAACTAATACGTAGTATGAGCAGACATTTTTGACTTGTTCCTTCTCCCCTTTTAAAGTTTGCTTGGGCCAAAATGTTTTGGATCTTCTCATTGAGAAAAATAGGGACCACTTTCTAAGTAGGTGCCCATCTTTGAGTCTGAGCACCAGGCTGTCATTATAAAGTGAGGAAAAAAAGAATACCATCTCTACTTATCTTCAAGCAATTTCATTACTTAAAACCATCAAATATTTATGTAAAGCAACACTCATGTCCCTTCTTTCATCTACTTGAAAAAAGGTCATGTTTTCTTTAAGTGGCTCAACTATTTTAACTTAACTTTTTCTTAAATTGGTTTTCTAACATGCAATTTACTTTCCCTCCATGTTTATTGTATAGGACTATTCTCTGTTGATTTAGTCAACTGTAATCAGTTGTCTTTCTTCTTTGCAACTTTTTTTTTTTTTAACTGCAAAATCATCTGCACACTTTCTTGGTGCTTTTGTTTGTTTGTTTGTTTGTTTAAAAAGTCTTCTTCTGGCCAAGTTATTTTTATCCAGTCTATCTAATGCACTTTCTTAAAAAAGCTGTGCATTAGGTTTGCAGGGGTTAATTTTAGTCGGGAAGTGTTTAGTAACTCATTGTTCCTGGCTCCTTGGGTGAGGCCCCCGTGGCCCTAAGCCTTATCAGTGTGGGCTCTGAGGGGCTCAGCCCCTAGGCTTTGTGAAGCACTTCCCTGCTGGGGGAGCAGGCAGCTCAGCCATGGCCCTGCGTCACATCTTCACCTTTGACTGAGTGCCCCTCTGCTGTCGGGGGCAGTGGTCTTGGCAGACTGGGAATGGAGTCAAGGCTGATCGCAGTAGCACTTGAGAGGCTTGGACCGTGGACCATACAGTAGTCCCTCACTATATCACAGTTCACTTATCGCGGCCCCACTGTATCGCGGGATTTAAAAAACATATTTAATTATTTATCGTGGGTTTTTTGCTCTATCGCGGGATTTTGCGGTGCTGTATACGTATGTTGTTAAAGTTACGTAGGTTTAAGAGTGTAGAATAAATGTAAGGTTCCTACTTGGCGGGGGTATCTGGAATGTAATACCTGCGATAAGTAAGGGAATACTGTACTTGTTTTGTGACTGACTGGTCATGCTGATCTTCAACTTTCCCTAGCCTTCAAATCAAGCAACTAGGCTCACATTTGTAACTGCATTTCATTGTGCTGAGTGATAAACTATGTTTTGGGGATACTTTCTCAGCACACCACTAAATCACCAATATTTGTTGTGCCAGACACCAGATGAGGAGGAGGGGATGCTCAGCTCTGCTCTTTAAAGCAGGTGTCCCCAACCTCTAGGCTGTGGACCGGTCTGGGCTTGTTAGGAACCGGGCCACATAGCATGGGTTGAGCTTGTATGTGAGGCGCTTGAATCATCCCGAAACCATCCCCCCACCCGTGGTCCGTGGAAGACTTGTCTTCCACGAAACTGGTCCCTGGTGCCAAAAAGGTTGGGGACCGCTGCTTTAAAGGCTTCCATTCCAAGGGGCAGACAGGGACGGCAGTCCCAGGGCAACTCGCACAGCACAGCACAGCATGGTGACTGCTTTTAAGACTAGTGGCTGTCATTTATGGAGCAGCTTCTGTGTACAGGAATTTATAGGCATCATCCCTCAGCCTTGCAATAACCCACTGGGTAGATCACCTGCCAATTTTAAGCACAAAGAAAATGAACTGAAGCAGCTAGTACATGTCTAAGCTGAAATCCACTCCCAGGCCTACCAGGCTTCAGAATGTCCATTCCTTCTCCTATACCTTGTGTCCTCCGTAAAGATGCTTAGACAGAGGTAACAAGAGGGGACAGGTGGACTGGGAGGCCCAGGTTCCCTTTGGCTGTTGAAGAAAGCAGTGTGACAAGAGCATCCTTTGTGTTGTCAGAGGCAGTCAGTGGTGGGCCTTCTTTCCTCTCTCACAGTTGGATTTGTTCTTTCTCTTCTTTCTGGGTGTATCCCTTTCCCTCGTTCCTCGCGGATGCTCAGTTTGGGAGCTGCTCCTTGGGCCTGCTGTGGACATCGTTTAGCCCTGCAGGAAGCTGTCTGTGCCTCCTGCCCAGGGAGACAGTTCAGGCCCAGTGGGACCTGTTCATTGTGGGGCGGGGGGTGTTCTCAGCCTGTCTTCCTTCGGGAAGCTGATGTTCAGTTTCTAACAGATTCAGGCCTGAGAATGATCCCCTTGTTGGTCTGGTGCCACTTGGTGTGTTCATGAAGACACCAAAGGCAATCATGGTGTAAAAGTCAGCTTTGCTGGACTTGGAGGTGACCACAGTACCTGTGGCCTGACCTGGGAAGTTCAGGTCTCTAAAGTCTCAGTCAGCTCTAACATTACTGGGAAAGCGTGGGGTGGTGAGAACTGGGTTTTGTGCAGACTTGTATAAAGAAGAGGCAGTTTTTTAAAACGCTGATGCATTAGTGTAACCGTTAAGGGCTCTCTGGTGGCAAGCAACAGAAACTAACTCTCCCGTTGACTAAAGTAAGGAGGAGAACTTACTAGGAAGGTCTACAGGGCGGAAGGAAAAGATGACGCATCAGCTTGGGGAAAGATGGCAACCAGACAGCCCCAGGGATCTCCACCTCTTCTGGGAGCCCTGCAGGGGACTCTGCTGCAGACATTTCCAGTCTTTGTCCTGTCCACTGCTGTGGGACATAGCTGAGTTCTGTGCTGGCAGAGGGCGGGGCATGTTGATAGACACTCCAAGAGGGCTGTGTCTCATGGGGAAGGGGACATTCCCTCAATTGGCTTCCCCTCCCTGAATGGGGAAGTGTCCGCCTCTGGGACACAAACACAGTCGACCACCTTGATGAGCGAATGTTAGCATAAATTCCAAAATAGACATCACACAGACTTTCTATTTTAAAAAGCTATATTAAGGTATAAAATTTTGCCCGTTTTAAGCATACAATTCAATGATTTTAGTAAATGTATACCGTTTTGAAACTCGCCAGAATTTAATTTTAGAACATTTTCATCAGCTCCTAAACATCTCTCATATCCATTTACAGCCAGTCCCTGTCCCCACCCCACCCCTAGGCAACCACTGATCTGTTTTTCTCTCTCTTTAGATTTGAACATAGATTATTGTATGCGCCTGACTGGTGTAATTTTTTCTGCGTATTCTGGAAACTATGCTAGGTTAAAGAAAAAAAACAAAAACAAAAAAACCCAATGGTGTAGAAATCTGTATCTCACTGGTCTCAGTTTTTCTTCCTTTTCATTTTAGATTTTCCCTTCTTCCCCCTGGACTGTAATTTGGGAGAGCTTAGTTTACTAGTAGTGATGCTGCCATAACTTAGCGCTCACTCTCTCTGAGCCTCCAGTCATGCAACCTTCCAGGCCTCAGTTCTTCATCTGTAAAACTTACAAAAGGATTTGACAAGATGTTAAGTAATGTTCTTTCTGTCTCTAACTATCAAGCAATCATGATCTTTTTTGGCAAAAAAATGTCTCCTGATTTTATGTGCTCTCTTCAGAGGACTGGAACAAAACATTAACATTAGAAATGTATTCTTTAAAAAGTCATAAAATCAAATAAGTGTGAAAGCAGTTTGTGACATTTCTACTTCTGAAATTCTTAAAGCTTCAAACTGTGGTGTGAGGCTTGCAACATGATCTATATACAAGGTGTGGCAAAAGTAGGTTTATCATTGTAAGTACTTGAAACAGTTCATTCTTGTACTATTTATTGGTTATTTATTGTTTTCCATATGATCAACTATAAATCTTTTTCCCCACCCCCGAGGTATATATGGATGGAGGAAATTAATTGGCAATTTGTATTCTCCTTCATGCTTTGTGGTTTATTCAAAAGTTTAGGGAGCCAGACCTGATACCAGGCAAGGGAGGTGGGATCCTGAGGAAGATCAGGGTTTGTCCCAGATGGCGCTTGCAGTCTGACAGGGTTGGGCCACCACAAACTCACAGTACAGGAGCCCTAGGAGAGAGGAGGCTCCCTGCACGCAGGCAGGGAGGGGCCAGGTCACCTAGCAGGGCCTCTGAACTGCCACAGTGGGAAGTTTGCCTGAGATGGATCTTGGCAGCTGGCTGATCCAACCAACAGTTAAAAACTACCCATTTCACCTTTTGGGGGAGGAGACGTTCCAGCAAGTTCGAAGGCAGAGGTCAGAGGTCAGAGATAGGAGAGTCTGAAGTGTTCTGTGTTTCCAAAGCAGATCTCCTCTGGCTCTGTCTCTTCATGCACACAGGTTAGGTGTGGCTTTGGCTTTTGCAGTGACAGTAGATGTGGCAAACTTGTGGGGCTGTGTTTGGGCCCAGCAAGGAGCTGGAGGGTGATATTTTTCTGACAAAGCGATGTTCTTAAATTTTGTAATTTATGGTGCCTTTAAATATGGGATTTTGTTGACTGTTGACCTAATTATACCTCTGATGTATTCTCTTTACCTTAATGTTTTAATTTTGTGCTCATGCCCAGAGGTAGCTGCCCAAAGGGTACCATTAGAAAAATCTTAGGTAATGTTTTATTCTTGCTGCAGCTACCTGCAGCTTCCTGAAGGCAAGGAAATGGGTTTGGTGGACACAGACTTTCTTGCGGGCTCTCGTGAAGATTTTGAGTGTGTTTGTGCAAGGCGAGGTCTTGATCTCCTATCTGCCAAGTATTATCCTCAACCATCTCTGTCCAGTAGAAATATAATACAAGACACTTAAGTAATTTTAAATGGTCTGGAAGCCACATTTGTAAAGTAAAAAGAAACCAGTGAAATTAACTTGAATAATATATTTAACCCAGTGTATCTAAAATATTATCACTTCAACAGGCAATTAACATAAAAATTAATGAGATATTTTACAATTTTCCCCTAATTTGTCTTTTCAACTGGCTGTGTATATTACAGCACATCTCAACTCAGAATAGCCAAACTTCAAGTATTTGATAGCCACATATGGCGAGTGATACTGTAGTAGATAGCAAAGTCCTGGACCTTTTAGTGGCTTTGCAAGGGATACAGTAAAGAGCCCTTAGGGGGCTGGGAGAGATGTAGTCTCATAATTTATGAGCTCTTAACAAAGCCATACATAGGCTTCCTCCTCTTAGAGAAACCTGATATGTAAAAATTCATCTTGACAGGAAAGGTAAAGCAGGAAGTGATTATTCATGTTACAAAAGAATTAACCACAGGATCCTTTAAATAGCAAGCTAGCTCCCTTAGTGAACTGAAGAATCTGACTCAATTTGCAAAAATGTGATTGACACTTGGCATTTTAGTAGCATCTTTGTTGGGCAGAGAACTATGTGCCATTATAAAATGCAGCTTGAGCAGTTGGTTCATTAAAGCTTTATTGAGCACCTATTACATGCCATGAGTGCTCATAGGGGGCCAAGGCAGAACTAAGGATGATCTGTACCCAGAAGGCATTTAGAAGCTCACTGGGAGGCCGAGACACAGTGCAGCCACCACAGCGTGGAATTGCCTTAGGGCCAGGGAGGCCAGGGAGGCCAAGGCCACAGGAGCCAGGAGGGTGATAAGAGGCAGCCGGGACATAGCTGGGGCCAGAAGGCTGGCAAGGTGTTCCTGATTACTTAATTGCTTGGGAATTTAAAGAAAGGCTGAATCAGGAAAGACCAGCCCAGTAGGATATTGGGAACACTCAGAACTTAGGCAGCTCTGCTTTGTTTATCCCAGAGTCCCCCATTCCTAGCTCAGAGGAAGAGAGAGAGTGAAGCAAGACCACATGTACTTTCTTCAGTTCACAGCAAAAGGCAGCAACTGTTTACTTCTTAGTGACCATGTTCTTGAAGCAGATTCATGGTCCTCTTCCAGCTTTGCCTTGCTGAAGTCCACGTACACAATGGAGAAAATGGAACTTGCTGTTTAGGAAAGAAGAAGCAGCGCTGTGTTCTGGAAGTTGATGGGGTTCTGAGTCCTCCAATATACACAGGGTTTACTAACTAGATGGGCCCTTGACCAGATTCCTCCTTAGCTACCTTCCTCTCCTCCCTTTTCTCCCCCAGGCATGATTCTCCTCTTTCCATGATTTTCTGTCCCCATCAAAAAAGCTATGAGCTTTCATCTCCAAGTGCTAAAATGGGGCCATCTGTGGGGAGCCTAGGTCATTGTCCCAAGCCTTTTCTTGTTTAAAAAATAATACCTGTTGTTAACAAAACAATTGACTATCTCCACAGATGTATTTATTTATAGATTATGTGCATATATTTCTGTATTAGTTGATTGAGAAAGCCCAAAAGAAGCTTCTACATATTTATTATTAGGTTTAGTGAACTTTTGGAAAATAAGATGAGTATCGTATGACTTTGGACATGGGTGAAAAAATGAAGACATTTGTCTTCATGGTTCAGATGCATAGTTTTAGATATGTTGCTAATCCCAATAGTTCCATATTATACTTAGGTAACTTATACCTGTATCAATGAGGGTGTAAGAAAACCTATATTACAGATTGTCTCGATAATTTAGTTTTTTGATCGTCTCCCTATCAGATCTGATTGGCTTGTCCTTGCGTTCACCTCCCAGCATGGCTGGTGAAGAGCTCCCAGCAGGAGCTGAAGTAGCAGCCCTGCCACTTTTCTTGTTTATTTGGTCACATGTTGAATATTGCCTACCATCCCCACCTCCTTTCACAGATCTTTTCAAGCCTCTCACCCATTTAGTGAGGGTGATCTTAGTTAAAAGGGGTAAGAGTCATAAAGAGACTTTACCAAGAGGCCTCCCAGAACTGCAGGGTACCCTGTGGAGCTGAAAGTTGGCACTGCCGCCCCTCAGGCTGCTCCCTGCCCTTGGAACGTGCCTGACTGCCAGACCAAGAGGCTGGGGCAAGGAGCCAGTGCCATTCTCTGCAAATGAAATACTGTATTAGAAAAGTTGTATTTTTATTTTTTGGAAATTAAAGAAGAGATGTTCTAACTTTTCGTTTCATCATGTCAACTCATTCCTGCAGTGAACGCATCACGCTTCGGAGAGCACTGGCTCGGCAAATATGCTTTACTGAGCTCCTGGTTCTTTAGTTGGGAGGATGGGCATCACACTGGTGTGAGGATTAAATGAGATAATGCAGGAAAAGTGTCCGACACATAAACAGTGCCCACTGTAATCTCAGTTCTCATGGCAAAACTTCAGCATATCCATGTCCAGGTAATTTGAAGAAAGCTGATTTTTCTGATGGCTCCTTAAAAAAAATTTTTTTTTTTTTTTTTGGTTTTCACATTATTATTGGAAGCCACAGGGGAAAAGGCCTCTTTCTTGTTCGTAGAGGTATTCACAGTTTCTTCAGCCACTCCAAGCTTGGGCCCTGAAGGTCCTGGGTGTGGCTGGGTATGCTGGGCATGTTCCCATCATCTCAGATGGGCACTAGGTAGTTGTAGGATGTGGCCTGGTTGGTCATGGTGGCGTACTTGGTGTAGGGGCTGAAGGCAGGCAGAATTGTAGCGACGCCCCTGATGGTGAAAGATGTGACCAGCACCGGCTCCTTGGCCCAGGTGTTCTTCAGGAAGGTGTTGGTCTTGGTGGCAGCAGCCTGATAGCTCCTTTTAACTGCTGGTACAAGGAAATTGGAGTGTTTCTGCCTTTGTACTTGTCAGGTTGATCAGGAAACGATGCCTTGTTTGTGCTATTTTGCTCTTCCTTTCTGTTGATAACCGATGAGAATCGTTCACAAGTCAACTTCGTCCTGGGCAGATTGATGACAGCAGAGTTGGCCAGCTATTTTTGAATGCAAAAGTGATCTAGGGAAGGAAATTCAACTTTTAGTTGCTTATGAACTGTCTGGATTAGCTGACATTATGAGTGGACGGGTGAGAATACCCGTCTAGATGCAGAAAGTCTTCTGATCTGGAAGCACTTTGGGAATTTACCCCTAACGCAGATGCAAAGCCCATTTGGCAGGACCCACTTACTGACCAATCTTTTCCCTGAAAAACCTACCCCAGTTTATTGAATTTTAAGAAGTTGTTTGTGCTTTTTTTTGTTTCCTATTGAAGAAATTTTTGCCAAACCCAAGATCACTAAGATTTTCTCCTATGTTTTCTTATAAAAGTTTTACAGATATAGCTCTTACATTTAGATCTACAGTCCATTTTCAGTTCATTTTTGTATATGTACTTCCTGTAAGAGATTATTTAACTTTCCCTCTTCCATTTTTTTACTGTGACTTCTAAGTTGCTCATTCACCACTTGGGGTTTCACCTAATTTTCACTTTTCTTGTATTCATTCATTTGTCCTTTGTTCATTAATTTGTTCATGTTAAGCTGCAAATAAAAAGGAAAAGGACAGGGGACTGATATATTGAGGTGGGTGTCAGGCAAGACCCAAAGTTTAGATAAATTATATAATCCCTCTGTGGATAAATTAACTAGTCTTGGGATTGGTTAGCTCTACCAATTTGCACTGGTGCTTTGTCAACAAGAAGACCCATCTGTATCATCTATGGCTCCACCTATTACCAATGGGGAAAAAAAAAAAAAAACTCACCGTAGATTGGGAGAACAATTTTTTTGTTTATTTTATTTTATTTTTAAGTATATTTTATTAATTGTGCTATTACACTTGTCCCAATTTTTCCCCCTTTGCCCCCCTCTACCCAGTACCTCCCTTTGTTCCAGCAATCCCCCCTCCTTTAGTTCATGTCCATGGGCCATGCTTATAAGTTCTTTGGCTTCTCCATTTACTTTACTATTCTTAACGTCCCCCTGTCTATTTTGTATCTACCAGTTATGCATCTTGATCCCTGCACCTTTACCCCCATGATCCCCTTTCCCCCTCCCTGCCGATAACCCTCCATATGATCTCTGTATGTATGGTTCTGTTCCTGTTCTAGTTGTTTGTTTAGTTTGTTTTTGTTTTGTATTTATTTGTTGATAGTTGTGAATTCATCATCATTTTACTGTTCATAGTTTTGATCATATTTTTCTTAAATATGTCCCTTTAACAGTTCATATAATAAGGGCTTGGTGATGATGAACTCCTTTAGCTTTACCTTGTTTGGGAAGCACTTTATCTGCCCTTCCATTCTAAATGATAGCTGTGCTGGATAGAGTGATCTTGATTGTAGGTCCTTGGTCTTCATCACTTTGAATACTTCTTGCCAATCCCTTCTTGCCTGCAAAGTTTCTCTTGAGAAATTAGCTGATAAGTTTTATGGGAACTCCTTTGTAGGTAGTTTTCTTCTCTTGCTGCTTTTAATATTTGCTCATTATCTTTAACCTTTGGCATTTTAATTATATGTCTTGCTGTGGTCCTTTTTGGGTCTAGCATGTTTGGGACTCTCTGTACTTCCTGGACTTGTGTGTCTATTTCTTTCACCAAATTAGGGAAGTTTCCCCTCATTATTTTTCCAAATAAGTTTTCAATTTCTTGCTATTTCTCTTCTCCTTCTGGCACCCCTATGATTCAGATGTTGGTATGTTTAAAGTTGTCCCAGAGGTTTTTAAGCCTCTCCTTGTTTCTTTTTTAAATTCTTGTTTCTTTACTCTGTACTGGTTTCCTGTTTATTTCTTCCTTACGTTCCAAATCACTGATTTGAACCCTGGCTTTCTTCCCTTCACCACCAGTTTCGGGTGGGTTTTTCTTCATTTCACTTAGTATAGCCTTCACTTATGCATTTGCCGTACTCAATCATTTCATTATCACCAGTGTTTTGAACTCTGCATATGTGAGGTTGGCTATCTCCTTTTCACTTAGTTCTCCCTTTGGAGCCTTGATCTGTTCCCTGTTTTGGGCCAAACTTCTCTGCATCCTCAACTTGACAGCCTCCTGTGTTTGCCTCTGTCTTAGGCAGAGTTGTTGCAGCTGTTACGTTGTAAGGGGCAGAACCTTAGGTATTCGTCAGTGTGGGGTGAACTGTTCCACCACCTTGTGGTGCAGTATGTGGGGGAGGGGTCAGCGAGGGAACAATGCTGCTTGTCCAGGACTCACCCTTTTTCCAGTCACTTCACCTGCTTCCTGTATGTGACTGGTGCCCCTCTAGCTGTTGCCCTGGTGATGGTTCCCAGAGAGGGTGGGTTTACATATGTTCTGGGACTGTGGGAGCCCTCTAAATGGACTCCCCTGAGAGACCAGCAGTTTCTTCTGCTGCCGCAACCTCCACTGGCTTTCACAGTCAGAAGCAATGAGGCTTTGTTTTTCCAGCACTGGAACTGTGAGCTGTGTGGTCCGACCTCGGACTGGGATTACTCTCCACGTGTCCCTCCAGACTTTTATAATGTATGACTGCTCTTTCTGCTGGCCGGTCACAGCCACTGCCTTGTTGTCAGCACCATACTGCATCCTCTCTGCCCCGGCTCCCCATCTCTGCCCCTCCTACCTGTCTGGATGAGTATTACTTCTTTATATCTTTGTTTGTTGGACTTCCATGCAGTTTGATTTTCTGATAGTTCTGGTTGTTTTTTGTTTTGAGGTAGATGTAATAATCTTTCTTATGGTTGTGGAAGGAGGGGAAGTGTGTCTATCTGGACCTCCATCTTGGCCAGAGAACTGGGAGAACAATTTAAAGTGGTATTGCTGCCTGGGATGCCATCTGTGGAAAGGGCAGTTGTGCCTCCAAATGTTTGCTGTCTGAAGAATTGCTTTGGCAAGTTGGGCCTCTGTGTTAGCTGTCTTTGTATGCGTGATTGCTGAGAGATGGCCATCATCTCTATAGAGTGGCAACTATTATCGCCTACAGTTTGCACAATCTTAGTCTTGAAAAGGGAGGAGACACCAAGAGCCAGACTCATGCCTGATGTCTACTGTCTCTGCATTTGAGGAAATGATACTGGGCTCCCTGGGGGGGGGGGGCGTGCAAATGTCATTGGCCTTCTGTTATGGTACAGTTTCCCCTTTGAAGCCCCTGCTGGCCCTGAGACTTGCAGGCCACTCAGCCTGTACCTGGCCACCAATCAGCACTTGGTGGTTTTTGTGCTATAGACCTCAGGTTAACCAAAACTGGCTCACTGTGTGCGACCCTCTAATTTCAGTATTGGTAGAGGGGAAGTCCATTTAATATAACTTCACTGACCTTCCAGGGCTGCGGAGCCTCAGACTTCTCCAATACCCAATCTAAGATGCTCTCTCACTTTTTTTTTTTGTTGTTGTTGTTCCTGTTCCTTTCTTTCAGTGGAGGCCATAGTGGAGTTTGACTACCAGGCCCAGCACGACGATGAGCTGACTATCAGTGTGGGTGAGATCATCACCAACATCAGGAAGGAGGATGGAGGCTGGTGGGAGGGACAGATCAACGGCAGGAGAGGTTTGTTCCCTGACAACTTTGTAAGAGTGAGTACAAAGCGAAACCCTTTTCCTGTCTCCTATGTGGGCGCTGCTGACCAAAGCTGTGGGGGCACCTGAGGAGGAATTTCCTGGGTTCTCTTACAGGACAACTTGACAGCTTGACCTCTTGTGTGCTATCAAGAAGAGCTCATATAGCTTTGCCCTAGATAGCCAGAGATGCCTGTTTTGAAATCACTTTCTGAAGACCCAGAATGTGTTCTTTTAAAACTATGACACTTTGATAAAGCTAGGAATATATGAAGCTTGTTAAACTGTTTTATTTATGTACTTATTTATTTGCTTTGATGCTTTAAAGCAGCAATTTTCAACTGGTGTGCCACAAGAATGTTTAAAACATGCCGTACATGAGTATGTAGTCAGGGGCACTGACCTCTTTTCCCTTAGATTGTCAAATACAAAAATGACAACAGGTAACACAACAATGGCCATCTGGTGGGAATGAATAAAAATTTTACCTGTTTTTTGGCAGATCAGCCAAAAATTAATATATTTCTTGGTGTGCCACAGAATTTTAGTAATTAGTATATGTGTGCCATAGATGAAAAAAGTTGAAGATCATTGATTTAAAGGGATTTTACCTTTTTTCATTCCATTCAAAATGGGGGTGAAACTATTTTTGACCACTTAAGTAACAACCAAACTAAACGGTAGAATTCCAATTACACTGTTTTTCACCTTTGTAATCATGTTGCCTGTTTTCATAGGAGCAATATTATTTTCCTTTCCCTCATTATGGCCGTGCACCATTGAAAAGGTGTTCTTTATTGAAGTCATCTAGGATTAATTACAAAAGTGTAGCTCATTCATGTTAAGGACTCCAGTAATACAAAACGAGGAACAAATAATACAAAAACAGACTTACAGAAACAGAGGCCAAAGGGGTGGTTACCCGAGGGGAGGCGGTGAGGGGATGGGTGAAAAGGGGAAGGGGAAAACAGTCAGTAATACTGCTTGGTGACAGATGATTACCAGAACATGTAGCGGTCACATTGTAAAGTATAAAAATGTCAAATCACTATATTGTACACCTGAAACTGCTATAACCAATACAAGATTGTATACCAACTAAACTTAAATTTTAGAAAGTCCAAAAGAAGAAATTACATGCTGCACAGTTGTAAATAATAGTTGAAATTGGGTAAAACAATGGACCTCCTGGAGGCTGTTCCCTGGGGGAAATGCCAAGAAGGTGTAACAACTCTGTGTACTGTAAGCTTCCATGCAACACCGCTAAGACAGGACTGTTCTCAGTGGGAAGGGCTCTGTGCAGCTATCCCCAGGGTTCCTGCTGTAGTTTCAGTGATACCAGACCATGCTTAAGACCCGAGGTTGTGGGGGCAGGCGGTGAGGAGAATGTGCGCCCAGAGAAGCAGGTGCTCCTCTCAAAGAGCCTTCAGGGCTACATGGGCCCTTTTATGAAAGGGGTTGTTGAATGAAAAATAGGGATGTGGCCCGGGCTTCTAACGCCTGTGCTGTCTACCTGAGCCCAGCCCCCAATGTAGAGCAAACAGGAATCCAGTTTAATCTTACTTCAGGATCTTGCCTTAGAGTGATCCTGCTAACATTTCTTCTTCTTTTTCTCCTCTCTCCCTCCTCCTCCCCCTCTTCCTTCCCCTCCTCCTTCTCCCCCTCCTCCCCACCTTCTCCTTCAGAAAGCTGGGGAGAGTTTTGTTGGTGCATGCTGATAAACCTCGTTTTCTGTAAATAGTTGTGGGAGTATAAGCAGTCTTTTCTTGGAATGCCGTTGAACCTAGCAGCATTTTCCCATTTTAAGAGTAGGAAAGCGTTGTGTCTGGGCCACCATTGATTGACTCTGTTGATGTGTACATGAAAGTGAATTCTTTTGTCCTTTCAAACAAAAACTCCAATTTTGGGACAAGGACCCAAGGTGAGCCAAACTCTGGTGTGGAAGAAGGGTTTTTCTAGTCAAAGGGGAAACATTGGGGTAAAGACGAAGAAGGAAGGAATGACAGAGGAGGATGGTGGGAAAGAGAGAAGAGGACTCTGGGAAGGAAAAGGGACTACAGTGTTGGCTCCGGTTTTGAAGGTAGGCCCCATTTTGAAAGCTTTTAACGTATCTTGTTGGTTTAGTGCCTGCTCATTCCAAACCCACAGGTCTGCAGATGCGGACCTTCCCAGCTGGAGTTTACTCAAGGCTTAAGATGGGTGCATCCGCTGTAAGCATTTGTGCAGGGCAGTGAGCACCAGGCCACAGCAGCGCAGGAAGAGCCAGGCAGGCTTGCTCATGGAGCGCTAGGGGACAGAGGGGCTCCTTGCTGCCAAATGGGGGCCTCTCTTCCCCTTTCCCCACCTGCTTGGCCTTGGGCTATGTCAACAGGCTCCTGTCCCATGGCTTCCCGTGGACTTTGGCTCCAAGAGAGACTGGTGGGAAATGGCAGGAGGGAGGGAGGCTAGCCAGGTCAGGAGTTATCCTGCTGGATCCCTGCCCTGGAGTTCCCTCGGCCAGACGGTAGCTGCTTCCATCAATCCCCTTCTTCCACAATCCATTCCTCTTATCCCTGCAGGCCTGGGCAGCCCTTGTTCCCAGCCCTGGCTCCTGCCTTGGAGTTTCTCTGTACCTCACCCACTTTGCAAAAGTCTCTTTATTAATCCCGCCTCGGGTTACCTAATTCGAGCGTGCCATCTGTTTCCTTTTTCGAGCCTGACTGCCCCGTCAGGCTACTCTGAGGATTAGAGGAGACAGTGTGTGGCCAGCCACTTAATGACTGTGCCCTGTCCGTTGTCCTCTGGCCCAAGTGCCGCTGTTCTTGCCTAATCACTTGTCTTCTTACCTAGGCTAGACGACTCCCAGTGAGGGGAAGTCATGCTCTTTGGAGCAGCGCATTCCTTCTGGGCCAGAAAGGATGTGGCAGGAATGGCCGGGGCTGCACCCCTTGTGGCCATCACATTTGGCAGAAAAAGAAACTTCTGTTCTTTCGGATGTCTGAGTCTGTCTGCAAATGTTCACCCACTGGGAATGTTTTACGCCTATTATTGAAAATCTAGTAGGGTGGATGCAGTAAAATTTAACAATAACGAAAACTGCCGTAGAGAATTCTAGAAGTTGAAAATACATCTTTTTCTTTCTTAATATTTTATTTATTTATTTTAGAGAAGAAGGGAGACAGAAAGAGAGGGAGAGAAATGTCAATGGGTAGTTGCCTCTTGTGCACCCCCAACAGGGGACCTGGCCCACAACCCAAGCATGTGCCCTGACTGGGAATTGAACGGGCGACCCTTTGGTTTGCAGGCTGGTGCTCAATCCACTGAGCTACACCAGCCAGGGCTGAAAATACATCTTTAAGTAGTAATGATCATATTGGCATAAGTTCACAGTTCTGAGAGTGGTTTACACATGCCTCATTTAGCTAAGATTAATTTGTCCCTAGATTGAGTGGGTAATCTTGTGGAGTTCATTTATTTGTGCCTTTCTGCCAGTGTTACCACTGTCAGAGAGCTTACCTTAATTTTCTTGATTCATTTATTGGATCCTTAGTCAGTGTTCTAATTGAGCATGGGCCCCCAAAGTATTGGGATTCGGTGTCCACTCTCAACTCTGTATTGTTTCTATTTCTCAAAAAAAAAAAAAAGCCAGCCATTTTGACCTTCCATGGTTAAGAAGGTGCCTTGGCTTCTTGGCTGAGATTTGTTGGCACACGTAAGTGTACCCAGCTAGGCCTCTCAGTCTTTCAGGCTTGTGCCTCTTTTTCTCTTGTTTTACTTAGTTCTTATTTATTTACTGTACATGTGGGAGAAGGATCTTTTAAAACCCCACTTCCCTTTCTTTTCCCTCCCTCTGTCCCCACCCACTTTCTTTAGAACACATTTTTCTTTCTTCTTTTTAAAAAATTTATTCATTTTTAGGTGAAATTTACATAGAGTAAAATGCTAGTCATAACTGTATGGCTTGATTTTTTTTTTTTTTTTTTTTTACCATAAGTGTGCACCTCTGTAACTGGCATCCAGATCAATGCTATTTTTGTCCCTCCAGAAAGCTCCATCGTGCCTTTTCCCCTGTCATTTTCCCTTTCCCATTGTTAATCCGTCGTCATAGATTAGTTTTGCCCGTACTTGAGTTTCATATAAATGGAATAATACAAGATCTTCTCTTTTATATATGGCTTCTTTTACACAACAAAATGTTGTGTATATCAGTACTTTGTTCTTGCTGCATAGGTCTATTTTATGAATATGCTGTAATTTTTTATCCATCCTCATGTTGATGGACACTTGGGTTGTTTCCAGTTTGGATATTTTATGAATATAGGCTTTGAACATTCTTGTATAAATCTTCCTATGGACCTAGACACTGTTTCTCTTGTATATGTACACGTAGGAGTAGAATTGCTGCTGTCACTCATTTACAGTGTATGTTTTTCTTTGTCTAAAGCTGTGGCCTCTGTGGAAGGGGGGAGGTGTCACACCTGTGCTGGAGGCTCATTTGCGCCATACCAGCTGACTGAGCTAATCAGCCTGAATCTGGTTGTCTTCACATGGCTGCCCTATGAGTATGACTGGCGGGGGAGGAGGGGTGGGGGGCAGGGGAGAGGTCCTGCAGCAGAGAGCTCAGTCTCCTGGGAACCATCTGATTGTCGGACCTAGGAACTATCAAAGGCTCATTCTTAAATTGTTAAAAACATACAAGTAGAGAGTGAGCATTTGTCAACGATTTTATTGAACTTGTTTAATGATGGAACTAGCCAAATAACAAAACTGATTCAGTAAGGATATGAGAAACTGATTCTTGCACAATTCATGGACATGAACTAAGTGGAGGGGATTGCTGGAGGGAAGGGGGGGTACCAGGTAGAGGGGGGAAAAGGGGGAAAACTGGGACAACTATAACAGCATAATCAATAAAATATACTTTAAAAAAAGAAATGTTCAAAGGAGATTGCTAAATTAGATTTCAAATGGCTTTATGTCTTAGAGAACAATAAAATCTTAACTTCTGGGGCTGTAATTTCTACCAGAAAAGATAGAAAAGAAAGCCACATACCCTATTATTTTCCTATGTGTTATCCTCTGGCTTTTATAGGATTATAAAATGTCCTAATAAAATGTTAGTAAAATCAAGTTACATTTCCAGAGAGAATCCGATGACCTCTGAGGGGAGCTTATTAGATAATGCATCAGAATGACTTTGAAGGGTCACATGAGCATCATTTTTTGTCTAATTTCCCAGTTTTGGATATTTTTTTCTAAACAGACCATAATGGACATAATACGTTGTCCAATACTAGGAGGTATTACTAGGATGAAATGCTCAGTCATTTACTTAAAAAAAAAAACATGGCTGCCCTTCTGGGGCCTGAAACTGCCACCTAAAACAGGAAGCCAGACATCTATTATAGGCAGATGTGGGCTCTTTTTTAGGGGTTCATTTGCCCCATGTTGGATTGAATTGCCGGTGTTTTTCTTTCAGACTCTTAACCCTCACATCCAGACAACAGTGTACTTTTGTTCCGCCAATGACTGATTAGCAGCCTTTTTCTGGGTTCTTCTAAACGTATCCATAGATACACAGTTTTAAATGGCCAGCTGTGCGAGGGGCCTCTGGTGAAGTGCAGTGGGACCCAGGCCCCCGACATCTTGTAGGTCACAAATAGACGTGTAGAAAAGCAGGAAGCTGCGGTAGGGTTAAAAGAATGTACTTGTTTATCTTTCAGTTGATCTGACAGTGTCTGTGAGGAAGTGAGCCGTGCTCCCTGCTTGTTGCTGTGGGTCTTAGGTAGAAGTACATTTTACACAGGCCCTGCCATTGAAGGCCAAGGTGGGCTTACTTGGAGCTTGTGCGTCTTATGCCAAGTGTAACAATTTTCAGCTTGGTTTCCCGTTGCCTCGGCTTTCATTTGCTAGGTGTTTGAGATCTGTCTTTGGCATATCTAGAGCCTGTTTTGTACTTGTGTAAAGTGGTTGGTGAGTATGGTGGTTGTTTTATAACCAGTGAGGTGAAAGGTCAGGGTTTTGCATATATGCACCGCCGTGAGATAAAGCTCAGTTACTTTTCTGTTTATGGTTTAAGAATCACAAATTTACTTCAACAAGTGGCATGAAGTACAGATTTCCAAATTGCTAGTCTGTACTCAGAGACCCTGAAGTGATGTCTTTGATCAAATTTCAATGAAAAACAAAACTTTCAACCCAAGAGCCATTCAATTTGTGAGCTATATAGAAGATTGTTTTCAAAATCCTCATCTCCCTTGAAAAGGTAGCAGGAATTTTTCCAGGTGTGTTATGTAATGTGATGATCGCATAGAGCCTCTTTGTGCTGACAACACCTAGTGGTGATGTGCTGAGGTGTGTGAGATCTGCTGTACTCGATGTGGCTGGAAGCACAAGTGAGGCACAGTAAATGGAATGCTGGGTTGTCACAAATGGAGCTTCTTTCCCAGGGTGGCTGTTTTAGCTCCTGTGGCCTGTCCTTCGGTCATTTCGTACTCTGGATAGCACACATTAGACATTGTTTTACAAAGATGTTCCTGATTAAAATGCCACTTGAGAAGGTTTCCCTTGGATTTATCACCAACTCTGTTAGAATATGCTAGATGAACACACAGTTATCTTTTGGCTCTGATTGCTGTGTTACCTTATGGAATAATAATGGCTATATTGTATTCCAGGCTTACTGGCTGCCTGGGCTTGTGTGTCCTGTTCAGACTAAAATTTATTGAGCACTTACTATATGCCAAGCAGGAAGGAGTCTAAGCCCTTCATGTGCTTTATCTCATTAAATGCTGATGCCACCCTATGACATAGGTACTGTTTTCATCGTGCCCATTTTTCAGATGACATAAATAAGGTATCTTAAGGTAAAATGACTCACCCGTGTTCACACAAGCTGGTGAGGAGCAGAGAGAACACTGGAACCTGGCAGACTGATCTAGAATCTGATCTCCAGCAGGCAGCATTATTGAGGTGTTCATATTGTCCTGAAGGGATTAACCCCTCACCATTGTTGCCTGCTGTCTGTGCCTTCCCCGAGTGGCCAGTCAGGATTTTGTATACTTGGGCCACTCAGATAAGGCTCACCATTGCTTTTTCTTTTTGTGATTTAAGAAGGAATTACTAATTAACTTCAACAAGTGACATAAAGCAGGGATTTACTGGTTGTTCTTCTGTATTAAGAATCATGGTTGTTAACGCATTTTCTGATTTTGAAGGATTCTATTCAGAAATCGGCTCTTTCAACTCAAAAGAGTACCCATTGCCTGGATTTATGGGCTTCTGCTGTTTTTCCTACAAATTCTGAAAGCAAGGCAATTTGGGGAAATATTTCACTTTATTGACTTGCAAGGAAACACTTTACAGTGTTTACTATGCTTTGGAGAAAGACTGTCTTTTCTATCAGTGGTAAATAATCCAGATGTTTGACTATCCATTTGTCATCCATGGGGTCCGTGAAAGCAACCAATTCTAGTTCAAATTATTCTTTAACTTTAAACATTTAAGCTTTTGTTTTAAAGGAAACAAAACTCTGGAACCTGTTAGAAGCTGTTGCGAGAGCTGTTACTTCAAGAAAGGTCCGGAGTAATTAAGGACAAGTATGTTATCAGTAGGAACCCACAGCATTGGGCAGATTCCTCAGGCTTTATCTCTGTTGCTGTGCCAGAAGCTTGTGTGAGGGGGATGTCTTGTGACTCACGGAGATCAGTCCCCTGACACAGCTGATCCGGGTGATTATGCATAATGTAGTCTTACTTTCTTAGTGACAGGATTATTGAGTCTAAACCTAGAAAGGAACTTCGAAATCATGTGTTCCAACCCCAGCTTTCTCGCAGATCAAAATCTAAACCATCTAAGACAGCGGTTCTCAACCTCTGGGTTGCGACCTCTTTGGGGGTTGAACGACCCTTTCACAGGGTCGCCTAAGACCATCGGAAAACACATATATAATTACATATTGTTTTTGTGATTCATCACTATGCTTTAGTTATGGTTGGGGGTCACCACAACACGAGGAACTATTAAAGGGTCACAGCATTAGGAAGGTTGAGAACCACTGATCTAGGATGTTGCTGTGATCATTACTGGATACTTAAACTTGTGGAGTGTGGGGTCTCACAGGAGAATCCATGTCAGGGGTTCTCCAGCCTGGCTCTGCTCCAAGCACACTGCACAGTCAGAATTTTGGAGTTGGGGTACGGGCCTTAGAATATTTGTAAGAGTTCAGGCGATGCCACTGCTTGAGAAAGCTTGGGCACGCCTTTTGTGGAATGGTACCCGATAGGCAGCCTAATCCTCTTTAATGTAACATCTTTTCTCAAGCACATGGATTGGCTACCAAATTTACATTTGAAAATACTATAATGTTAATTCTGAAGTGAGTGTGTGTGTGTGTGTGTGTGTGTGTGTGTGTGTATGTGTGTGTGAAATCATGCTGGAAATTGTAAGAAATGTTTACTACAAATACATAAATAACATAGAAATATATAAAGAACGATCACTTTGAGTCCATTAAAACTAATGTTCTAATTTCAGAACCTCTGAACTAAATAACAAACTCCAACCTACCCTCTACCTTGTGATAGAGAGGTGGGAAGAATTTCTAGGAATGGACCCCAAGATTCCATTTCCAAATTTCTGGAACCTGTGACTGTGGTGAGCTGTTATTCCAGTAATTGTACTGTTATATGGCACAGTTGGCTTGTAAAAAGGAGAGAACCCAAGTGGGCCTAATCTTACTGCATGAGCCCTTAAAAACAGAGAACTTTCTCTGGCTAGTGGCTGAAGAGGAAGTCAGAGAGATTCAAAGCTTGAAGAGGACTTGATGCTTTGAACATGGAGGTGTGAAGTGAGAAGGAATACGGCAATTTTATTGGAACAGAGATTAGAACTTGGCTGACAGCCAATAAGAAAATGGACCTACTGCTGCAAAGAATTAAATTCCACCAACAACCTGCATGAGCTTGGAAGTGAATTATCCTCCCAAGCCTCTAGATGAGAGTCCAACCTGATTGACATCTTAATATCAGCCTTGTAAGACCCTGAGCACAGAATCCAGTTGAGCCCACCTGCACTTCTGACTTACAGAACTGTGAGATAATAAATGGATGTTATTTTAAGCCAGTAAGTGTGTGGTTTAAAATAACGATGGCAAATGGCCTGGGATGCAATGCTTTTCTCCTACTGGAGACTGAGTGGAGAATCTGGAATTTTGTGCTCTACTTGATGGCATCAGGTGACTCACGGTAGCTCTCCCTTCATCTGCTGACATATTGTTGGTGGTGACCAGATGGGGAGTCTGGACTTCCACCTGCCTGCCCCTGGCTCAGCGGTAGTAAGTGGCCCCCATCACCGTTCCCACTAGGGAGTGGGGAAGATCTTAGAGAGGAGGGAGCTAGAGAAAGATAGTCACTAAAGCTATATAGGCACTGCTGGGCAAATTCCTCACTGACCCATACATGAATCTGACTAGAATCAACGTGCCAAGAAGTTTGACAATAGAAACTGTAGTGTGGAATACCACCCAGATTTTCAGCTTGACCTCTAGGGAACACAAATAAAAAACACCAGCACAGCACTGCAAGGCTCTGGAAACTACACTGTCATGGAATCACAGCCCACCAAAGTAGCTCAGGACCAGTATGCTTAATCCAAATAGGGTGACTGCCTGCCAAAATTTAAATCATTTAAACATTATAACATAATACCCCAAATGCCTAAGACACAGTAAAAACAATCAGTTGTCATACTAAAAACCAGGAAAATCACAACTGAAAAGATAATCAATAGATACCAACGTCGGGAAGACTCAGATACTGGAATGATCTGACAAATTTTAAAGCAGCCATCATAAAAATGTTTCAATGGGCAATTAAAAACTATCTTTAAACAAATGAAAAAATAGAAAATCTTTGCAAATAAATAGAAGATATTTAAAAATAGAAATGATGGAACTGAAAAAGAAAATCACCATATTGAAAAGTTCATTGGAGAAGCTTAATAGATTAGCGATGACAAAGGAAAGAATCAGTGAGTTTGAAGACAATTGAATAAAATTTACCCAATCTGAACAACAGCTAGAAGATAGTCCAGGAGTAAAAATGAACAGAGCCTCAGAGACCTGTGGTACAATAACATAAGACCTGACATTTGTGGCACCGGAGCCCCAGAAGGAGAAGATTACAGAAATAAAAAGTATTCAAAGAAGTAATGACTGAAAACTCCCTAAATTGGGCAAAATGGATAAACGTTCAGAATCAAGAAGCGGAGCAAAACCCCAACAGGATAAATGGATAAACCCTTAAGAAGACCGACAAAAAATAAAAAAGACACAAATTGCAACACTAGGACTAAAACAGAGGCTATCACTACAGATCGTGCAGCTTTTAAAAGGAGAATAACACAATGCTACAAAAAATTCTATGCACATACATTTACCAATTTACATGAAATGGACTAATTCCTTGAAATCCACAAACTACTAAAACTTCCCCAAGATGAAATAATCTCAGTTGCTCTCTAACTATTAAAGAAATTGAATCCATAACTTAAAAGCTTTCAAAAAAATTTCCAAGCCTAGAGGGTTTCACTGGAGATTTCCACCAGTTATTAAAAATATTTGCACCAAATCTATTATACGTAATGTTTCAGAAAATAGAAGAGGAAGGAATGCTTCCTAAAGCATTTTATGAGGCCAGTATTTCCTTGATTCCAAAATCAGAGAGACAGTACAAAAAAACAAAAACAAACGAACAAACAAACAAAAAACAGAATTACAGACCAAGATCCCTCAAGAGCATAGACACAAAAATTCCCAGTAAAGTAATAGTGAAACAAATCCAGCAACGTATAAAAAGAATTATGTACCGTGACAAGTGGGGTTCATTTTTGGTCTGGAAGACTGCTTCGGTGTTTGAAAATAAGTTAATGTAATCCACTGCGTCAGCAGGCTAGGAGAGAAAAAAAGTCACAGAATCATACCAACTGATGCAGAAAAATCATGTGACAAAACTCAACATCAGTTTATGGTAAAAAAAATAAAAAAACCTCAGCAAAGTAGGAATAAACGGGAATTTCCCCAGCTTGAGGAAAAGCGTCTACAAAAACCCTAGAGTTAACATACCAAATGATGAAGGACCAAATGCTTTTCCCCTGAGAATCAGAAAAAGGCAAGGCTGTCTGCTCTCACCAGTCTTATCCAACATACTAGTGGAAGTCCTAGCCAGCACAATGTTGAGAAAAGAAATAAAAACATACAAATTGGGAAGGAAGAATAAAACTGTCCCTGTTTGCAAATGACATGATTCTTTATGGAGAACATCTCAAGAATGTACACAATAACACTGGGAAAATGCTCAACTGATTTTTAACAAAAGGACACAAACAATAGAGGAAGAGAGCCTTTTCAACAAATGGTGCTGGATCAATTCAACATCTAGAGGCAAAAGTAAACTCCAACCTGAAGCTTATGCCTTATAAGAATTATCTGAAAATGGATCAAAGATTTAAATGTAAAACATAAAACTATAAAAGTTTAAGAATTAAACACAGGAGAAAGTCTTCCGGACCAAGGCCTATGTAAGGGGTTCTTAGACATCACACCAAAAGAACATTAAAGAAGAAAAATTGATTACTTAGACTTCTTCAGAATTAAAAACTTCTGCTCTGTGAAAAACCCTGTGAAGAGGATGAAAAGACAGGTTACAGCTGGGAAAAAAGTATTAGCTAAACACACCTCTGACAAAGTACTTGTATTTAGAATATATAAAGAACTCTCAAAATACAGTAAGTAGTAAGAAGTCAAAAAATCCAATTAAAAATCGGTAAAAGGCACGAGCAGAAATTTTTACCGAAGAGGATATACAGGTGGAAAATACGCATATGAAAAGATGTTCCACATTATTAGCCATTAGAGAAATGCAAATTAAAACCACAGTGAGGTAGTGCTATGTATTTATTAGAATAGGCCTTAGAATGGTTAAAACAAAGAACAGTAGTGATAACATCAGATGCTGGTGAGGATGCAGAGTAACTGGCTCTCTCATGCATTGCTGGGACAGTGTAAAGTGGTTCGGGCCTGCTGCAGAAGAGTTTCACAATTTCTTATAAAGCTAATTATGTACTTGCCACATGACCCAGCAATTGTACTCTTAGACATTCATCCCAGAGAAATAAAAATATATGTCCACACAAAATCATGTACAGGAATGGTCATAGCAACTTTATTTATACTAGCTCCAAAGTGGAAACAATCTAAATGTCCTTCAGTGAGTGAATGGCTAAGCACACCCTGGTCCAGCCATACAATGGAATAACAAGGCATGAATATAGGGAGCAACTTGAATGGATCCCAAGAGCATTGTGCTTTGTGAATATAACCAATCTCAAATGGTCTATACTGTGTGATTCCACTTATATTAAATTCTCAAAATGACACTGATACAGAGTTGGAGAACAGATGAGTAGTTGCCAAGGGACAGTGACTGAGTCTGGGGAGGACTTTAAGGACTATAAAATGGTAGCACAAGGGAGTTCTTTTGTGGAGATGGAACAGTTCTGTATCTTGATTGTGATGGTGGTTATGCAAATTTATACCTTGGATCAAATTGCATAGCTACACACACACACATCAGTGCATGGAAATACTGATGAGAATTGAATAAGATCTGCAGTGTCGTTAATTGTATTATATCAATGTTTTGATATTGTACTGTAGTCATGTAAGATACTCTCACTGGAGAAAGCTGGGTAAAGGATTCATGGGACTCAATGCACTAGTTTTGTAAGTTCCTGGGAGCATATAATTGTTTCAAAATAAAAAGTTACAGAATGTCACTGAGTTTCAACCTTGGTTGCACATGAGTATCACTTGGGGAGCTCTAAAAAATCCCAATGTGCAGCCTGTACCCCAGACCCATTTGTATCTCTGGTCGTGAGTCTCAGCATTGGTTTCGTTTTAGGATTTCTAACTCTTGTTTTTATTTTCCATTAAATTTAAAAAATGCTTTCCCATCTAATTTTCCATATACTACAATTCTCCAGCCCATCCTGGGTGTTCCAGTCATCTCTCTACATGGTTGTATTCTGTCATCATGTTGTGATGGCCATGGCTGGGATTTACACAAGTTCTGCCCACTGCTCTGAGCAAGCAGAAGGAGACATTAGTATTTGACCTGTCTGTGGTTGGCCTGAGGACTGGTGGGGTCAGTGATGGAAGTAGAATGGGAGGAGAGAAGAATAATGGAGGAGAGGAGAAGTGGAATGCTGGCAAAAGCAGATGGGGGCCTCAGAGACCGTGTAGAAGAAAAAGACCTGAATGCAGGATGAAGCCCTGGGCCTGGTCTCCTGGGCACATTCCTCCCAGGTCTGCCTGGTGCCCCTGCTGCTTCTGTCTCACATTGGGGTGTCAGTTGCACGACGGTCTTGAAATGCAAATTTGATCATACCTCCTTCTACATGTATCTCACAGATTCCTAAAATCCTTCCTTGGCCTTCCCCTGTTTGTAGGATGGAGACTAAACTCTCGACTGTGGTCAGTCGGCAAGGTCCCGTGTGCTGCCACCCCTACCTTTGATCCCAGCCTCATCACCCACCTCACATCCCTGCACTGTGTTAATGCCTTCTCAGCCCTAGAGCTCAGCTCATGCTTTCCCAGGGAAGCCTTTCGAGACCTCCTGACTCACACATGCCCATTTTCTACAAGCCTTTGTAAGTGCCGTATTTCTCTCCTCAGTAACACTTGTCACTCTTGGGATTTTTCAATCTGTTTTTGTGGCTGTTTGACGAATGGCTTGCTTGCTTGTTGGAGTGAGGACCCGAGGCATCTGTGCGGCATTGTGTACTTGGTGCCTGGTGCACGGCAGTGCTTAACCGTATTTGTTCATTGAGTGACTTGCTTTGTGGCTTGTTTTTCTGCACTTGGGCTTATTGACACCATTGGGAACTTGGCTTTTACTCTTTGGATGGTGGTGGCAGTGGCCACTTATATAACCCATAGTCTTAGGATTTGATATCCAAAAGCATTATGGCCCGAGGGTCTCCAAAGGAGCTAATCCTGACCCCTAGGAAATACACCTAGGCCAGGTTCAGTGGTGGAGCACGCTGTCCACTTGAAGGTGGTGTGCTGAACAGTGGTTGCATGCTTGCATGTTTATTTTATTTTTAAAAATATTTTATTTAGTTTTAGAGAGAGGGGAAAGGAGGGAGAGAGAGGGAGAGAAACATTGATGGTTGCTTCTTGCACACCCCAACCAGGGACCAGGCCCACTACCCAGGCACGTGCCCTGACCAGGTATCGAACCGGTGACCTTTTGCTTTGCTGGATGATGCCCAACCAACTGAGCCACACTGGTCAGGGGCAGTCTTGCATGTTTGTACTTGCTGTTTGTAGTCTTTGTTTTTCTTTTTACTAGCCGAGACTTCATTGCCTGATGACAAGATACCACATAACCTTAAAATTTGGGGCTATAATGTATGCAGCAATATAGGAAATATGTATGGTGTAAGAAAGAAAAAAAGCAGAGTACATAATTGTATATGCAGTATGATCTACAAACTACCGAACCTTGGGTATAAGGGGAAAATGCTAAAATGTTACTAATAGTGGTTTGTTTTTTTGTATCTTTATTTCTAAGATTAAAAAGAAATTTTAATCTTCACCCGAGGATATGTTTATTGATTTTAAAGACAGAAGAAGAGGGCGGGGGAGAAAAAAACATCGATTGGTTGCTTCCCATATGTGCTCTGGCTGGGAATCAAACCTGCAACCTAGCTAGGTATGTTCCCTAAGTAGGGGTCAAACTCACACCCCTTTGGTGTATGGGATGATGCTCCAGCCAACTGAGCCACCTGGTGAGGGCATATTTCTAAGAAATTTTTTAAAATTAATAATTTGTTTGTTTTTTTATTTATTTTTAGAGAGAGGGGAAAGGAGAAAGAGAGGGAGAGAAACATCACTGTGTGGTTGCCTCTCACTTGCGCCTCCAACTGGGGACCTGACGTGCAACCGAGTCATGTGCCCTGACTGAGAATCAAACCAGTGACACATGGATCGCAGGCTGACGCTTAATCCACTGAGCCACAGCAGCCAGGGCTCTAAGAATTTTTAAAAGTTTATTTAAAATTAAGTTATTTTGGTCTGATTTGTTAACTTCTCCTCAGGGATTGAGGTGCTTCTGTCCCTTAGCTTCTTGTGACTGAAATAACCTTGAGGCGTACATTACTTCTTTTAAGTGGCTTTTTAAAAAAAAGTCCCTCTTGCCTTCCAGTGAATATAAGGTTAATAAAAGTACCGCATGAGCTGGGGACATTGATCTCTTGCTATGTAATTTGGTTTGAATTTTATCAGGTCTGTAGATATCCGAGTGTGTAATAATTGAGTATCTCGGTTTTATCACAAACTGGTGACTCAGAGCACTGGTTTGGAGTCACAGTGAGCTCTGCCACCTTGGGCAAGTTAATTAAGCTCTCTGAGTTTCTTTCTTTTTCTTTCCTTCTTTCCTTCTTTCCTTCTTTCCTTCTCTCTCTCTCTCTCTCTCTCTCTCTCTCTCTCTCTCTCTCTCTCTCTCTCTCTCTCTCTCTCTCTCTCTCCTCTCTCTCCCCCCCCTTCTCTCTCTCCCTCCCTGTCTTTCTTTCTTTTCTTTTCTTTTGTTCAGGCCTGCCTTCTGGGGCTCAGTCAGGCTTGGGCTGGAAGCAGTCATGCGCAGTGATCCTAGTCGTTTGAGTCTAGGTGTATGAGCTTCGAGACCTTGGGGAAGTTATTTAATCCCTCTGGGTATCCATTTATGTCCTCCTCTGAAAAACGGGAATAGAAACCGCAGTAGTATATACTTGGGAGTATGCATGGGATCACGAGTACCGGGCAACTCAAAGTAGTGTTTGATATATTTACTCAGTCAACAAATATCAGCTATTAATATAAGTATTAAGCCGCTCTGAGGGACTGGACAAATACGGAGATGTTTGGGTTCTGTGGGCAGTGGGTGCTGAGTTGGAAGTAGGAGTGTGGGAGGTTTATTTGTGGGATGACAACCATGGAGATGAACGAGTCGGGGTGGGGCAGGCAGAGCCCCAAGCTGTGGTGCCCTGGAGCCAGCCAACCTGCAGGACAGAAGAGATAGAAATGGGCAGATGGCCAGGTACTAGCACCCCCCTCGCCCGCTGCACCCTCCCCCCCACCATCAGTGACTGGTGAGGGTGCTGCCGGGAAGGTGTGTGACCTCAGCTAGAAAGCAGCCGAGGCATGTCCTGAAAGGCGCAAGTTCTGTCCTTAAGGATGTGGCATGTGGGCAGCGCACCTCAAGGGCTGCGCCGGAGACCTTTTGTTTCACTTTAGTTTCTTGACTTAGAAAGGAATTTGAGCTAACATATTCCCTTATCCCCACCAATTGGGATCAGGGGTATATTTATTTCATCATCTTTCTGCCACTGAGGAAGATTAGACAAGAAAGTCTGGAGGGAAGTTCAGGGAGAATGCAGGTGAAGACGTGAATGCCCCTGTAATATGTGGTCACAACACACATGAACTCAAAAGCCATATACACGTGTGTGTATATGTATACAGGGTGGGCAAAAGTAGGTTTCCAGTTGTTTGTATGGAAAAGAATCGTCGTCGGCAGCCATCCGTCTCGAGAGACGATGGTGTAGCTTCTCAAGAGTCTATCTGCACCGCCGAGAATGGCTGTGCAGTCCGACTCGGGAGTGACATGGTATCTGTCTCCTCCCGTGTTGAATCGACATCATGCGATGACGCTGAAGCTACAGAGCCTGGGCAGGGTGATATGGAGGGTCTGCTGTTGCCCATGCAGCAGACCCCCCCTCTCTTCGCAGCTGAAGGGTCCAAGGGAAAGACGGAGTCAATACAGCTTGGCTTCAGGTGCGCCGCAGGAGTTGCCGGTGTTGACTACAACGTCAAACCGCCTTAGGGACTCCGGCTCCGGATTTTCTGTCGGGGTTTACTCCCTTAGCCTTTCCCCTGAAGAGGTATGCCGCAAGGCAGCGGAGGTTTTTTGGAGTCAGAGTTTTCCTTCTCTGATGTACCCTGACTGGAAGATCGAACCAGCGACACTTAGCTCGCAGGCCGACGCTCAGTCCACTGAGCCAAACCAGCCAGGGGTTTATGGAAAAGAATACACTGATTAATAAATAATAATACAAGAATAAACTCCATGTTTCGTGTTCTGTACTCACAACTGGAAACCTACTCTTGCCCCACCCTGTGTATTTAGTGATTTGTGGGATGAGGTGCCTGAAGTCAGCCCAGTTTTGCTTTTTGCTGCCTGTTTTGCCGGCCATGGAGGAGGGACTGTTTCATTTGTTGTCATACTTCCTCTGGGACCACCAGGTTTTTTCTCACGAAAACCAACAAAGAGATGATATCCTGTGTCTGGGAGCCTGAGTGAAAAACAAAGTGGGCTTGCCTGCATGCCTAAGCTGAGAGGTTGTCCAAGCCAAACCACATCCTGCCCCGGCTTTCTTCAGGCAGGTGGTCCCAGATGGAGGCTTAGAGGGAGGAGCCCCGTGACCTGCGGTGGCAGAGGCAGACCGGTGCTCCGTGGCCTTGTGAGGCTCCCAGGCGGCGTGAGGACACCCTGGCTGCTGTCTCCTCTTACACTGAACCTTGTTTTTCTAAACTTACTGGTGACCATGAACCTCTGAGGGATGTAATTTTCCTGGCCAGAACACAAGGCTTCTTCGGTCAAGATGTGAGATAGCATTAGTACAGTGGGTACCAGGTTAAAACCAAAAAGGGACTGTTTTTGCACATCATGGAAGAAAAAGTAAATTTAATTTGTGTTTCAGATATTTACTATTATAGATGTACATTAGTCATGATTATAGGAAACTAGAATTGACATTGGTTTAAGTGTTAAAATGGGAATGCATTCTTAGCAAGGCTGTGAATGTTTACACAGTATCTCATTGTCTGCAATGTGATGCCACCTGCTCAAGTCTTCAGTCACATGGGGTTTGCTTGGGTTGATAGATTAGGAGCAAAAGCTACCTTACAACTATTTAAAATCGTAATTATTATCAGGTTATAACTGCTAAACACTCTAGTATTGAGGCCTTCATGGGCACAGACAGAGAAGGAATTTGGATTTTTGCTATTTTTCTGTAACTGCCCTTTAATAGCTTGGCCTATACTCACAACTCAGGCTTCTACTGTTCTTTTCAGCTGCAAAATCATGAATGTGAGCGCAACTTTTTTTTTTTATCTCCATTTTTTTCTTTATTTTTATTGTTGATACTATTACAGATGCCCTACCCCACACCCCCCACCCCGCCTTTGCCCACTCCACCCATCCCCTTGTGTCTCCAAATCCTGAAGCTGGAATAATTGCCAGTCTGACTATAAAAAAGTACATCTGCCATATGAAAGTAGTTTCAGCTATGACTGCATTAAATGAGTAATTATGGCATTAGGCTCTGGTGGCACGAGATAGGAACTTGGAAATACAGTTGAATATGGAGTACGTCAGGGTTATGTGGCTTCAAATGTTGAAAAATTGCTTCTTTGCACTTATTGATATTTTTTTCAGGGAACACTCTGTTATTTGGTTCAGTGTCACATGACAGATGATCTCTTTGGTACATATAATCCATGCAATTATAGTGCAAGCTTCTCCTGTCAGTGGTGGTTAAAGATCCATATACCTTACTTCTTTTTTAGTCTCTGATATTTTTTATTCAATTTAACTCACCCTTTTATTTTAAAACTTGAATTTGAATGGGTTCCATTAACAGTGTTTTAAGGTGACAGTCAAGTCAAGAGTGCTGCCAACTTTAAGATGCACACATTCTCCTGCCCTCGAGCTGAATATGAAATCTAATTTTAGGCCTGCTGTAACGCAGGGGCGTAGCTGATTTGTAAATAGCCCTTATAACATCACAGCACAATTGACAAGCAGTGATTCTCAGGCAGGGGGAAGTATGTTACTAGCTATCTAACTGGTCACCCTGATTGTAGTTCTCCCTGGGATGCATCTCACAGAGCCACACAGGGTCATTAAAGCTATAGAATCATCATAGGTAGAGCCATCCTGTTTTAGTTCCGCTATAGACAAACTTAGGCCTGTCTCCATTCATTATGATGAAAGCCAAATGAATTTTTTCCTTTCAATTGGAATGTACAAATGAATATTAGAACATAAAAATAATAACAAGGGACTCTTCCTGCTAATGAACTTACCATAGAGCCATCCTTGGCCTGTGGTGTGCATTTGCCATTCCCAGACTGTATGGCCACTCAGGTTTCTTTCATCCCTGTACCCCATTGCCGTGTCTGTCCTGATGGCATGAATTGGTAGGTTATTCACATCTACCCCTTTTTCCCCAGAGTGGCTGGAATGGTCTTAAATATAGAGAAGGATTATGTTAAATATTCAGCTGCTTTAATTGAATTTAATATATAATCCTTAAGATTACTCTGAAGTTTTGGAGTCATTAATGATTCAGTTTTTCATAGCATGTAGTAGTTTATTTGCTATTATCTAAGATAGTGACTTAGTGAAGTAAAACGGGAACATTTTTTCCATGAGATGGGTCCTACCAAGCTGCTGTTACTTTCATTTATATATGTTAGGTTCCTCGGTGTCGCATGCTATATTGCAGCCTGGAATCCAACACTTGCTGACTGAGAGTGTGGTCATTAGTAACCTTTACTTCTGTGAATATTAATAATGATGGCTGGGTATCAGTTTAAAGGACAACAAATGAGCATGGACTATTGTAGTGATTATTCCTGTATCACAGATGGGAAAACTGATGCTCAGAGATGTTACCTGACTTCATGGAGATTGCCAGTCTGTTAAAGGTCAGCCTTGGTATTTGAACCCCAGTAGACTGACTTTGCATAATTGTGTTGTAAGAACTAACTGGATGGACAGATATTCTTAGAAAGTGTAGCCTCTGGTGAAGAAAATGAACGTAGTTGTTTCGTTCTTATGGTAACTCAGTTTATGTTAAAGCGTTAGCTAGTGAAACTGCCTAGGGAAATGGATTTCATAAGTACATGTTGAACAATATATCATTTGTTCACTTGTCATACATGCTTTAAAACAGATGAAAATGAGTAGTTAAAATAGTTTCATTTTCCCAATTCCCTCTGCTGTCTTACTACTACATATGTTACTATACAGTATTAATACTGTGGAAGCCATATTGTCTGGTACTTGTCAACTGAGAATATTCTGGAAATCAGAATTTTTGATTTCAGTAACTTCTATAATTGCTTTCAGTTGACTCTTTTTGCAGACTGTATATTTCACCTGCTTTTAAATACTTTTTCATAGTTTCTATAATAATACTTTTTGAGAATAAGAAAACAATAACAAATAAACCATATTAAGTACAAGATTGGAGAGGGAGAGCTTTGAACCTTACATTGGATGAAGAGGTAGGGATTTTATATCCATTGGTTTCTGGGTGTTTTTGTTTTTGTTTTCTTTTGCCTTTAGAGGAAAGTAAAATACTTTCCTGCAAGCACCTCTCTTGACACACCAAAAGGTTGCTGGTGTTTGGTAATGAAACATTCATGGAAGGAAATGCAATCTGGGTGGAGTGCTCTCTAACCAGTAGTAATAATTGAGCACCTAGCGTCTGCATTGTCCTGTTATCTGTACCATTTGTGGTGCCACATATTGGGGGAGAAAAACAGCAAACTTCTATGTAGCACTTGCCACGGACCAGAGGTACAGTATTAAGCAACTTGGCCAGGGGAGCACAGTTCACCAGTGCCGGAGCCGGGTTTGAGCCTGTGGGTGGTTTAGCCTCAAAGTCCAGCTCTGTCACTCCTAATTGTCCTGTGCTACAGGATTATCTGGGTGGTCTTGGCTACATTGAAACAATCGGAGTGAAACAAAAACAGCAAAACAAACTAATTAGCATGAGGGAATACCCCAATCTGTTAGTTTCTGAGAACCTGCTGGGAATCTTGGCTGAGCTGGGTGTTAGGCTACTGGGAGACTGTCTTTTAATATGCAGCCACGTTCATTTGGAACCACGACTTCCTGTGAATGCCTTATAATGCCCTTTGAAAAAGGGAAACAAACATATGCATTTTAAAAAGTTTCTTGAAGTATATTGATTTTTAGGAATGGATGCAATTAGTAGTTCTCCGTAAGTTCCAAGAATTATTTGTCCTGGCATATTTGGGTTGCACGTAAAGCTCTTTAATAGTAAAAGATGTTGCAGGTTCTACTGCTTTGATGATGTAGGGTTAACTTGAAACATGCGCAGTAATGCAAGTGTCAGTGCTGCCAGCACAGATGGAAAAATATATTGCTTAAATTGAAAAAGCAGGCTGTCTCTACTTTTTGACTCCTTTTATATTTAACCTGACTACTCATAGTTTCTGGGAGGGTGAGGAGGGGAGGGAGCAGGATTTGGCCCTGCGGTTTATCAGGAAGATCCTGAAAAGTTTGGAATGTGGATTCTGAGTGACCTCCCACTGCTCCTTCTCCCACTTGTGAAGGGGAAACAAACAAAACACAACCTAGGAGATTCCGAAGCCAGATAATGACAGAGCCTAATGTGCCATAGGCTCCCCAGGGAATTATGTGAAAATGCAGATTAGGATTAGGTAGTCAGGGCTGGAGCAGATAGATGTGGGGAGGCTTCCATTCTGCAGTTCCCAGAGGCCTCCAGGTGATGTTACTTTTAGTAGCAAGAGTGTAGGTAGCTGACCCTTTTTGACCCAGCCCTGATCACATGAGTCACCTGGGGGGATTCCCAAAGGAATGGGATTAGAATTACTACAGCTGAGACCAGACAAGTGGCTTGATAATAAATTTACCAGCTTTGTTTTTTTTTTGAGGGGTGGTGGTGGTGAAGGGGGGTATTGCCAGTTTTGAACACTTGACTGTAGGGATCAGATCAAGATGTTTAAAGGCAAACTTTCTGATACTGTAAGAGCTTCCTGTTTGACCCAAACTACATGAGAAATCTTAGCCACCCCCCCTCCAAAGGGCACTGACCAGTTCTTTATGGTTGCTTCCAGACCAGCTTAAATCAGAGAGCATGGAGAAAAAGAGTACTTAATGGTTAGTTTGCGGACCTGCTTAGCATTAGATAATGTCTGTGAAGGCTCCCAGAGTGCGTCCAGGAAAGCTGGGGCCCAAATATGGAAAAGAGGAGTCATGATTATGAGGTAGGAGTTGAAATTACCATCTTGCACATTGGAAGTGTCAGCTCTTTCCTATGCTCCTGGCTTTGGGGATTCATTTCTGTTGGTGTTGGGAGGGCCAGGACAAGCTAGAAAGATAGGGCTTGCTGATGCCTTTGTTGGAATGAAGCTTGAATTGTGTGGCTCTCCTTTCCCAGTAAAATCCTCCCTCCCTCCCTTCCTCCCTTCCCTCCCTCCCTCCCTCCCTCCTTTCTTTTCTTTCTTTTCTTCTTTCTTTCTTTCTTTCTTTCTTTCTTTCTTTCTTTCTTTCTTTCTTTCTTTTTCTTTCTTTTTCTTTCTTTCTTTCTTTCTTTCTTTCTTTCTTTCTTTCTTTCTTTCTTTCTTTCTTTCTTTCTTTCTTCCTTTCTTTCTTTCTTTCTTTCTTTCTTTCTATCTTTCTCTTTCTCTCTTTCTCTCTTTCTTTCTCTTTCTCTCTCCCTCCCTCCCTCCCTCCCTCCCTCCTTCCTTCCTTCCTTCCTTTCTTTCTTTTTCTTTCTTTCACAGACTCTTGCAACTGGCTTTTAAATATTTCTTAAATCTTACTATTAATCTTCCCCCCTGAGGTCTTGCAGAAAGCTAATATACCAGGTGGAGACAAATTTTGTCAGCTTTCTTTAATGTATTGTGTCCTGTTTTTAATGTCTAGTCTTTTTTCAAAACCAGATGTTTCCCATTCTTGTTGCATTTGTGACATTCTGTACCTCTGCTCCTTACCTTGCCTAAGGGTTAAAAAAGTAAGGGACACCCCATAATCAGAAGAAAAAAGGGTTGGATGTTCTCTCTCTCCCTTTTTTGAAGCTTATACAGTGAGGGACACATTGTGCTTTGTCGCCATTACCTTCTGCACCAGAGAGAGTTTGAGCAGAGAAGCAGAAGGTCAGAGATGAGGGATTTCTTCCACGGTTCCATTTAATACACGGTGTGGGCATCTGTGACCCTTGCTAAGCCTGAAGTCTCTGTAGGAAAGTGGGTGTGGGTGAGAAAGAACACTTGGAACCTGCCTCCAGCTCTCCCATTCCCAACCTCAGTGACGCAAGTGACCTACAGAAGAAGCTGGTGTCCTTCCCGAAAGAGACAATGATAAGACCAGTTCTATCAGGTCTGGAATGCTGCTCCAGGCCCTGATGTATAGCCTCACGGGAGAGACAGAATTCCAACCCATTGTGGTACATACGCAGTATACTAAGGGGGCCCAAAGGGAGAGAACCTAAGAGCCTGCCACAGGGTAGGAAGGAATAGCTCTAGTGACAAGGATGGCCAGTGACCCAGGATGGGGATGTAGTATGAGCAGAGGCCTAGAGGGGGAAATGGTTTGATGGGTATCTGGAAGTAAGCTTTGCCCAGACAGTGGGAGAAGTGAGGCTGGGGGTTAACAGGGACCTTGTGTGCCTTTGTAAGGAACTCGGGACTCTAGAGGTAATCGGGAAGAGTTGGAGAAAGGATTTTAGCAGAGGCGTGCTGCCATCAGATGGGGTTGGAGAAAAAGTTCCTTCAACCAGGTGACTTTCCCTGAATGATCGTCTGCTGCCTTGTAGCTTTTTAAAAACCAGCTTTATTGAGATCTAATTTGCATACCATAAGACTCACCCATTTGAATGATCCCATTCAGTGGTCTTCCATATATTTACAGAGTTGTGTAACCATCACCACAATCTAATTTTCAAACATGTCCATCACCCCAAAAGAAACCTTATGCCCATTTGCATCACTGCCCACTTCCACGCCCAGCTCTCAGCAGCCATTCATCTTTGTAATTTCTCCTTTTTCTTTAACATTAAGGGAAATGTTTTCTGGATGTACTATTTACTTTAAGGAGTATCTTTGCCAAATTATAAACTCTTGCCCTTGGCCTTCCAGCTACTCCTCAGCTCATTCTGGTCAGCAGTGCTTTAGGTTGCACAGAACACAAACCTGGCTGGGAGTGGTTTAAACAGGGATGATTGTTATCACACATAATTGGGAGGCTACAGACAGGGCGGACCCTGAGGGCAGTGTGATCAGCTGCTCAAGGTGACATCAGAGACCTGTATTCTTGCCATATCTGCCCCACTGCGTCCTTCTGGCAGTAGCTTCGCCCAAGGGTTGGTGTCTCTGTGGTTGTCACGAGGTTGTAGGATGGCATCCACTGGCAGACCACTGATTCCTTGTTCACAGCTGGTATGTAGGAGGAGTCCTTTCCTGCAGTCTGTCTGGTTGGGTGAGCTTAATTCCTGTTGCCAGCCCTCAGCCAATGATTGGCTTGGAATTAATTAGACTGCCTCTCTGGGCCTGAGAATGGGCCCTATGGTGGATGGGTGGGCATCTGTGACCAATACTGGGTTCTGCTGGGTGGGCTTGTGAGTAATAAAGTAGTACGTGAGCATTTTTGAAGCTGACCCTGGCTTTATGTTACAGTGAAAAGTATCATCTGTTCAGAGCTTCCCAATTAAGAAATTTCTTATAGCTTGGTCAGAGAGGGCACTGAAGTTGACCTTTGGAAGTTTTAGTACTGTGGGCATTAGTGCGAATGGTGTTAACATTAACATGGGAAGATGAATGATTTAAGTGACATTAGAAAAACCTGTTTGTTTTTGGACAGAAATGTTTACATAAATGACCAGTAGTAAATAATATAAAATCTTATCTAGTTATTAGGTTAGGCCTTTGGTACCGCTCCTTGAGAAAAACAAGCCTTTCCTGACTATATCAGTATTCAAGTTACTATATGAACTTGAAATGAATAGAAATTGACTTTCTTTCAAGTACAATTAATGCTTCATGAAAGCAAATAGACATTCTGCCACTTATTTGGACTTTATTAAATTTTGCTTTATATGTAGTAAAAAAAATGAAGATATGCCTGTGCTTTGCAAAGTAACTTATTTGATTGTGAGCTGTGTTTTCAAGTCTGTTGTGGAGTGGGGTCTGTCCTAAGGTCCATAATGAGCATTTGCTGGTGCAGCTCTTAATGGTGAGAACGGATGTTGAAGAAAGCAAACACCATATGCCCTTTGTTTCCCGTGCATGTCCCCTCCTGGAGGCTGGGTGGAGTGTTTCAGCTGTCTCGAATAATCTCCATTTTGCTGTTACTGCAGACTTTGCTGTTCTCCAACTCCCTTCTCTCCAGTGTTAGTTACAACTTCCTAATTAGGTGGCTCTCTTCTTCCTCTTTCTGCTCCTAGGTCATAAAGGTTTCACACTCTCAAGTGTGAGAGAGTGGATTAATTTTGAAAAATGAGTTTCACTTGAGTTGTGACAGAATTAAGTGCAGAGAATTAAAAAAAAAAAAAAAACCACCCAGTGTGAATGTGCAGTGGGAGGGGCAAGGCGGGCTGGGTACGGGACAGGATGCTTAGAATAATTCAGCTGCCAAGTGAATCAGAGGGACTTGGAGTTCTCAGCGAGCACGGACGGCACTCCTGCCCGGAGTTCAGACGCAGTCAGCCCCAAATCACCGTTTCCTACCCCACAGAATGGAGCTTTCTGCAGCCAAAGCCCCGAGTACTGTAGATGCGTCTGAGATTGTAAGTAGGCCATATGTACATCTGTTTGGATTGTTATTATGTCTGCATCTTTTGTAGCCTGTTGCCTGACTACTTCGTAGGCCAGGAGGGAGGTGTGGTGGGAAATTTGGTCGCGGCTCAGTCCTTCCCAGATGGTGAGCAACAGCGTTTTCCACTTGGACTCGGGTCTCAGTTTTCTTGTTTGTGGTGGAAGGAATTTCTTTCCCCAGGTCCTCCTCTGTGTCAGAGGTGGCTTTTGGCCCAGTCCCTTTTGTAGTGGCATCTATAAAGATTTTGAACAGCCTTATCAATCTGGTGTGACGGCTCTTTCCTTCTCCTGACCACTATCGATTAGTTTTTTCCAGGGGAAACCGAACACGGTTTCAGTCACCTCCCCACCTCCCACCCTGCCATTGGCCCTGTAATCAGTGAAGTGTCCTGATCAAGGCTTGGGAGCAGGTAACATTTCTGAGGCAGCTGGCCAATTTGTGATTTGCAAGTCTGAGATGAAGCCATGTGTGGAATTCAGCTTTCCTGCGGTGGGAAGGAATACGGGCGGGCGGGGGTGGGTGGGGGTGGATTAGAATGAGAAGGAAGGTGATGGAAAGTCAGATGAGCCGGCTCAAAGCACTGTCCTGTTGCTAGATCCTAGGTGGTGGGCAAGACTCCCATGGTCACGCAGCTAACTGTAGCCTTGGGCTACTAATAAAAATCTCTCCTAGTCTTATTTATCTCATCTGAAAATCATAATCACTGCACTCTGTGGGATCACTGGACTATTTGAAGTAATGAATGTGAGAGCGCCTGGCACTTGGTAATCTCTAGCTGAGCGATCCCTTTTGGCCCTCCTTACCCCTTCTCCTTTCTTCATGGGGTATTATACCATCCATGCAGGCAGTGTGCTGCAGTCTGTGAAGTGGCACCCAACTTGTTGACCCCGGCTTGTTTCAAGGTGGCCTTTGTGGCCACCAAGTTCTCTTGGTTGGTGTCGTAGGTTTGATCTTGAGGTTGGCCAGTTGGCCTTGCTCAAGTCCACAGCCCCAGGTTGCCCTTTTCATCATGGCCATGTGACAGCCTAGAATAAGGAGGTCCCAGGGAGAAGGTGTGAGTGGGTTAGGCTTATGTCTCGACGATACATCTGTATCAAAGATCATGGGAACTGCGGACTCAAGTCATGAGGCCATAGTATGAGTCCTAGAGGGAGAGTGATAATTCAGAAGAGTCATTTCCAGTTCAGCATTGAGTTTCCAAGCTATGGATACATATATTCATCTGGGGCAAGGGCGAAGAAAAAGTAAAGGTAAACCTTGAAGAATAGTGCTCAGCAGCTCTCTGATTTCTGATTCAGAAGGAAGCAAAGGGCACTGTCATGGTGACTTTCCATCCGGTTGTTTTAGTTAACGTGTTTGTGGATTAAGGCAACTGCAATCGATCAATTTTCCAATGACCTCTCCACCATTATATGTGTTTGTTTGTTTAGGGGACTTTCTAGAGCCTGTCTTGTTCATTAGCTGTACTCTGAGCTTTATATTTGCTGTGAGTTAATTGCTAATAACAGTGTTCCCTTGTCAGTCACATGTTCTCCCACCCTTTGCCCCCCATTGTATTCCTTGTCCTCATAGTTCCTCTCATAGTTAAGCTAAAATTGTTTGCCTCTGGTTAGCAAGAGTCCTTGATAAATGCATCCATGAGCTCGAACACAGCGCTAATTTTTATCACTGATTTTTGGAGACACTGTATCATCTGCACAGTGTGTTGTGTGTGCAATGATTTAAGAGTACCTTTTATGGTAACCGACATCAGAATCGTGTATTACAGTGTACCAACTTCAGTAGCCCTCTGTTCAAGTCTGCTTTGTTTCCCATGGCTGGCTGCGCCTTGTATGGTCAGGGACTTGCCTGCCTTTCCAGCCTCATCAAGGTCATATCCCATTTGGCCACTACCTTTCACCACACCGGTGTCCTGGCTGTCCCAGCTCCTGCCCCTGGGGCCAGGCATTTGAAGTGTCCCCTCCCGGGAATACTCTTTCTTTCTCTCTTTCTCTGCTTTTTTCTTTCTTTCTTTTTTGAAAAGATATATCATGTTTTTTTAAAAATTTAATCCTTACCTGAGGATATGTTTTTATTAATTTTAGAGAGAAAGGGAGAGAGAGAGAGAGAAGAAGGGAGAGAAAGAGAGAGGGGAGGGGAGAAAGAGAGAGAGAAACATGGATCAGTTGCCTCCTGTATGTGCCCTGGTTGAGAATCGAACCCTCAACCCTTTGGCATATGGAACAATGCTTCAACCAACTGAGGCACCCAGCCAGGGCTGAAAACACCCTTACTTTGGCTCTTGCTTGTCTGGGTTGCTCTGCTTGCAGGTGTTACTGGGAGAAGCCCTCCTGAGCCATCTTATCTCAAGGGACTTCCTCCATTTTAAGTTTCCTTTCTCCCTTCCTGTTATACCACCATATCTATTTCTTGCAGAGCACTTATATCACAGTCTGTAAATTCCTTGTTCCTCATTGATTTACTTGGCACTTGCTGTCTCTCCCACTAGAATTTGTACCCCAGTCTGGGCAGAGACCTTACCTGTCTTATTCCACTGTATTCCTAGTTCTAGGCACATAGTAGATGCTCAGCAAACGTTTGTTGAATGAATAGAGGCTTTGGATGACGAATACAATGAATGACTTAAGTTTGTGACTGCAAGCTAATAAAGACCGTTCCATCTTTTCTGTGCTGTTGCCTCCCGGCCCGACCTTCCTTCGCCATTGCCCCAGCACTTATGGGAGCCCTCAATACCCCAGGGCCCTGTTTCCCTCTCCTGGCAAGCCCATAGCTGGTATGCAGAGTAACCCTCTAACTCTTCTCGGTATTATTTTCTCAAAATGAAAACCACCTGTCTTCAAAGTGGTTTGCTTAACACAAATGCGCATTTCTTTACCAAGGCCTTCTTTCTCTCCTGCCTTTTCCCACCTCCTGCCAAGAATAATGGGAAAACCCTCTTATCTTGGAAAGTGGTTTTCCCGCTGGTTACAACGCAAAGCCAGATGATTTATCACCCTGTGTGCTAGGCAATAGCTTGCCCCTGCCCTGCTGCTCTCAGATATTAGTGGTTTGTTCTCTGGAGGCCCGAAGAGGTCACATGATGGGGGCTCAGTCTTGGCACTGCCCCTCTTTGTATGTTTCCTTTAAACATCCTTCAGGTAAAGAGCCTGGCTCAGGGCACCATGTAAACGGTGGGTGGTTTGATGGCTCATGGATACCAACTCTGGGGACTAAATAATATGACCCCATTTTAGAGATGGTGGAATGGAGGCTCAAAGAGCTTAGGTCTCCCTGGGTTCCAAATCCATGTATTATTTGTTAGTGTACTCAGTATTCATCAGGTTATTTTGACCATATCCTACATTAAACCAAACCAAACCAAATAAACAAAGAAACAAACAAAAAAGCAAACCTCAAACTGGTAACTTAGTCCACATTTACATATATCCACATATATGTGTAACTACAATAAGTTTCCTGAAATAGTAATTGCCTTCACTGTGTGTGATGTACTCTGATGTTCTCCATGCCGTTTAAAAAATGCTGATCAGCATATAGCAGGCTCCCCTTATTTTTAAAGGCTAAATAATATTCCATTCTATGTATATGCCACAGTTTTTGAATTCATTTTTCCATCAGTGGACATTCAGGATGTTACTATATGTTGGTTGTCAGGGGTTGGGGTTGGGGAAAATGGGGGGTTGCTGTTCAACTGATATAAGGTTTCTGTTATGCAAGATTAATACGTTCCAGAGATCTGCTGGACAACATTGTGTCTGTAGTTAACAATACTGTATTGTGCACTTAAAAGTGTGTGAAGAGGATACCTCTCCAGGGAAGTGTCCTTGCCATAGTAGTTTCAGTTACTGGTAAGGACCTTCTAAATTGATTGTGTGGTCCAGTAGTTGGTGGCAACCCATAGTTAGAAAACAGTTTGAAAAACACTAGTGTAGGTGGTATGTAACATATGCCTATTTCTTTTCATAGAAGTTTATGTGATGTAAGCTACTTTTAAAAATGTTTATAGAGCCCTGGCCAGGTAGTTTAGTTGGTTAGAGTGTCATCTCCTTATGTCAGGGTTGTGGGTTTGATTCCTGGTCAGGGCACATACAAGAAGCAGCCAATGAATACATAAATAAGTGGAACAACAAATTGATATTTTTCTCACTCTTTCTTTCTAAAAATCAATCAATCAATAAAAATAATGTGTATAGAAATATAACATGCATATATAAATGCACATAAGTATACAGCTTGTTGAATTTTTACAAAGTGAGCAGCGTATCTGTGTGACCAGAACCAGATCAAAACACACCATTAATTTAAATTTCTTTGAATCAAGACAGTCATGGGGCACAACAGAAACTGGTATACCCTCGATTTGTTCTGAATTATGCACGTACAGCTTACACAATAGAATCTCTCTGTGTAGAGGTCCGTATCTTGCGTTACCAGTGATGGGGCCTGACTGGTGTTTGCGATCTAACAACCACTGAAGGAATGGATCAAGGCTTCCCTAAGGGTGATCAAAAATGGGTACCAAAAGAGGCTGACTGAGAAGGTGCTGAATGAGACCAAGGAGGAGGAGGAAAGGACAAGACCCTGCAGCTCTGTATGGAAACATTTGAGTGATAATACGTAATTGAGACCAGTTTTACTGAAACGAGGGTGGGTGGGAAGGAGGGAAGGCAACTTGTGAGTAGAGTCCCAAGCTCCTAGAAATCAATGAACTTTTGTTTAAAATAAGGGACATCTACTTCTCCTGGTGAGTATTGACTTCTAGAGAAAATTGTTTTCGCATACTGAATCAAAGTGCTTATTTCTTGGCAAAAGACATAAATGCATCTGATTACAAGAGCAAGCTAGAGGAACTTTGCTTTCATAATGTATATATTCTGTAAGGCTGTGTAGGTGGACACACTGTACACGATACGTTGTAATGGGATGTGCACACTAATGAAAGGGAGTGAATATTTGAATGTGCTTTGAACATCATGTGCTCTTACAAAGTTTTATTAATTAATGCCTTTTGTGAGACACATTGGTGGCTAACTTTTAGCCAAACTGCACTGGCTTCTTGGAATCAATGGCTTTGCGATAATAATAAATTCTTTTGTCTTCGCTGATTAGATAAGCTCTTATTCATTGCTGGTTTTTGTGAAAGAGATGGCACTCCTGCACGTTTCGTGTGTTTCCTGGTGTTCTTGAACTACAGTGCTCACTGTGGATTTGTGTTTAATTCTGTATGTGACACGACTGTATATGTGTAAGAAAAGTCCTGGGACTGTAAAAGACACACTGTGGAACAAGAGGAGGCACCCGCTGGGGACAGGGTACATGCATCTGACTTCCTGTTCCTTTCTTTGTGCTGGCATCATGACAGTGCTCTAAGTACTAGCTGAATGAATGGAAGGAGAAGGGAAAAACCTCAGCTCCCTGTTTGCCAGGGGACTCTTCTGGTATGTGCCCGTTGTCCTGGCGTTGACATCGATAGCACCCCCTTTCACTCCGAAATGTCCAGGTTCAGATGATAAATTATTTTCACTCTGAAATGTTGTGGTTTGAATGAACAGATGAGGATACTGGGGCACAGAGAAATCACTTTACTTGGCTTGGTCACCTGCCAGTGAGAGGTAGCGCTGGCATTCTTTCCTAGGAGGCTCAATTCAGATCTTGTCATTTGACTGCTAAGTTCCGCTGTCCCACGACTTTAGGCCAAAGAACATGTAGTACAAAAACAGCACTCTTGATGTTTTTCAGCCTCAGTATTTAGTAAAAATCACTGCTGTGATGTGGAACTCAGGGCAGCTGAGTGTGCTGAGCAAAGACCCATTGAAACCCTACATGGCCCAGAGCAATAATACCATTCGCATATGTGTGATGCTTTATATTTTCCAAGACCCTTCCTCCTACATTATTGTATTGAAGCTTCTGTCCACCCTGTGAGGTGGGTGGTTGTATCTGCATTTTTCAAAGGAGAGTGGAGATCGGCAGGATGATGTGGTCCCCTGCCCGAGATTTTACATCCAGAAAAGCTGCTGACCCAGGACTCAGCTCAGATACTTTGCTTTTATCATTAGTACATTTCCCATTAAAGCAGAGATGCCTCTCAGCCAGTTTTTCTCACACAGCTATTTGAGGGTGCTGTGCATGGAGGATTAGGAAGTCTTCTGAATACTCATTATCTGAACACAGGGTTCCTCAACCTTGCACCATTGACATTTTGGGCCAAGTCTGTTGTGGGGACTGTTCTATGCACTGTGGAATGTTTAGTAGCATCCTTGGCATCTACTCACTAGATGCCAGTAGCACATACCTCCATCCTCCCCAACTTGTTTCCAGATATATCACATGTCCTCTGGGACACAGTTGTCCCTAGTTAGGGACCACTGGCCTAAATAGAATAGCAGCATTTAAAAGAACAAAAAAAAGACAGCCTTGAAAATGTTGCCATTTTTCACTCTGTGTAGTTTCTAAAGCATCAGAAAAACTATCAAAAGACCCACAACGGGGTGGAAAAAGAGGACAAGCAACACATTTCATGTTGAATTCACTTCCATGGAAGAGCACTGGGTCTCCCAAGGAAGGATAAGATGGCGAGCTTTTTTTTTAAAGTTAAAAATCACACAAAAATGTTTTCTATAGAAAAATTAGAATAAAGAGATCAGCTGAGACATGTGAGTCTCCTGTAATCCTACTGCCCAGAGATAAGTATGGTTCACATTCTTCTGTATCTCATTTTAACCTTTGCCATCACACACGTATAAATGTGTATATCATTTTTGAAAGAAGGCCATGTCACAAATGCTATTATAATCAGGTTTATAGTTTTAGCTTAAACATGCCACAAATATCTTTTTGTATCTGTGATACAGAGCTAAAGTTTTTAACTGCATAGTAGTTCATTGTATGACTATGGCGTAATTTATCCCCTCAGTCTCCTGTTGTGTACATTTGTTTGGTTTCCAATTTTGTGTTTGCTGTTACATGAAAAACTATGATGCAGATCTGTGTGTTCACTTTAAGCCCTTCAAAGATTTTTTCCCTTATAGAAATTTTAGCATCAGTTGAACAAGATATCTAATTCATAATGTACTGGATTGTATTTTGATTATGATATATATTTTGTGCCTTAAAATTATGGAAATTCATTGATAAAAATTTGATTATGCACTAGGCTTGTAGAATGGGGTGTGGAAAATTCTTTGGTTTTCTGATTAAATGATGACTAATAAGAAACCACTTAGGTTTTATGCCTTGTTCATGAAAACCACTCTTAAGTGTATCGGGCTGTTTTCTGAGTAGAAATTACAGCCTGGGAAAGTTCATTGAATCTTCCTTTAAAATTCTGTTCACTGTTGAGAGAAATTTAGGGCTATGTTCTTATGAATTCTCATTGCTCATGGATTTTTCTTATATGTGTTTAAAATGATAAACTCATGGTAAGAACATTCAAATAGTACAATAGAGGTTAAATAAATTTCCCTAGTTTACACTCCCCTTGTTTTTTTTCATTCTCTAGAAATTTTCTGTGCATATATATATAAACATTTAAAATACACAGAAATTTTAAAAAGCCCACCAACTAGACAACAATATGCAAGGTCTGATCCAACTAGCCTTTTTTTTTTTTTTTTTTTTAGTTACTGCGTCTTTCTATGTCTGCACTTTATTCTGTTTAATTGGTGCCCTATTTGGGGTTGTTTCAAGCTTTTCTTTTTCTCTTGCAACAGAGTACCCTATTTTATGTGAGTCTATCAGTAGGATAAATGCCTAGCAGTGGAGTTGTTGGGTTAAGAGTCTGTGTCCTTATACTTTTCATAGATATTGGAAAATTGCCCTTCCACCAACAGTATATAGGTTGACTTGTTTCCATCAGGCATTTTTTTCCTCCCTGACATAAACTACGGATTAATAAACTGGGAACACAAACGTTGAACCTCTCCTATGAGAAGGGCCACAATTGGTTAGAAGGAGACCAGGGTCTCTCTAGTGACTGTCGTAGGCATTGGTTTTTGACTTTGGGGGTGGTACTGGGGGCGGATATATACTTCCTGGTTTTCTCCTGGGATTGGTCTGAAGTTAGATTTTCCTTTTTTCAACCCTGGAATAAGAAGTGTATACATGTGTCACGTTGGGAGACAATGCACACATACCTCAGAAGGATGGCGGGCTCAGTTTCAGACCACCACAGTGAAGTTAGTATCGCAATAAAGTGAGTCATAATGTTTTTGCTGGTGGAGAGTCTTGCCTTCAATTTGTAAAGAAAGAAAAACATGTAACACCTGGGAAGCACAAAAAAAGTGAAGTACAATAAAACAAGGTGTGCCTGTACCCAGGTAGACAACTTTGTGGTGATATTTGATCATGTGTCTCACTGAGAGTTGAGGTGGTTAGAAATGGACCTTCATTACTGCAATATTTACTTCTCAGTGGCTCCCTGAGTTAGAGGAGTATGTCATTTGGCATTTGGTACAATGCACAAATTGTAACATATAAAGGTATAATATAATAACTATAATTATAACATGGTATAGTCATTGTGTCTCCATTTTTACCCCTCTTACCTCTTCCATAAACTCTTTTCCTCATATTTTTCCATTCCTCATTTTCTCTTCTCTCCATGTTGATTCTTTTGCACTGTGCCTTTTTTAAAAAAGGATACTTATGGTCATTACTGCATGATGGTCCTTTTATTCTTTTATTATGCTATTTTTGACGAGGTCTGTCTCCCTAACGAAATGTGAACCGACACTTGGTTTGTAGTCCTCATTACCCTAGCATGGCGTTTGGCATGTATGTATTTTGATTGGCTGCTCCCTTTAGAATTCTCCTTATTTTATGGGGTTCCTGTGCTTGGTAAAGGAGAAGCGTCACTGGACAACAACCCCCACCATTGCTGGCCCCCAGAATGGTGCTCATTAAGGTCGCTGTTGTCTCTTCACTGTGTTGCTTTCCTGCCTGGGGAAGGGTTCAGCAAGGCGCCCTCTTTTATTGATATTTGAAGCAGTGGAGGATGGCTGATGGGTGAAGATGGTTTCATGAACCCTGGTGGGTATAGCAGCTGCCACAGCCCTGGGTGGCAGTGTGAAGGGCCTGTGCTTTGTGACAAGTCGGTGGGGGAGGGGGGCTTTCTGATGGGCTGTGCGAGGGTTCCTCCACTGCAGTCTCGGCTACGATGTGGGGAGCCGGCCTGGCGTGAGCTGCCCTGAGCGAGACGCCCCGAGGGTGAGATAGAGAGAGGAACGCTGGTCTCAGGAAACTTCTTCTGATGTCAATGAGCCTGAAATTGGGGCAACTGCTGGTGTCTACCCTGTTTTCCAGTGCTCTAGGTAATGCTAGGAGGTGGCCCAAGAAGTCCTGCCCTGGAAGGTGAAAGCTGAAGTCTGTTTTGGCTTGGCTGTGGCGGGGCTCCTTGCAGGGACAGAAGGGGCTCGAGGGCTCCTACCCTGTGCCCCACTGACACGACTCTCCTGAGAGGCTCCTGGGGGATGGCCTGGGATCTCAACAGAGAATCTTAAAAAGAAACCCACCAAAGACCTTTCATTTACTTTTTCTTATTGTTTAAGTAATATATTTTCTTTTATAGCAAATAAAGAGGATTTGTTTTTTAGAGGCAGGCAGTGTGTGATCCAAGGAAAATGGCCTTTGGAGCCAAATGGCTCTGGGATGGAATGTGAGCTCTGTGCCTTTTTTTCCTTCAGGGGCTGTTCTGGTCTCACTATGTCCCCCCCAAACTCAGATGTTGAAACCCTAACTCACAGTACTTGAGAATGTGAAGCATTTGGGCACTGGGCCTTTAAAGAGGTAATTACATTGAAATGAGGCCATCCCGGTGGGTCTCAATGCAATCTGACTAGTGTCCCTGTAAGGGGACATTAGGATGCAGGGAGACCCCAGGTATGTGGGCTCACAGAGCCAGGACCTTGTGGTGGGGGCACAGAGAGAAGGTGGCCACCTGCCCCAGAGAGGGAGGCCTCCAGTGAAACCAAACCTGCCGACACCTTAGTGTTGGATTTCTGGTCTCCAGAACTCTGGAGAAATAAATGCCAGTTGTTTAACCTCCCAGCCTGTGCCATTTGTTATAGCGGCCCTGGAAAATGAACACAAGTGTGCTTTTGCTTCCCCAATCCCTGAAGAGAGGCCCACAACACCTGCCCTTCAGTCTCTAAGCGAGGGGCAGACATTGTACCTGACTTATAGTAGGTACTCACAAGTGGTGCTGGGATAATGCTAATTTAATAATGATAAAAACCAGGGCCCCTCCCCGACCCAGGTTTTCTGGCTTCAGCCTAATTTAAGGGTTTTATTTTTTTTAATACTTTCCTTTTCAAACAGGGTTACACTGGACTTCTGGGATCCAAGGAGGTAGCTACTTCATGGGTTTAGCAAGCAGTGAGGTATTTTCTTCTGAGTATCCTTTTAATTCTTTTAATTTGTTAACATACTGGGGTTCCAGACACAATTGTATTTAGGACAAAGATTCTGCTAAAATTGACTGAAAACAACTTTTGGTGTGATGTAAGTACTTACTGTACGTAATATCCACTGTATTAGTTTCCCGGGGCTGCCTTCAGAAAGCACCGCCAACTGGGCCACTTAAACCACAGAAATGGACTGTCTCCCAGTTAGTTCTGGAGGCCAGAGGCCTGAGATCGAGGTGTCGGCAGGGTTGGTTCCTTTGAGGGCTGGGAGGGGGGATCTCTTCCAAGACTCTTGCCTACCTTTGGGGCGTTTGCTGGCAATCTCTGGCATGCTCTGGCTTGTAGATACACCACCCCGATCTCTGCCTTCATTTAAAAATTTTTTTTAATTCATTTATTTTTATTTTTAATTTATTTATTTTAAAGATTTTATTTATTTTTAGGGAGAGGGGAAGAGAGGGAGAGAAATATCAATGTGTGGTTGCCTCTCGCGTGCCTCCAGCTGGGGACCTGGCCTGCAACCCAGGTGTGTGCCCTGACTGCAAATCACACCAGCGACCCTTTGGTTTGCAGGCTAGTGCTCAATCCACTGAGCCACAGCAGCCAGGGCTAAATTTATTTATTTTTAGAGAGATGAGAAGGGAGGGAAAAAGACATCAATGTGACAGAGAAACATCGATCGTTTGCCCCTCACATGCAGCCTGACTGGGGACAAACCTGCAACCTAGGCCTATGCCCTGACTGGGAATCAAACTGGTGACCTTTCGCTTTGCGGGATGATTCCCAACCCACTGAGCCACACCGGTCAGGCCTCTGACCTCATCTTCATGTGACTTTCTCTCTGTGTCCACATTTCCAAGTCCAAATTTCTTTTTTTTTTTTTTTTTTGTAAAGACATCAGTCATATTGGTTAGAGCCCACTCATATGACCTTATCTTATCTTGATCATCTGTAAAGACCCTATTTTGAAATAAGGTCACATTCACAGATTCTTGGGGTTAGGACTTGAACATATTTTTGGGGAGCTACAATTCAACTTATAACACCAGTTATATTGGAACCCAATTTGCCATCTGAGTACCTCTGCCCGTGGCCCACTGCTTCCCAGGAGAAGTCCCCTTGCCTGGTCTGCCACTTCCATTTTTCATGCAGAGTTCACCTCAGAAGTCACCTCTTCAAAAAGGCCACTCTCAATATAGACTTATAGAATGAATGAACTACATTGCCAAGTAAAATTAAAATATGACTGAGAATTATGCTGATATTTTACCTATAAAACTGCAAGAGAGTGTCTCTCTATCCCACACAAATGTTACTTGTAGCTTTCTCTTATATGTTGGCTGTGTTACCACTATAGATGCTATTTAAATATCATTTTGTGCCTGTGAATTGAGATGTCGGACACCTTCTGAATGTCACGATGTTTCCTGTTCAGAGTGTAGAGCATGCCAAGAGTACTCAACTTATTGGATTTGGATTTTTCTTTGCAGTGAGTCACAATTTGATTATGATTTTACAATAATTTGCAGAGCAAAACTGGCTAGAACCCTTCTCTGAAGGACATGTCAGGTCTAGAAAACCTAGGAATTCTGAGAAAAGGAAGTATTTACCCATTCCAGTTAATCCATTAGTGTTTATTGAGCATGTTCTCTTTGCTAAAACTCTGCTAGGTGCTGTGCAGATACAGAGGTAGTACAGGCAATAGTTACAGCCTCCAGCACCACACCAAACAATTGAAAAATACATGATAATACACACAAAGTTGCATGAGAATGTGTAGTACAGAAATGAAGAAGAAAGAAGTGCTCACTGTGGGCCAGAGGGTCAAGAAAGGCTTTGCGGAGGAACTCAGTGTAGCTTGGGTTGACCTCGAAGGGTTAGAGATCCAAGAAGAGGAGCAAGACTACCAGCCCAAGGTAATAGTAACATATTCTCGTTAAACTATGTAATAGTCCCAGTGTATATTGAGCTACCTTGTTTTAATCAAATTAGTTTTCTTCACAACATAAAGTATGATATGATTTCCAATAGGAAAATATTCAGAACAAACAAAATGCCCATCCCCTTGGGAGAAGTAAATTGTAGTACATTTTTGCAATGCAACGAATTTTTTTCCTACAGCCAGAAAAAAAGAATGAGAATAATTTTTGCCAATATGGAAAGACCCCCTAAATATATTGTTAAGTGAGAACAGCAAAGTGCAGGACAGTGTGAATGGTATATTTAGTATGTGATATTTGCTTAAAGAAACTGGAAGATGCCCAAGAAACTAATTATAATTAGAATGGTAGTGGTAATTACCTGGGAGTGAGAAATTGTGGGGGTAGGGGAGAGAGGATTTTAAGAGATTTGAGTGACGTTGATGTAGCCTACTCAAAAAAGCTAAAAAGAAAGATGTATATGAAGACAGTAGTATTTGCTCATACTCTTGCTACTCTCAAGTTGATTTCAGTGTGGTAGGTGCTTTGCCTTGCTGGGACGTACTGAACAAAGATAACCAGCTACACTAGACATCTGAGGGATAAGCTCTTACGTTTGCCCAGAAAATGAAATTTTCTTGACCAGCTTTTCACTTTTATTGGTTATCACTGGAAATGTTTCAAACATACACTAAAAAAGAGGGAATAGCATAATGAACCCCTTTGTACCTATCATCAGGTTTCAGCAGTTATCAGCTCCTGGCCAATCTTCTTTCATTGGTTCTCCCTCCTCCTCCCTATACCTTTCCATCCCTGACCTTGGTTCTTTGGAAGAGGATGTTTCCTGATTGTGTTGTTTAGAATTATTACTTTGACCTTCTGAGTCCCACCATGGCCCCAGACATGCAGAGCAAATGGATACTTTGAGGTGGAAAAATCTCTCTTTAACCAAACTTGGCTCATTTCATTAGGTGCACTTTACTTAAAAACATTTAAATTGTGGTAAAATATACATAACAAAATATACCATCTTAACCATTTTTAAGAGTACAGTTCAGTAATGTGCAGTACAGTCACATATTGTACAAGTAATGTCGAGAACATCTTCATCTTTTAAAACCGAAAGTCTGCACTGATAAAAGAACTACTCATTCTCCCCTCCCCAGCCCCCAGCAACCACCAGCCTGCTTTCTGTCTCTAAGAATTTCACTGCTCTGGGTACCTCATATAAATAGAATCATACAGTGTTTGTCCTTTTGTGACTGGCTTCATTTCACTTAGCATAGTGTCCTCAGGGTTCACCTGTTTTACAACATGTTTGTTCATCCATGTGTCTGTGGACTGTGGGGTTGACTTCTACTTTTTGCCTCCTTTTAGAATGTAAGTTTTATGGCTCGTAATCATTTTATGCCACAGCACATCAGAATGTAGCAATGTACCATGGTCCTCCAGTTAAGAGAATCACCCTGAGTGGTTTGAGAATTTTCATGCCAAATACTTTGGCTTGCAAAAACCAGCAAACTTTTCTTTCTGTTCTTGTGACTGAGAGCACCTTTCTCACCCAGAACTCTTATATTGACTTTCGCCTCTCACTAGACTACATTACAAATGTAGAGAGAGTGGGGCAGGGGCGGGGAGGTATCCTGGCACTGTACTTGGTGCTGCCTGGGTGCTCAGGAAATATTTGTTATAGAATGAACCTTACTTTGGACAAGGCATATCACCATAATTTTTGTAATTAGGGAGTTGAACCAGACAAATTCTAAGGCTCCTTTTTGGTTCTGACATTGTTTGGGTCCATTATTAAATCTGATGATGAAAATGTCAAAGTCTGGAAGACTGGGGAGTGGGGGATGGAAGAGGGAGATATTTGGATAGATATGTTTTCAGTGTTCCTCACATTGTATCCCAGGGTTGGTCACCTACAAATAGAACTATCCCAAAGTATTAGTATTTCTTAAAATAACATTTTGAATGTAAGGTTTTTGCTCTGTGCACCGGTAACATTTTCTTTTGGTTAACAAAAAGCTGCCAACTGAAAAATCTTTTTTCTTTTTTTTAACTTTAGCCTAATCGGTTTCTCTAAATAGACATGGATAGAAAACAAACCTCCTGTTGACAACATCATCTTTACAAAGAATCTCATAGGAATTCTTAGTGATGACTTTCAAGGCAATAAACAAGTGAGGGAAAAAAGCTGGTAAGGAAAAATGGAGGGCGATGTGATTTGAATGGTGAATCCTTCGGATTTTCTGAACTTTGTGCTGCTTTCTGGATTTATTTTAAGCCTGATTTTCAAAAATCTCTTGTTAGCAACCAGATGGTCATCAAATAATTCATATATGTTCATTTTAAGCACATTTGGGGAACAGTGGCCTGGATTTTCCAGTACAAAGATTTAGTCATTCTGTTGATCTTTGACTGGCAACGGGGATTTTTTTTTTCCTTTCTCTTTTTTTAATTGAGTTCTTTAAGGTCTTGAAAGTAACCTCTGGAAAATTGGAACCAATGATTTGATTGCATGATGTACTTGGAATAGGAAGTTAAGAATATGGATACAATTTATTTCAGTATTAAAAGCCCTGGCTGGTGTGGCTCAGTGGATTGAGTGCTGGCCTGTGAATCAAAGGGTCGCCAGTTCGATTCCCAGTCAGGGCATATGCCTGAGTTGTGGCCCAGGTTCCCAGTTGAGGGCATGGGAGGGGCAACCACACATTGATGTTTCTTTCCTCTCTTTCTCTCTCCCTTCCCCTCTCTCTAAAAATAAATAAATAAAATCTTTTTAAAAAAGTAATTAAATTTGTAAAATTAAGTGAGAATTCTTTTTAGTGTTTCAAAGTCCCCCTCATTTGTTTCCTGAGACTCAAGTTAATGAATGCAAGTAGACATTTAAAATATACTCATCTGATTTTACACCCTATTTTCAGAGAGTTGTTCAGAACTTAGGGTCTCCTATCCTAATGTCTTACTTGAATGCTTTTCAAAAAAATGTTATTAAAAACTTGGGGTTTGCAACAATAAAAAGGGTTGTGAGTTGCCTCCAGGGGTGGCAAACCTCCATAGTCCATGTTTTTGAATCGGGGAAGGTACTAGTAACCAGCACGCCATTTGGCTGAGGACAATGAGAAAGGAAGTTGAGATCTGTCCGAAAGAACCTATTATAGTGGCAAGGATCCCTCAACACTGTGACCCCTCAGATTGGCAAAAAGCAGCTGTGCCGTGGAGAGGCCTTCTTTCAGATGCCCTTTTAATTAATCAATATTCCTCAGACTGTCACTGTTTCCAGAAAGATACAGTTTTTAAAAACATGACATGGGCTCTCTGTTTAGGGCAGTTGTGGGTGCAGGTACAAGGCCTTCTTTTCCTGTCCTCTCTCCTTCCGTCATGGTCGGCCTGTCTCTGGCTGTTTGGGGTAGTGATCTGGGATCCGAGTGGAACTCATTCCTAGGTCCGCAGGGGTAGGGCTCCAGGTGGAGCCAGTAACTCCAATGCCTCATTGATGGGTAAGTTAGTTTCCTGTGGCTGCCACTACAAATTACCACAAAGTGGGTGGCTCAAAACAACAAATTTATTCTCTCAAAGTTCTAGAGGCCAGAGATCCAAAATGAGGGTGTCAACAAGGCTGCATTCCCTCCAATGGCTCTAGGGAAGAATCCTTTTCTTGCCTCTTTCAGCTTTTAGGGATTCCTGGGTTTCATTGGCTTCCTTGGCTTGTGGCCACATCACTTCTATTTCTACTTCCGTCTTCACATCACCTTATGTCTATCTTCTCTGTCTCTTATGAGGATACTTGTCATTGGATTCCGGGCCCAATTGCATAATCCAGAGTGATCTCTTTATCTCAAGATCCTGAACTTAATAACATTTGTAAAGACCCTTTTTCCAAATTAGTCATGTTCACAGGTTCTGAAACGAAGATATAGACATATCTGAGGGTTCAAGCCAGGACGGGGCCACTGCAGAAACCACACTGTGCCTCAGGAAGGAAGCGGAGGGAAAGAAACCCTTCTTTGGCAACACTTTAAAGGACCTAGTGTTTTTATTTAGTTACTTAATTGTTGTTATTATTTTGATTGTGACAGATTATATATAACATAAAATTTATCATTTTAGTGATAATAAGTGTGCAGTTCTGTGGCCATAAGTACATTCACATTGTTGTGCAGCCATCACCGCTACCCACTGCCCAGACTTTTTCATCTGCTTAAAATGGAACTCTGTCCCCATTAAACACGGACACCTCCACTTCCCCTCCCCTCAAATTATTATTTTTACCGTCTTTACATTTTTGTTTTATTTTTAGAAGTGCTGTGTGATCATTTTAAAAGTCTGCCTGGTTACTTAAAAAAAACACTTTGAAAATAACTTTATTGAGGCATATTTTACATATATAATTCACTCATTTCAAATATGGAGTTCAGCGACTTTTAGTGAATGTACAGAGTTGTGCAATGAAATGCCTTAGAGCATTATTATCCTAGTAAGATTATTCATGCCCAGTTATAGTTATTTTCATCCCCCCAGCCCCACTGTCTACCATCTGTTTTTATATATCTGCCTTTTCTGGATGTTTCAAATACGGTTTTATTTAAAACTTAGAAATACATTTCTGATTGTAAAATGGGAAGAAATAGAATCCCATCAGCTGGGATCTTATTAGAAGTGCAAACTCTCAGGCCCCACTTGAATGAGAATCTGCACTTAAACAAAGTCTCCAGGAGACTTTTATGCGTATTAGATTTACAGAAGCACTGATTGTATCTACTATATCAATTCTTTGTCCTCTTAATATATTAGGAGTGTTTCCCCCAAATCACTCGATGTCTTCTGAGAACGTTTTAAATCCCATTGTGAGAATATGCCACAGTTTATTTAACTATTTTAGGGCAGACGAGTTCCCCTTCTTTTTTACCATTGAAAATAAAACTATGATGACAATCTTTGTATGTAACTCTTTGTGGATAATTTCATATCCACCGTGCCAGTAATTCCATTTCTAGGAATTTACCCTAAGGGAATAATTATAGATACGTTGCTAAAATTTAGAAAGTGCACATAATTGCTGATGAGTGTAGTTGGTCCTTTAATGCACTGTGTTTCCTGGAACCGGTCCTAAAGCCACGCAGATAATGGAAAATCTGCAAGTGATACAGGGGCATCCCGCTAACCTCCATCTTCTTGAACTTTAGTTTCACTATTGAACGAGGTGAATGAAGGAACGAAGGAACGAAAACAGCACCAAAAAGTGAAGCATGGGTTGTTACAAGGCAGCAGAGAAATACAAAGGGCAAAAAGCTGGACCCATGTGTAATACCTTTCTTATCTGTTGTAATCCTCAGTAATCCTCCACTGGTCAGCTCTCGTCGCCTTGTGAGCAGCCCAATATGTTACTCCCGGAAGCCCCTGCAGTTTACACAATCTGTAGCTCACTATTCCTCATAGGGGGGAAGTCGCAGAGACGACAGCAATGGTCTCATCACCAGAACACACTGGGCTTCAGAGTCAGCTTTCCCACCTATGGCAAGGACCCCAGTCTCTTTAAATATATACTGGTCTCTCTGATTCCTTGGTCCTTGGGAAGTATGTGAGGAGGTCAGGGCTTGCATACCTGCCTCTTCTTATCTGTCACATTGCCAGGTCCATTAGCTTGAGGAACTGAGTGTGTCTAAGAGCGGGGCCTGAGTTTTCTTGTTCCCTTTTCGGTCCTGCCATGGCCTTTGAGCTTCCCAGGGCTGTATTTCCTGAAAAGAACTAGCTCTTCTTCTTTTTTCCCTGGCGGATAGGGGTAGTGAGGCATAGGTTATGAAAGTGCTTATTCCTGAGGGTTCTGATCCAGCTGGCTGCTTTGGATGGTCTCGGACCTCCCATAACTTCACTGTGCGGGCATATGGCTGACCAGGTGCTTTTTTGTTCCTCTGGACAGTGGCTCTCACACCGCAGCACCTCTGGGTGGGCCTGGTAAAACACAGACTGCTGACACGAGTTACAATAGCCAAGATATGGAAACAATCTCAGTGTGCATCGATGGCTGGACACACAAAATGCAATACTACTCAGCCCTCAAAATGAATGAAATCTGGCCATTTGTGACAACATGGATGGACTTTGATGACATAATACTAACTGAATAAGTCAGAAGGAAAAAGACAAATACTGTATGATTTCACTCATATGGAATATTATAAAAAGAATAAACAGAACAAAAATACGCATACAGAGAGAGCAGATCAGTGGTTACCAGACGGGAAGGGGATTGGGAGTGGGCGAAATGGGTGAACGGGGTCAATTATATGGAGATGGATATTAACTAGACTTTTTGGGGGTGATCACTTCCTAGTATATATACAGATGTTGAATTGTAATGTTGTACACCTGAAACACATATATTCCGATGACTGCTGGGTCCCACCCCAAGGGCTTCTGATTTGGCAGGTCTAGGGTGAGACCAGAGAATCTGCATTTCTATCAGGTTCCTGGGTGGTGCTGGCGGTTCGGAGCCCCACTTCTAAAACCACTACTCTGGACCTCCTCTCTTCCCGTGTAATCACTTTCAAGTAGGTGAAGTGAGGTGCAGGAGGACTGGTGTGTCTGAGGCCCTTGGAGCCACGGGTGGTGTCCAGACCTGTAATGCAGTGCCTTGCTGTGGTGTGTTTGCTCCCTCAGCGGTGACGCTTAGCCAATGAATGAGGCTTTAGATAGGCCCTTCAGAGTATAAGGAACAAATCCCTTCAAGTAGTAGGACTGGGGTTATTGAGTCATTTAGAGAAGTGGGGAACTCAGGGGATAAGAAGAGAAGCCCCAGGTCCTTAGGGCCTCCTGGGACCTTGATACAGAAAGCCAGCAGGCATGGGGCAGTTGGGGTCCTTGGCCTGCTGTGTGCCTTATATTTCTTTTAGCACATGGCTGAGCTGAATGTCATAACCTTTCAGTCCCAGCTCTTTCTGTTGACTTCCTCTCCTTCCCAAAGGATTTCCCCTCAGCTCGGGCAGGGCAGCTTCTCCTGGAAGGGCCTCAGTGACAGGAGGCTCTTTCTCCACATAGCTCCAGCCCACTGGTGGTGGAAGCTGCAGTCCTTAGTGAGGTGGGGAGCAGGTTGTGGGTCCTCAAATGGCACTGTCATCTGGAGGCCTCAAGGGCTTACCTTTTCCATTGACCCCCCAGAGGCTTAAGAACAGCTAATGAGAGTTGGAGAGGGTCAGGGGGAAGTGGAGGGAATCTTGATTCAACTTTGTCTTGAATGTTCAGTCATCTGTTAGTGAAGGGGTCTTTCCAGTCTTGGTGGTGCCTATATGCTGTTTCTCTGCAGAATTAGGTGGCAGGTGTTTGGCAATTTGATATAAATAAGAAGTTGATTGAAATATTCAATATGGCTAACAAGGTGCTCAATTGGTTAGAGCATCATCCCAATATACCAAGGTTGTAGATTTGATTCCCTGGTCAGGGCACATACAAGAAACAGCCAGTGAATGCATAAGTAAGTGGAATAACTGATATCTCTCTCTCTCTCTCTCTCTCTCTCTCTCTCTCTCTCTCTCTCTCTCTCTCTCTCCCTCTCTCTCCCCTTCCCTCTCTCTCCCCCCTCTCCCCTCTCTCTTCCCCTCTCCTCTTCTCCCTCTCTCCCCTTTCCTGTCTCTCTCTTAAAAAAAATCAATTAAAAAGTTAACAATATTCAGGATGTCAAGGGCTCCTGGAAAAACTAGGAGAGGAATTGGCCTAAAGAGCCAGGCTGTCAAACTAGATTTACACTTATTTCTATTGTCTGTCAAGTCGGGGACAACACTGCCTAGTGAATATTTCATCTTCCTGTCTAGTCTCGCTCTTATAGGAGTTGCATCTGTGAGGAACTATTTTCCTCCTGCTTCCATTTCTCCCCCAGCATCTTCTTTTAGGCTCCACTAGGCCACCTGAGCAGGAATCTGCAAGTTTAGGTCATAAGACATTTCTGTATCAGATTCTCTCCAATAGCATAGGGTGATGCCAATTCCCCCATGGAAGAGTGGACATTTGTATGAGTATGGTATTTTGAGAGTTCCAATTTGATATCATTTCAAAGACAGTGTCTTCTGGGGTCTTTATCTTCTGTAAACTGACAGAAGCAACTAAATCCCTTGGGGGGTTGGATCTTGGCACCCTCTGTCACCCTTTGGGCTTTCACACTGCTGCTATATCAGCCAGGCTCCCCATGGACACTGGGATAAGGACACCATCTTATATTTGCCAGTGTGCAAGGGATAAATTAGGCTGCACTGCTTGAGAACGAAATTATTAAATATCAATGGGAGATAATAACTGTGAAGTAGCTTGCAAACCTTTTGCTATTATGGCTGTTTCAGTGGAAACACAGCTGCTAAGGTACTTCCTGAGCTATAATTGAGAAGGTAATTTTCTTTACAGCCATTTAAGCCAGATCTTTACTGCTTTTGGGTCATTAAGAAGCACGAATGGGGACGAGTCTCTGAAAAAGATAAATAAACATGGGACAGAGGTGCCTCTAATGCAGATGACAACATCGAAGGCCCAGGCATTCTGAATAGACTAAGGATTAAGCTGTGGTGTGGTTTATTAATAGGCTGGAGTTAACGCTTAACTAATACAGCTAATTCTTCCATTTGGAGTTAATGTTTGCACTAAATTTTCACGGTAATGAATGATTTGGAATAAGCAGGCATGTCTGTTTAAGATATAGTGCTAATATTTTGTGAGGAACATTGAATGAGGCATGATGTTTAAGTCAATAGTTGAAAATGTGAGGTGAAACTTCCCCGAAAATGCTTATAGGCTAAATAAGAGCAGTAATTGGCAGAAAATCAAGCCCACCCAATACTTAGCTTATTTAGAGGCCAAGTGAATACGAATGAAAAGAAACCCTCCTGGCCCTGGCTGAGTGGCTCACTTGGTAGGAGCATTGTCACGTGAACTGAAAGGTTGTGGGTTGTGGGTTCGATTCCCGGTCCTGGCGTGTATGGGAGGCAACCAATTGATGTTTCTCTCTGTCTCTTCCCCTCTCTCTCCCCCTCTCTTCCTCTCTCTCTAAAAGCAATGAAAAAATATCCTTGGGTGGCGATAAAAAGAAAAAAGAAACCCTCCTGTAGCTCTGTGACACCATCACTTTCCTGGCATATCACGGAGCTTTTGACAGTGGTATGGTGCTTTACATCAGCCAGGCTGACAGGAATGAGGGAGTGTTGCTAGGTGTTGATTTCAGTCCTTTTGTAAGTGTACTTGTGAAGACCTGTGGGAGATTTGCCTCAAGTCACGGTAGACGATTTCTGATGAAATCCCCTGATGTCAGGCCACAGATGGAATTTCCACAGACTGGTGACAAATTCTTTGTGAATGTTCTGTGCAGCACTACTAGATGCAGAGGCTTTTGAGGAGGGGGACTGGTCGTTAACACTGTTCAGCTGTTAGCTTTACTTATCACCCCTGTCCTCCGAAGCCCAGATAGAGTGGTGCTCAGAAGGCCTCTTGGCAGGTCTAGCCATGTTTTGAAGTCTAGCTTTTTCAAGTAAGATGGCTCCTGCGATTATCACAAATTATCTTGTCAAAACATTTCTAGATTTCTCTGTAATTTGAGAATATAGTTTTTAAAATGTAAAGGTGAAGATTCATTTTTTTTGTGTATTTTAATAAATTCTCCCAGTTTATTGGGGGAAAACAATATAACCTAGAATTTCCTCAGGCTTAAAAGTTAACCAAGTTAGCATCTCTGAAGATTACCAAAAGGATATGTGCTGAGATTTGTGTTCACTTTGCTCAAGTGGTTGTCTGTAAAAGTTGTTATAAAAACCAAAGTACACACTACAGAGTAGGGAATCAAGCGCTTTTATTTATGCCAGAAAATAGGAAAAAGATAAAATGAGGGCCAAACTCTTGGAAAAGACAACCAAAATAGACCCTTCAGTTAGGATTATGGTGAGATTTTTTTCGCAGCCGAGAGGACCGTTTGACTCTGGTGACTGTGAAGTCACTGATTTCCCAGGATTCTGTCTCTTCAAGTTGTAGCATTTGTGACTGCTGACAACCAGCTGGCAAGTACTTTTTCTACAGACGGGTAGCACTGGGTGACAGGGTGTTCTCAGGGCAAGCTGACCCCAAAGCCACATGCCTTTCACGCAGCAGTGCCATCAGCTGGGACCTGGGGAGGAAACGCCAGTCCAGACCCTGGCTGTTCATTTAGCTCATCAGAAAATGGTGGTTCTCATAGATGCGTGTGGCAGTGCGTGTGAGACTGGTGAAATTTGCCTTTCGGTTCAGAAACGGGAGCTGCCATCTGAGAAAACAGCAGGTACAAGTTGACTCGTGAATGTGGATGACTCAGCTGAGCACCTGAACCCGTGGCTTTACAGTTATAGAAAATGAAAAGACAGTTTCTGCTCAGTTTGGATCATTGGAAATGAGGCAGAATTCCCAAGATGGAGTTGTGATGTGGGACAGAGGAGCTCCTGGGATGAGCCAGATGTGGGGAGAGGAATGAAACACGGCGGTTAAGGTTACCTTTACGATGGATTGCCTCTGGGGTCTGGGAAATCTCTTCTCATGGGCTTCTCTGCTCTCTGTGTGTCTGTGTCTGTCTGTGGTCCGCACAGGCATACTCATTTTATTGCACTTTGCTTTACTGCACTTCGCAGATACTCCGTAATTGTCAATATCGAGGCAAGACTCTCCAACAGGAAAAAGATTACGAGTCATTAAATTTCAGCTGATAGCATATTTTAGCAATAATTAGCATTTTTAAATTAAAGTATGCCCGTTGTTTTCACCCATAATGCTATTGCACACTTAATAGACTACAGTATAGTCGTGGCTGGGTGACTCGGTTGGTTAATGTCATCCCATACACCAAAGGGTTGCAGGTTCGATCTGTGGTCAGGATAAATACCTAGGTTGCAGGTTCTATCCCCTGTCAAGGTGCATTTGGGAGGCAACTGATCAACGTTCCCTTCTCAAATAGTTTTTCTCTCTTTCCCTTCCTCTCTCTCTCAGATCAATAAAACATACCTTCAGGTGGGGATTCAAAATAATAGACTAAAGTATAGTGTAAACATAACTTTTTTATGCACCAGGAAACCAAAAAATTGGTGTGACTTGACCTACTTTATTGCGATATATATATTTTTTATTGTGGTGGTCTGGAACCTAACCCACAATATCTCCAAGTTCTGCCTGTGCTTCTCTCTCTGCATGCCTCTCTGTGTGTGCACGTTTCTGTGTTCATCTATGCCCCTTTGTGTCTGTGTCCATCTGTGTGGGTCTGTCCATCTGTGTGTGAGCCTATTCGCGGGTCTGCCTCTGGGTCTGTAACTGTCGATGTCTGTACCTCTGTGTGTCTGTGTGTGAGTCTGTCACTCTCCTGGAGTAAATGGGCTGCTCCAGGAACCCTTGCCAGGCAGAGGGCCCGGGCTGTGTTTGTGCCACATCTGGTTTCTGGCCAGTACAGAAATGCTACAAGCAGACAAAAATAGGTGCACCTCAAAGCCCCACACACTGAACAGGTTTTCTCATGGCCATATGCCACCTGTCACAAGGTGTGTGTGTGTGTAGGGGGCGGAGAGCTGCAAGTTTTGGAGTTGTATTTAATTGGGGGCTGACACCCTTTGTCCCACCCTTTCCCTGACAAACCACCCATGCATCTCTCATTTTGAATTACTTTCATCCTCACCCATCTCCATGGGATGTGTCCAGAATTCTGAATGCTTCCTTTGACTGTCTCTTATGCAGAAACCATTCCCCCTGGGAGTCATTATTACAGCTCCCCTTAAATTTCATGTTCAGTGTTCAGTATTGCAAAGGAGAGGAAGTGAGGGAGTGTGGGTGGTGACTCAGGAAGCTGGGGGAATATCCCTTAGTATGTCTAGAATTTTCTCCTTGAATATTTAAAGACGGTCGCGGAGCTGTGCTGGCCTTAATTTTCTGATTGCTCTCTTTCCTTTGACCTTTTCCCTTCCATTTCTTTTTCTTTTCTTGCTTCTGCTGTGAAGGTCCCACAGCTTCCCAAAGCTATTAGAGGTGACTGGTAACTCTCTTTATTGAAACATTGCTCCTCGGGTGTTTGAGCTTACAGCTAGGAATGGGTTTTTCTTAACATCATTCCCAGAAGCAGAAGGGACTCTCTTCTTGTCAGTAATAACTTTGAGTTTTTAAAAAGGGTACTCTCATCAGCAATAATTTAAATAACTTTTCCAAGCTGTTTCTCTTCTACTTTTACCAACATTTTAAATCTGTTTAATTTTTCTCTTCTACTTTAACCAGCATTTTGAATCTGTTTAATTTTTACCCAACTCAGTCTGCCATAAGTAGCTTGGGAGAAGACCCTACTCCCCATTCCCTGGGTAGGGTCTCCCTGCAATATTCAGTGGGTCCCGTAATGTATCTCATTATTTGATATATGCATCTCTGGTTACTGCTAAGTTTCTATTTTCATATGTCTGCTGACCATATGTAGTTCCTCTTTGGTGAACTGTCTATTCATAATCTTTGTCCATTTTAAAATTTAGATATTTGTCCATGAATTCCAGAGCAAGAACCCTTGGTCTGTACTGTTATGTATACATTGTAAATGAGAGAGGAGGATTGTGGGCCAAGAATCTCAGTCAGATTTCAACATGAGAACTTGGAAAGGATAAAATTCTGAATTTTGATCTCTGATTGTATGATATTGGAAGTCTTATCTGCCATTTAGAAATGCTCCATAATATTGATTAGAGAGAGGTTTAAAGCCAATGGTTACATTAAGTTTGGGGACATTTCTAGGGGTTTTACTCCAGTACTCAAACTGGAATGTGAGAGTTCAATATTTTGGCTTATTACAAACACATACTGTAGTAAATATCTTCTACTTGAGAAAAACATGAAGTTTCCATGTGCATTTTGGCACGTAATGTCATGAGTAACGTCAACCTTACAAATAGCACTGTAGCTTTTGGTGTCTGTGCCTGGAAAGTAGTTAAGATATGTTTTTCCCTTTTTGTTTACCAAGTGATGCTAAATAATAATGATTTGAAAAGGAGCAAAACCATGCAGTGACTATTTACAGTGAAAATAAATTATAATGTAACTTTAAACTAATATTGTATAGTATAATCTCACAGATGAGGTTGAAAGCCTCTTTCTACTTAATAGGATGCTTCTCTATTTTAAGAGAGAAAAATAAGATGTAAAATGTCAAGTTCTCTCTGCCTTTTTAACCTGAATGCCCTCAAAAGTCACATCTAGGTTTTGGTGGATGTAGAAGGTATCTTAAATAGTTAATGTTGTACTCATGTGTTGACTTATAAATCCGACCATGGGATTACTACTAAAATAACAAACAAACAAACAAACAAAAAACTACAGAATTGAGAATCAGTCTTTGACAATCTTGACTTCATTTTAATCTTCCTATTTTAAACATCTGTTTATTTTGAAAACTCAGCATATTCTATTTCTTCTAAACATAGACACCACAAAAAATATTTTGTATCTGTTTCTCTTCCTTCAAGCAGAACACAGTCCTTTGCCCATATTATCTAAGCTCTAAGACAAGTGCCAGGCACACAAGATTGTTTGGTGTGTTCAGGAATGTCCTGATACAGTCCATTTGGTTGTGTGGCTGAGTCAGTTACATTAGATGGATTTTAGCCACATCCTGAGTACTTCTGGTGCTGTGGAGAATATGCATTGAATTCAATGCATTGATAAGGTGGGGTGTGACCTATACAGTGATCCTGTTAATTTTGATTGAACCCCAGATATTACTGTGTGTTTTCTTTTATCTTCTATATATCATGGAGCTTTCAAACAGAGTTACCAGCCTGCCCTTTCTGTATTTAACCTTTTGCGGGTGCCTCTTCTTATTGAGTTGGGGTGGTTATAGCTGGTTGGCCCAAATGGGCATAGAGCCACAAAATAGCTCAGGAGGGTAATAAGTCCTGTGAGTCTCTTCATCTGTTTATGGCTGGTTAAAAATCTCAAATTGCAGCTTGCATGTGTGTTTTGTGTGTCTGTGTGTTGTATGTTTGATTGTAATCAATTGGAAAATTGATACCAGTGCAATGCATAGTTACCAACACATCTCCTATGTATGAGCTAAAACCACACCACTTGTTTGTCAGGCTCCTGGTGTGGGTTCAGAGCAAATTAATCTCCGAGATAGAAATGCTGAAGCTCTACAGGAACTGAAGCTAGGCCACTCTGTTGGTGTGGGGCAGGAAGAAGGTTTATCATGAGAAGTTAAGGCAAGTTGAGATATTGTTCTATATCTTAGCCAGTTTATTATGGCGGTTTCCCAGCATATGTGAAAGGAGAAGTGAGCGTAACATCGGTAGTGATTATTTTCCTTCATTATTCCATATTCTGTACACTTGCTATTTACTGTGAACATTCCTGGAAGAAGAGATAAGTGAAGGCAAAATTTTAAAAATCCAGAGTCTCAAAGCATGCTTTGTCTCCGTTTTCTATCTGATGGCTGAGGATGGGGCAGGGCTGTCACCAAATTTTTAGATCTATGTTTAAACTTTGAGGACAAATTTTATAAATATGAGCTGCTGCTGCTTCTTTTTTAAAAAACCCTTTCTACCCTAAAAATAGTTTGCTGGGAAAAAGTTTGTGAATTGTTTATTAAAGAGAGACTCAGAAATTCAGCTGAGCATGTTTCTTTATAAATAAATAAAAAAAATCACCTCGCAGCTCCTGTCTGAAAGCAGATGTGGTTTCTTGGGAAAGAAACAAGATTTCTGAGATGTTAATGCCAATATAAGAATGTAGAAGAAAATTCAGAATTCTCCCTTCTGGCCTCCCTTTTCAATTCTTATTTCCAAATTGGTATGTTATCCTTTCTGGGGAGGCATTTTATTCTCCCAGGCCGAATGAATATCCCAGCTTCTGTTCTTACCAGTACCCTTAGTCATGCTCATGTCTCCTGTAACACTTGTATACTGTTACAATAATTGCTAACATTTATGTAGGCCAGGCGCTGTTCTAAACTCAGTTCAGTTATTATTTTATTTAGTTTCCATGACAACCCTTGAATTACATGCTGCCATTGTTCTTATTTTAAAGGTGAAGTAAGCTGTCAAAGATGTGTACATCCCAATTCTCAGAACCTGTGAATGTTACTTTCTGTGGCCAAAGGTACTTTGCAGCTGTGAGGCTCTTAAGGCTCTTAAAGTAGGGAGATTATAATGACCAGGTTCTTTATATAAGAGAAAGGCATACAGGCAACAAAATAAAAATAGATAAATTTGACTACATCAAAATTTGAAACTTCTGTGAATCAAAGGACATAATCAACAGAGCGAAAAGACAATGGAGTAGGAGAAAATATTTGCAAGTCATGTATCTGATAAGGGATTAATATCCAGAATAATACAGGAATCCTATAATTTAACAACAACAACAAAAATAAAGTAACCTTATTAGAACAATACAGAAAACCTATAGCTCAACAACAGAAACCAAATAACCTGATTAGGAGAATACAGAAATTCTATAAAAACAAAACAAAACCAAAACCAAATAACCTGATTAAAAATGGCAAAGAATCTGAATAGACATTTCTCTGAAGAAGATTTACAGTTGGTCAACAAGCATATGACACGATGCTCAACATCACTAATCACTAGGGAAAAAGAAATCAAAACCGCGGTGAGATAATATGGACCTCATAACTATTAGAATGGCTACCATAAAATAGAAAAGAAACAGAAACAACAACTGTTGGTGAGGATGTGGAGAAGTTGGAAGTTTAGTGCACTGTTGGTGGGAGTGTAAAATGGTGCAAATGCTATGGAAAATGGTGTGGTGCTTCCTCAAAAAAATTTAAAAATAGAATTACCGTGTGGTCCAATGATCCCACTTCTGGGTGTACATCCAATAGAGTCAAAGCAGGTTTTCAAAGAGATATTGGTCCGCCCATGTTTATAGCATTATTCACAGTAGCCAAAAGGTGAAAACAACGCAAATGTTCATCACTGGGTGAATGAGTAAACAAAATGCGGTATACACACACAGTAGAATATTATCAGCCTTAAAAAAAAGAAGAAAATTCTGACACTTGTTACAACATGGATGAACCCTGTGGACATTTTGCTAAGTGAAATAAGACAGTCATAAAAAGATAAGTACTGTATGATTTCATTTATATAAAGTTTCTAGAGTAGTCAAAACTCAAAGATAGAAAGTAGAATGGTGGTTACCAATAGTTGGGGAGAGGGTGGAGTGGGACTTGTTATTTAATGGGTATAGATTTTCAGTTTTGTAAGATGAAAATCTTCTGGAGATTGGTTATACAACAGTGTGACTGTACTGAACACTACTGAACTGTACGCATTAAAATGGTTGAGATGGTAACTTTTAAGTTATGTGTATTTTACCACAATTAACAGTAAAAAAAGAGGAAGGCAGGAGGATCACAGTATCAGAGAGAGAAGCTTTGATGATGCTATACTGCTGGCCCTGAAGATGGAGGAAGGGGCCACAAGCCAAGAAATGCAAGCAGTCTTAAGAAGCTGGAAAAAAGAAGCCTCTCTTAGAGCTTCCAGAAAGAACTCAGCACTGCTAACACCTCAATTTTAGCCCAGTGAGACAGTTTCTGGACTTCTGACCTCCAGAATTGTAAGAAAATAAATCTGTGTTGTTTAATGTTCCCAAGTTGTTGGTAATTTGTTACAGCAGTGATAAGAAACTAGTATAAGGACAAATAAATGATAAAAAGGCAAAAAATAAACAAAACCCCAAAAAACTAGTATTGGGTTGGGCAAAAAGATTTTCGTTTTTTTCCCTAAGATGGCTCTAGTAGCACTTAATTGTCTTGAACTTCATTTGAAACAATTTTGTTAGATTGTATTGTGACAGCTGTCATATCAGTGTGCATTAAAAAAACTTATCAAAATTGGTGAATTTTTGTGTCGCCATTTTAATATTGAAGATAGAAGAAAATAAGTGAAAATTTCAGCATATTATGCTTTATTATTTCAAGAAAGGTAAAAATGCAATTGATACGCGAAAATGGATTTGTGCAGTGTGTGGAGAAGGAGCTGTGACTGATTGAATGTGTCAAAAGTGGTTTGCAAAGTTTTGTGCTGGAGATTTCTCACTGGACGATGGTCAGCAGTGGGGTGGGCCAGTCGAAGTGGATAGGGATCAAATGGAAACAGTAATTGACAATAGTTAATGTACCACGCAGGAGAGAGCCCACATACTGAAAATATCCAAATCAATAGTTATTGGCGAAAATGAAAAATGTGTCCTTTATTTAACAGAAAAAAAAACATATGGACTTTTTGGCCAACCCAATACAAGAACTATTCAATTGAGGGAGGCGAGTATCTTGTAAGAGGTCACCCATTGACTGGAACTGTGATCAACAGCTGGTACATATGCTCACTCTACTCAGATTTCCAGCCTTGTGAACCCCTAAAGAGCAGGGGCCATCTGAAATTCCACCACATGACTTAGTGCCTGGCACATAGTAGGCACTTAATAGCTTTCAATGGATTGAATAATGATAATATGATTGCCTTTCGTCCTGTTCTCCTGCTACTGTATGCTGGAAACCATAGGGTTAGACCCAGAAAAGAATTTGTGTGTGTGTGTGTGTGTGTGTGTGTGTGTGTGTGTGTGTTTTTAAGAAAATATTTTCCTTTCCTGCCATTGTAGGGTGGGTGAGGAGTAGTGAGTGCCCTTGAGGTTTTAGTGTCACTTGTGCTCTGGGTCTTAGTTGTCCAGTCCTATGACAGAGTGGGGCAGTCGTGCTTACAGAATGCCAGGTAGGGGTCAGGTTCTGGAGGAAATGAGGATCCTGTTCTTGGTAGAAGACAAGCAGTCTGCTTTGGGAAGAAATGACCAAATTTAGTTATGAACTATCTGTTAATTAATAGATAGGATTTATCTTTAATCTGTTAATGCTAAATGGAGACGTATTTCTAAGCACAAATGAAGAGACTCCTGTCTCAGCTGCTATCTGTGGGCAGTTTCCCACTATGAAATACTTCCTCACTCTCAAACCTAAGCTTTGGAAACCAGGCACCTAAAATCAGGCTTTGTAATTTCCAGAATGAGTTATTCTAAGTCGATCTGAAGGGTGTTCCTTTTTTCTTCAGGGGAGGGGTGGGTGAAGAGTGAGGGGCCTTCCAATAACATGCATTAACCTTTGCCATAAAATGATTAGAAAAATGACTGTTTTTTTTTTCCTTTTTAAATCATCTTTGAGGGGAGAAGGCTTTTGTAAATCGTGTCACAAATCTAAGAAGATCTCAGGGAAAAGATTGAATTTTGCCAAATAAAAATTAGAAACTTCTATATGGAAAGAAATAGAATTGACAGAGAAAACTAGCCAAGTGACAAATGAAAGAACAATTCTGCAACATATATGAAAGACCATGGGATAATTCTTTAATATTCAGAGAGCTCTTGGAAATGAAAGGGAAAAAGGCAAAGTGCTCTGTAGGAGAACTGACAGGAGACATGAGCTAGCAGATCACAGGAAGGTCCAGCGGATGGTAAGCACACGAAAAGCTGATCAACCTTGCTTTTACTAATTAAAGAAATGGGAATGAATACAATTTTCTGTTACCAGATGGGCAAAATTAAGAAGTTTAAAGATGCTCAATATGGGGAAACTGGCATTTTTTCACCCTCTTGGTGCAAGTGTAATTGAGACAACTGTTTGGAGATCAGTTCGGCATGATCTGTTAAAGTAAGAATTCACCACATGTTTGACCCAGAGATTTCACTTTCAGGGATTTGTCTCCCAGTTACACTTGTGTGTATGTGCGGGTATAGACCCAGTGATTCTCAGTGTAGATTAAACCATATAGAAAGGCTGGGGTATGGGGAGCGGGGCCTAAGTGAACAAAATCCTCAGCTACCATAATAGTTAACAGGTGATGTCTAGAATTGACAAAGCAGAAGACAACAGTGCATGCATATTATTCAGAAGTTACAGCAGTGAATACTAGAAGCAATAGTTGGAACTGAAAAGTGACTGTCTCCTGGAAGACAGGGACATGAGAAGGGGCAAGGAGCTCCTGCTATTTTATGTCTTTTAGCACTAGGATATATGTACATAATATTATAAATATTATATAAAATTATATATATAATGTTTTTATCACTTTAGCAATGGTGGCCCTGAGTACTGAAGTAAGAATATACTGTAATTTCCTTATGTAACTTTTATTTTCACTACACATAATTCATTTTTGTTTGTTGAGTTATCCCAGGATATCAAAATCTTCTCATACCTTGAGCTAAACAGCTTTATAAAATTCCTCTTAATATCCCCCCCACCGCACCTCTCAGAAAAATACCAGCACCTTTCAACCACAACTGGTTGCTCTTGAAGCTGCTGCCCAGGAAATGCCCATCATCTCTCATTCTTGACTATCCTGCCTCTTGAATCCTTTCCTCTCTTGTTTCACTCACTTGATTTGGTGGCACACACCCTCCAATAGCTTTCTGAGACAGAGTGCTTGGAAGTCAATTTCTTGAGACTTCTGCCAGACCTGCCACAGCAGGAGTTGTATACTGGGCAGTTTTTCCTTTTAATGCTTACTGCTCTTCAGTACCTGGTCCATGACTGTTGGCAGGCGGGGCTCCCCTGCCTGCTGACGGAACCTGACAACCCTGGGACCCAGAGGTTGTGCCTTTCTCCACAGGATGTCATGTGATCTTCACAGCATTTTAACCTCCCGTTTTACAACCAGCAAATGTGAGACCCCAAGGTTACCCCCTCAGCTGTGGCAGAGCCCTAGCTTGACCTGAAGTGTCAGCTGCCTGAGCCAGTGCTGCTCTTTCCAGGCACAGCTGCTCCTTACTGGGAACACATATAACAGTAGCTGGCCATGAGTGGTAAGAGCCACATGCACAGTCATGCATGCAGGGGGAGGGTCTTTAGGAGTGTCCACCTGTGTGTGGTTCCTGATGCTTTCAGCTCCACTCAGCCATCCTTTACTAGAAGTATCTTTCACTCTTATTGGCCTTGCAAGAGAGACAGAGAGATTTATACTTATGGTTTTAACTCCTTGTGATAATTAAAATGCTCTGCCTATCATTCATATAAGCTCAGTATGATTATTTTTATTGCTATGGTATCTGGTTCCAAGCGATGGAAGAATTTCAGTCTCCTCTTCCCACTCCCTTTGTGATATGAAATGCCTCATTACTTAGCAGTTTTGTGCTGATTGTACAGTTTAGCTTTTGATCTTTTTGTTAACCACAGTCAGGTGACCATAGATAGGGTAATTTGATTAACCTACCCCTCCTCTTCTTTACCGAAACAATATAAAAACTAGTATTCTGTTGGCACATGCTTTCCTTAGATTAATGATGTTGGAGTAGTTGCATGGAAATTTACATAGCTCCCTACAGCTCTGAGAAATGAAAATGCCCAGCTGTCTCAAAGCTTTAATCAGGAAATGAGCATGGTATGGCATTGTTTTGTCATGGGCTTGGAATAATTTATTCTTGACGATTGAGTTATCCTGGATGGGAATGTATATAAACATTCTTTCAACCGTCAGTAAACAGGTGCATTTTTATTGGTAAAAATTCAAGAATTTCCTTGCTTGGGAGCAGATTTCAAACCACTGGTTTCAAATCCCTTCCGAAAGTTTATCCTGTAGTCATTTTCCTCATCTCTCCTCTTTTAAATGGCAATTTGGAAGTTGGCTTTTTGGAGCAAACCAAGAGCAGTGTTAGGAGCTCACACATTGGCTGGGTGGGGCACGGCGTGACCACATTCACCGCGGGACTACCTGGGCTTCAGCCCTCACTCAGCCCTTTATTGCCTGGCCCCCTCTTGGGACCCAGTTCCCCCATCTGTCAAAGAGAGATAATAATGCTCCCTACTTCTTAGTGTGACTATGAGCATTAAATGAATTGCTCCGTATAAACCCTCAGAACAGTAACTTGCTCATAGTATATACAATTGTGAGCTAATTCCGTATTTTTGGGGAGATCCTGGAAAATGAAAAATATATTCAGTTTCTTTTTAGATATAAAAGATCCTGTTGTACTTACATTTTTCTATTAGCTTATTAATCTTAGAAGCTGTCGTGATTGTAAAAATTAACATTGAGTTGGATGCACGTACTGCTTTCCTTTAACTATGGCACATAGTAGGTACTCAGATGTCTGTTAATAACTGATAGAGCCAATGAGAACAGTTAGCATTTATTTTTACTTTATTTACTTATTTTTGTTTTTCTCAACTTTTTTTAAAAACAGCTACCATTTATTGAGTGCTTGCTGTGCTGGCTACCATTTATTGAGTGTCTGGGGATGAAAGATGAATGAGACCTATTCCTTACCCCTGAGGTGCTCACACAGTCGCTGAGACAGAGGCTTATGGATTCACAGTTAGCGTACAGGGGCTGGTGCTGTGACAGGGATTCTAACAGAGGGCCCAAGGAACACAGGCCCTTAATCATCACCATAGCTTTTCAAAGATGGCAGAAATGACTGTTGGACCTCGGGTGCCCCTTCCTCTTTTTTTTTTTTTTTTTTTTTTTTCTCTCCAAGAGAAAGCTGTTTACCTAGCACTTGATCCAACAATTCCTGTTTCAGGTAGCACTGCTTCATGGAGGAGTTAGGATGTTAGAAACATTTAAAACCTTTTCCAGAAGAGACTGATGGAGAAAGTGCCCACTTCTTAGCTCAATTTGAGATTGTGTAGTTAACCCTTTTGAGCATAATCAAATGGTTTAATTCTTTTTTTCTTATTTTTTGCTTTTTAAAATTTTAAAAACAACAGTTGGCATATAATGTTATATAAGTTTTAGGTGTACAACATAGTGGTTAGACATAGACATACCTTACAAAATGATCCCCTGATCAGTGTACCACCCATCTGGCACCATACATAGGTATTACAATATTATTGACTGTATTCCTTGTGCTGTACATTACATCCCCGTGACTTATTTTGTATCTGTAAGTTTGTATTTACTAATCCCCTTCGTCTTTTTCACCCACCTTTCCACCCCTTCCCATCTGGCAAACATTAGTTCTTTGTATCTATGGCTTTGTTTTGTTGTTTAGAGTCCACATGTAAGTAAAATCATACAGTATTTGTCTTTCTCCATCTTTCTTATTTCACTTAGCATAATGCCTTCTAGGTCCATCCATACTGTCACAAATAGTAAGGTTTTATTCCTTTTTATGGCTGAGTAATATTCCATTATATATATATATGTAACACATCTTTATCCAATTGTCTATTGTTAGACATTTAGGTTGCTTCCATATTTTGGCTATTGTAAATAATGCTGCAGTGAACATAGGAGTGCATATATTCTTTTGAATTAGTGTTTTTAATTTCTTTGGACAAATACCCAGAAGTAAGATTTCTGGATCATATTTTTGAATAATCTCTATCCAACCTCTTGTTATTTTTACTCTGGCCACCAAAATGAACTGTGTCTATCCATGATAAAATAGTGCCTCTTTATATGTATTTTGTTTTTTTGGGTTGTCATTCCACTAGTTATATTACCATTTCAAAATTTTTGAATTTTTTATTGTATAATTGAAAAAAATTGGCATTGGGCCTGGTGTGATTTCCCTGACATCTTAACTTTCCAATTTCCTCCTCTTGATGAAATATATAGACTGAAGAGCTTTCTTTTAACTGTGCATGTTCATATATACTGCAATCACTGTGGCCAGCAATGCTGGGATTTTTAAAACTCCTAGTAGAAATTATATCACCAAATTGTATTAGGCCCCAGTGTCAACTCTTCCTTGTCTGCAGACAAAAAGAGCACTTAATAGTGTAATGATTAGAAAAGAGTAAACATATTTCAGTTATTAATTTTTAAATTAATTAAAATTTTGTATAGCTAACACAGGCACATGGTACCAATTAAGAAGGACAAAGTACATGCTTTCCCTGTCTCTTGGCCATCCTTTCCCCATCCCTGGAGGCAGCCTCTATTATCAGTTCGTAGTTCTGTATTGCACAATGAAACACGCACACTGTCATGCAAATGCTAGCACACGTTATTGGGCTTTTTTACCTAGCGACATGTCTTGGCAGTTATCCTTATTGATACTTACAGCCCAACCTCATTCTTGAAGACAGTCAGATGGTTTGGATTTATTGTAAGTCATGTAACCAGTTCTCTACTGACACACATTTATGTTCTTTCAGTCTTTTGCTAATTTAAGCAATGCCGTAATGATTAATCTTGTACATATGCTGTTTTGCACATGTTCAAGTAAATTTGCAGTTTAAATTCCTAGAAGTGGAAATACTGAGTCAAAAGGCGTAGGCACTTAAACTTTTGATAGATAATTGCCACATTGCTTCCCACAGAGGTTGTACTGATTTATATATCAATTTATACTCTCATTGGCAAGTATGAGAGAGTATCTTTACACCATTGCCAAAATTATATTATCAATTTTTTTTATTGTTGCCGATATAACAGATAAAAAATTATATCTCACATCAGTAGAAGTAATAAATTCACTGGTCATTGGAGAGGTCCATTGAGAACTTTATGGTATTTAATATCAAGGAAAAATGATATCATTATAATTTCAAAATTGTATACATCCCATCCTATCTAGGCTGTCAACATCTGGACAGTTTTGTGGTTGCTCTTCTCCGTGCTTCTTGTACTTACTCTACATGAATGCCAGCTGTGTGCCAGGCACTGCACTATGTGCTGTGAAAACAGTCAGTATTCTGAGAGAGCCCAGATTCTAGTGAGAGGACTTATGGAAATATTATAATAGGGGAGGTATAAATACCATAATTTTAGGTATAAGAAAAGAGCCAGAAGGAGTTGGGATTCTTCTGTGTAGTGAGCACTGTACACATATTATCAAATGAATCCCACTGTAGTTTGCATTTCTCTTGTCACACTCAAGAGATAAGAGAAATGCATCTCTTCATAGCTTTGAGTCTTTTTTTCCTATGAATTTCCTTTGTCTTTTTTTGTTGCTGTTGGGTTATTGATCTCTTGGCTTACATTTATAGAAAGAGTTCTCTGTAACTGGCAATAATATCCCCCTACTTTGAATTTTTGTTTTTGTTGATGAATTTTCTTTTTCTTTTCTTTTCCATATTGTATTTATAGTTTTCTAAATTGAAAGTACTTCCCCTCATCTGTAGGTAGCCGTCTTGCTCATAACACTCTGCTACATTGGCCATTTGCTTGACAAATATTTATTTAGTGCCCACTGAAGCATGTCCAAACAGCTGGTTGGTATTGACACCCTTTCATCCAATGGTGATAATCTAGATGTTTAGCAGGGAATGGGCATTATATATGAAGATATAAAGACGACTCTTGTGCAGGTTGCTGTGCTGCATACCTGGCAACTGTGTTTTCTCTTTGGAGCATGAGGGTAACCATTTTGATCTTTGTCTGGTATCTAGTACTTGCTAAACTCTTTGCAGCCTTCATTGCTGGCCTGCAAGTCAGGGGCTTCTTGCCTGGGCTTCTGTTACCAGTGATTCTTGGGATATAATACTGTAAATACATGCATTTGCAAATATGTGGTTGAAGATTTACATAGAAATATGACCATAGGTATGCTGTTATGTTTTTTTTTTAAAAACAAACTTTCCCTGTTAGGTTTGAGCCAAAAATATCTTGGGTATATTTATGAAGATACGTTAGAGCGCTTTTTTAAGTGGCAGCATATTTTGTACATATAAGAAAGCCATTGTGGTATGAGATGTCAACGTGGTTTCACCATTTAATTTTTTAGGGGAAATTATGAAATATTTCAAGCATTGGAAAAAGACAGGAATGGAATAACAAATACCAGTGTGCCCACCACGCCACTTTATCGAATCCTTATAGCTTGCATTATTCCTTCAGACATTGCTTTTATTTATTTATTTATTTATTTCTTTACAATTCTCTCTAATGAAGTTGTTCCATTTCATGGTTCAACAACATGGGTTTTTTTTTTTAATTGTGATAAGAAGATACATTTTTTAAAGAAACAGAATCTCACAGATGCAGCAGGAGCTCCCCTGGTGCTTGCTGTGCCTTTCAGCATGCTTGCGCTGTCTTCCCAAGGTGCTGTGTGGCTGACTTGCCTTTTGTGCAGGGAGCCAAATACTGGGAGAGCACAGTTCTGCAAGCAGAGGACATTCGTGGGGCTCCTCAAACTGGCCTTTGGTGTGGGGGGTGGGCAATGTGCTATTCTAGGATTCTGTAGCTCTTCAAAACTCTTGTCCAGTAGATTTGGTATAAGGGTTTGTTTTCAGTGATTTCCTTTTATCTCTCACCAGTGGTAATTTTGCAAGAGGTTTTCCACGAACTACTGTACGGGCACAGCTGTGATCCCACAGCTATGTACGGCTCTAAAGGAAGCCTCACCTCTAGAAAGAAACAGACCAGGACGAGCTGGGGAATGCCACCTCTTTTCCCTGCCCTGCATCTGCCCTGAGCTGAGGGGGCCCTGCCAAGCCTCACTGTAATGCCTGGGGGGATGCCCAAGACCAGCATTTCCAGCAGGTCAGGGCAGCACCCAGCTCCCCCCGGTTTCAGTGGCACAGCCTGCTCTGCGTGCCTGTACTCCTGGGGGCAGGAGAGAAGGAAATACTGCAACACATGAGGAAAGCAGCTGAGGGGGAGAGGAAGGACACTGTGGTGGGTGGGACACGCGGCCGATTGTGTCACTTTGATGACACGCCCCTTGGCTCACTCACTTGGGACAGTGCATCTGCCACATTCTGACCATTCGTCTCCTCATTGTTGATCCCAATGAATTTTTAAAAACCCAAGCACTAGCTTTTCATGTTTCTTACTTCCTAGGACAAAATCTGAGCATATTTCGATTTAAAAGAATCTGTCTTCTTGTTTAAGCGTTTATGTTCTTTTAAATTGAAATAGCATAGAGCGAAGTGCAGAGATCTTAGAAATACAGTTCACTGTATTTTTAGGTGTGTGTACACATGTGCAGCCATCACCCAGACCAAATAATAGAACATTTTCATCCTCCCAGCAGGCTCTCTTGTACCTTTCGCAGTCAGTACCTGCCCAAGGGTAACTGATGTTGGGAGACCTCTCACCATTTATTTATTCTGCCTGTTGTGAAACTTCAATCAATATGTCGTCAATCAATACAGTATGTTGTCTTTTTGGTTTGGCTTCTTTCACTCAGCATCCTGACTGTGAAGTTCATCTGTTTTTAGGTGTAGTTCTTTTTATAGCAATTGCTACTTAATGATGACATTAATAGTGACAATAAGTAATTTGTATACTACTCTCCAATCTGCTGTTTAATTCTGAAGATATTGCTTGGTGCTCGTGCCAAAGCATTTAGCATTAGATTTCCTTTAGGGACAGAAGAGCTGCTTAGAGTCTTTCAGCATTGCCTCCGAGGTCACCCACCTAATAAGTGGTGATGCCAGGACTAGTTCTGTTTTTAAAAAAATGCATAGCATCCTTCTTTCCATTTACCGTGAAGCCTGCGTCTTAACTTGGGTCCAGGTTGGTGGAAGACATAAAATATGAGAGGAGCAAGGGCCCCCAAACTGGATTTTCACTGGTGATTAACTGTGTGCTGTTTTGGTTAATTGAAAGAAGTTAAGGTTCAACCCAGCCAACCCCCCCGCCCCCAGCACATGCATAGTATACAATGGATGGGGGATGGAGAGGAGAAAAGTAGCCGACTTGGCTCAGCAGCCAGCCACAATGTGGCAACCCCAGGTATCAGAAAACAGACTGCTAGTTTCACTCCCAGATGCATACAGATTTGTGTTTGCCCAGCGAGGCTGATGTTTGCAGGCTGCTAAATGTGTCACGGAGAATTTTTGCTAGAGTGGCATTATCGGGGCTTTATGGCCTCCAGATGTGGGAGAGCTGTCTTGGGCTCTGAACAGCGTAGTGCTTTGGGAAGCAGGAATGGTGTGAGTTCTCTCCCTCTGCTCAGGCGGTCCTTGCCACACAGCTACAGTGTTGATGCAGCATCGATATCTTATTGATGGCCTCAATTTTACTGTCCATGATGAGTTTCCATTGTTAAGGCCTTAGCTTTGAGACAAACAGGAACTGGGTTTCCTTTGCCTCCCAAAGCATTTTGCTGATACCCAGCTATTCTTTAACATCTTTAAGCAAGCAGTCATCGCAGATCTATATGTGGGGGCATGTTGGACTTCTATAAGCCTATAAGCTTCCGTGACCCACAAATCTGGCCCAGGGTGTAGCATCTGCCACTGTGACCAAAGTTCGTAATAAATGGTTAAAAGTATAGGCGTAGTGGCCAGAAAGCTGAGTTGAGGGTTGGAGGCCAGGAACACTCAAACCCAGGAAGTCTAGAGTCCCACTACCTGGATCAGAACCTCGGAGAGCTCCAGGTAGCCAGATGCTGGCAGCTGGAGGCAGGCAGGAGTTACTGCAGTGCCAAGTCCATCCTCCTCTGCAGTAAAGAGCTTTCTGTGTGTGTATGATAAGAGACTTCAAGGATTTGGGCCTAAGTGCTCATGGGCTTATGGATAAAGCAGTACGTTGCATTTTTTTCAAAACTATTTATTTATTTATTTATTTATTTGTAGAGAGAGGGGAAAGGAGAAAGAGAGGGAGAGAAACATCACTGTGTGGTTGCCTCTCACTTGCGCCCCCAACTGGGGACCTGACGTGCAACCTAGTCATGTGCCCTGACTGGGAATCGAACCAGCGACACTTGGCTCGCAGGCCGATGCTCAATCCCCTGAGCCACAGCAGCCAGGGCTTGTACATTGCATTTTTTTTAAGCACGGAGGGAAGGAAGATTTCCACTGGAGGCACAGGTGGGGTGATTTTGAGTCTCCTTGCTATAGCCATGAAACCAGTTTGTCCTGGGAGCTGAGGGGTAGCAGGAGAGCTCTGCTGCAGTAAACGTTGGCATGCAAGTTTCTGTTTGAGTCCCTGCTTTCAATTCTTTGGGGCATATACCTATGAGTGGAATTGCTTGGTCACATGGTAGTTCTGTCTTCCACAGCGGCTGCACCATTTCGCATTTCCACCAGCAATGTGCAAGGGTTCCAATTCTCTACATCCTCATTAACATTTGTTTTCCTTTTTATAAAAACAATTCTAGCCCTCTTAGTGGGTATGAAGGGGTATCTCATTATGATTTTGATTTGCATTTCCCTAAGGACCAATGGAGTTGAGCATCTAGTCATGAGATTGTTTGCCATTTGTTTATCTTCTTTGGAGAAATGTCTCTTCAAGTTCTTTGCCTGGTATTCATATGTTTAAGGGCATATGGCAGGAAAGGAGAGAGACAGAGAGATCGAGGAAGTAGATAGAGTCCAGCTGAGTGAGTGGTTAGATATGGAGGTTAACACTGAGTTTTCCAACCTGGGTAAGTGGGTAGGTGAGGGACTCTCTCCCAGGGAAGGGGTAGGGTGGAGGGGAGCTGTTGGGGTTGGGTGGGGCTATGCTGAGCCTGGTGTACCTGGAGTTGTACAGGCAGAGAGCCTACAGGATGTACTGTCTCATAGGTTTCTCCAGAAAAATACAGGGCACATTTTAAGTTTTGTCTCCTCCCTGCTTCCATCTAAAAATCAACTTAAGAAATTTAGTCATTGTTAGGCTTCTCTATCTGGCAAATGTAAACAATCATTGTGGGGACAAACGAATCTGGGATTTATGAACCAGCCCCTCTCTTGGTGCTGGTTTCTCTGCCCTTAAACACCTGCTTGATCAGATCAGTCCTTCTAATTCTTAACAACCATAAGCTTCTGAAGCCATCTGCAGTCATCACCCCAGCCTCTCAAACATCTGCACCTCTCTGATCCTTCCCCGACTGCGTGCCACTAGCTCTTAGTGCTAAGCAGATGCTTGCCATGTTGCCCACGACCCACTGACTTTCTTTGAGTTACTCCTTGGCAACATTGGATGCTACGTCACTGTATTACGCTGGTGTCCATTCATATCCGCACTGCAATGGGGCATGAGATTTGAGCAACTGTTCTACCCCCTCAGAGAACCCACTGCTGGGGAATGAGCCCCCTTGCCCTCATGGTGGCTTGTTTCCTTTGCTTCTAGAGCCATAGGCTGGCAGCCACCCCTAAGGAAGCATCCCGTTATGTGGCTCAGGTGGGCAATGTTTGCAGATTGTCCCCTGATGCCATCTGCCTGTGAAGCTGCAGAAACCCCCGGCAACTGCTGTTGTAGCAGGTGCTGGGGCTGCTGCGGTGGGAGACTGTGTACACATCCACGCATGCACGCAGCTCTGTGCTCTGTTGGTCCGGGGTGCCAGCTGAAACTTTCAACCCAGCAAAGCGCCAGCCACAGTTGCTGGTTTCCGGTGGGGCCCTGGTGAGGGAGGGAGGGACGGAGGCTGAGGCTGTTGTGAACTGAGCCAGCCAGCCAGCAACTGGGGAATTGACTGCGGTAACTGTAGCGTGTAGGAAGCTGCCGGGCTATGTTTTAACAAGCTTTTGTTCTGTTCTTTCCACCTCTGTCCAGGCTAAATTGTGGTCCCCTACCGAATTTACCATGTTCGTGTTCATGCCTTAGAAGTAGACCCTCCCCATTCCTTGCCCCTTGCTCTTTTTAAAGAACACCTTTCATCCTCGAGCCCTTCTTGCCACTCAGCCATGCTTTGGGGGGCAGCCTCTTAGCTCTCTTTTTCACCAAGCCATTGTGATTATGGGTTCATACAAGCTGAGAAACCCTGAGCTCCAGATCTGCAATTTGTGAGTTCCTATCATTTCAGGTTATTAATGCTTTTGAAAATAATTATATAAATTATTAAAGTAATTTGAAATAATTGTATCATCCAGCAGGTTTTAAAAATCCGTATCTTAATGGAACTTTGATGCGAGACCTCCTAGAGCAAACTTTACCCGTAAAGGGCCTGGATATTTTCGGCTTTGATCTCTCTTCCAAGTACTCATCTTTGCTGCGTAGCATCAAAGCAGCCGTAGAAAAAACTTAAACACACAAAGGTGGTTGTGTTGTGATGGAACTTTTATTTATGAAAACAGGTGGCAGTCTATATAGTTTGCTGATCCCCGGCCTAGAACGACAGCCTTTATTTCAGCTTATTATCCTCATATTTTTCTTTGTCAAGAGTTAAAAAGCCAGAGGAACTTGATGATTGTAAATGAACTTAGATCATCTTCATTTAGGTTTAGCATGATTGTGAGTACAATAGTAATTTGGGAATATACTTCTCTAAACCTCTGTTGGGAACAATAGAAACCAAAAAGGTGTTAAGGAATGAATCCGCTTGGCTAGAGCTTATCATTGTTGAAAAAGTGGAACAGGCTGTCCCTTACAGCTGTGCAATGGCCTTTATGCATCCCTCACCCTCTTTATGGTCACTTGAAATGGCCATAGTCACATAAGGTCACATCACCATATTGGACATCATTTTATTTTATAGGACCAGGCACTTCTCTACTAAATTTAAGGGAAACAAGCTACAAAAATGTAGAAAATGGTGTTTTAAAAACATCATGTTTTACTGAGTTAAGGTCATTATAGTTGATTTCTGGAAAGCTGAAGCATAAGATAGTCAAAAAGGCATTTAAAAATTATAAACCACAATCTTGTTTTCATTTTATCTATCCCTACAGGAGATAAAGAAGGAGATGAAGAAAGACCCTCTCTCCAGCAAAGCTCCAGAAAAGCCCATGCACGAACTCTCCAGTGGAAATGCTTTGCTGTCTTCTGAAGCAATTCTAAGAACCAATAAGAGAGGTATGGAAACAAAGATAGAGCCCCTTCCCCCCACACAAACCAAACCTGGAGACTTGTGGGTGAACTGTGTCTAATTTCAAATGGCTGAAAAGTTTACTGACATTTGCCCTTTTGAGTTTTTTAGTATAAATTTTGGACACACACATGCACATATGACAAGTAACAGTACAATAACTATAATAAAGGCAACTAATAATATTTTTGACACTGGGAAAGTAGACTGAATTTGTAAATGAGTATTTTTCTAGGACTCCAGCTTTTGTTTTCATAGACTTTAGGGAATGCTATGGTGCAGGCTGAGCTGTCTGTGTCCGGCCATGCTCTCTTCTTAATTTAAGGGCAGGCTCTGTCAGGGTCTTCCTCTCTCTAACCACTGGGCTCCTGAACACACACCTGCCTCTCTTAGTTTAGGAGGCAGTATGGACAAAGGTAGAGCTCATCCATCTGTCTAACCAACAGACCCTTATCTCATTCCCTTCTTTTGAGAGCTCAAGGCAGATTGTTAGGTGTCAGCTTGTTGGACTTTTGTCTCCCCCTTTGTGACATTGTTGTTTGAAATGATAGGAGAGAGAATATAAGACTGCAGAGAGGAAACTCAATTTTAGATTCTGGTCGCACTAGATTCCCTGGGTTTCTCCAACCCTGCCCTCACAGTGGATCAACTAAGCCCATGGGTTAGCATTCAGCTGCAGGCTTTTCATGGCCTTATTACTTCCTTAAAGAGAAATATAGAACTGTCCAAAAGCAAGAGCAGGAAATGTATTAGCAAAGAGTTCCATTAAAAAAAAAAAAAAAAAAAAGAAGGCAAGTTTACATAACCACGGGGAAGAACAGCTAATCTTTCATAAAATTTAGACAGCATAAGAATTTGTCCAATAAACTGTCCATTGATCATAGTGCTTGAGACATTAGCTTTGTGTCTCTCTTCCTTCCTGCTTCTTCCTCTACCCCCTCCAGCTGCCCTGGGTTACATTTCCTTTTTTTTTGAATTACTCAGATCAGATATTGGCTGGAGGCCCACATTGGTTAGTAGCTGTAGAATTTTCTCTTCTTTCCTTTTCTTCTTTTCTTTTTCCTTTCCTTTCCTTTCCTTTCCTTTCCTTTCCTTTCCTTTTCCTTTTCCTCTCCTCTCCTTTCCTCTCCTTTTCTCCTTCCTTTTTTCCTTCCACATGTTACCAATGCAGGGGATTTCCCATTTTAAGAATTAAATATACTTTGCTGTAAAACTATAGCCATCCCCAAAAGTGTCTTCTACATTTTTTCACATAAGTTCCAGAAATCCTGAGGCCAACCTGCCCTCATTGTATTTGGAGCGCTAGACCTCAGTGAGTCTGGCTACATGTCTCTAAGTCTCCCTTGCTGGTCTGAGCCCTCTGGTTCCTCCTGATGCTTTTGGGGGCCATGGGCTGAGGGATTGTATACAGGACATGTCCATGTCAACCAGCGGCATGGCCTCTCTGCTAGCCCTGTTTTTTAAAGTAAATAAGAGAATTAAGGTAATTAATTAAATTTAACAAGATAAGGAATTACGTGAGGAATTAAATGTAATTATCTGGATGAGTTTGATAAAATTACCTGAGAACGTTAAATCAACAAAGGAATCGAAGTTTTCAGATAATTGTCTCTTTACAACTAAAAATCTGGCCTTGGAGGTCCCTTATGAAATTTTTCATTAACCAAAGAATGGCATTAAAGGCGTGGCTTACTGATTATGTTTCTTTTTTAAGCCTCTATCTTAGACCTTCAGCCTGGTTCTGACAAACCTTTTACTCTTAGGTATTTTATTTAATGAATCTGCCAGTGGCCCTGAGACCTTATCACATGGGGGTGTCCTGTAAATATGAAACACATAACAAACCATCTTCATTCCATCCCAGGCTTCACACAGAACCCCAACCCCACCCCCTACCCCCGTCACCTGGGCCCAACATAAATTTTCAGTTGAAGGGAAGCATTGTGTACCAGGGCTAGTGCCTTCTTTGCCCCTGCCCCCACCGGTCAAGACTACCAGGATCCTACTACTCCTTTTACTGAACAGCGGGTGGATTGATTGGCCTTGTCAGCCCAGATAAATAGTTCATTGTGCTGAGCTCAAAAGCTACATTTTTTTCCCACCCCAAATCAATGAAAAAGCACTTTTTTTCTTAAAACAAGGATCAGAGGCTAAATCTGTGGGATGATTCTAGTTACTTGGAAACATTTCCGTCCAATCAATTTTTCAAGTTTTGTGAGTTGTTGTAAATGACCGAAGTCTCCTCCTTCCCTTTGTTTCCATCAACCTTTGCCACTAGAAACCTCTTGGATGTTTTCGTCTATTGCTGTTGTTTTTGAGGGAAGTTGCTCTCAGAGCTGAGTAGCAGCCTGCTTTGATTTGTTGTAGTGTATGAGTCCACCTTGTGATTCAGCCTTGGACTCTGTGAGAAGTTAATAGAGTTAACACAAGTTCTTTTTCTATATCAAAGATGACATGACTGTTTACTTTATATGGGCCTTATCATTTTAGGCTTAGCATTGGCTTAGTAAAGAAATATCAAAGTCTACTATTATGAGTCTGAAACTGAACCACTTCATTGGGTCCTGAACTTAAGATAGACTTAGCTGAAGAAGTTTGCCCAATTCTGTCCAGTGGCTTTTGCATTTAGGGACATGCCTCGCTTTGTGGCGGTCGCGAATGGGTTGCAGTACCTCACAATGTGGGATGAACTCACCTTCCTGAGGCACCTGCAAAGGTTAAAAGATACCCTAGGTTTGAAGAAAGCTATTCATAGACTTGAGAAAGGCCAGGACTGTGGAAACATCAGTTTGGGGACTGATTAGTTTCAGTTTTCAGCATTAACCTTTGCAAATTTCTGCAGAGTTGATTTAAGAAGGTACTGGAATGACTGCACTGGCTTTTCATTTGAGAAAAAGATGTGACTGAAATTGAGAGGGGGCAGGGGGACAGGGAGAGCAGGCCCTCCAGATGACTTGGCAGTCATCAGCCATACATTCCAGGCATTTAGGACCACAGGACAGTTTTGCCTGCTCCACCCCTGGCCACTTCTCTGGGCTTTACCTGAGTCACAGTGAAGGAGCTTCCTGCTTAAAGCCAGCCTTTCCCAAGGAGTAAGAAGTCATTTTTCATTTCAGCTTGCAACATGGATGTTGTATATCCTAAAGTTATCCCAGACTCAGAATGTTGACAAATTGCAGCTAGAAAATCTGAAAACTTTTCTTAGAGCGAAATGTCATTCTCATGAACCAGACTGAAAAAGGTTAGACAAGCTTTGCTTCTGAGAGTGATTGATTATTTTGTTTCTTCTATCATTAAAACCATATAGGAGAATGATAGGGGCCCTCCTAAATTGGAACATTGCTATATGGAGGAGTTCTATTTAAAAAAAAATTCAAACCTTGAATTTAAGAGCTAAATTGAACAAAGGGACATTTTAACAGTTAACAGCAAATATGCTAAATAATACTTGAAAATGGGCAAAGAGGATTTCGTCCATTTGAATATGGATTATTTTCTACTTGAATTAAAATGAAAGAAGAAATCATTTGGTTTCATCTCTAGACGCCTTTCTGGACCAACTTTATCCACACGGTAGGTTAAGTCTCCAGGCTGTAATCAGTACCCTGCTGGCCAGTGGAAGGACCAGCTTCTATTTCACGGCTCTAACTTCCTAGTTTTTGAACTTGTTAGCAGGCCTCATGGGGAAACTGCCTCTCACTGAACCCCTTCTGCTGCCTAGAATTTTGGACACCGTTCCTTCCTCACTTTTCGGGTAGATATAAATGAGCTTTCAATAGCACATGTTTCCTGCATGCCCACTATGGGCCTGCCCTTGTGCTTGGTTTTGCAGCCAATAGAAAGACTAGAAAAATGCCATTCAGCCCTGACCGCAAGCAATTCCAGTCTGTTTTATCATTTTGGGAATGTTGAGAAAGCACTGCACATTTTATATCTTTTCTATGGCAAGATGGGGATATGTCTCTTATATCTGTCATTCTGGATGTGAAGCCACTCCGCAAGTTTCTGGTTGGCTTTATATGTCCTTGTTTCTATTTCCAGTTTATCATGAATTCAGTGTTTGGTAAGTCTCTATTGTATTTTGCATATTTATTATTCTTTGCTATTATTACTATTATTATTATTATTATTATTATTATGCTCTCCTGATATAAGTGTATTTTATAATCATCTTTTTAAGTCGCTCTGCTACTTTGGCATCTGCCTTCCGAAAGATAAACTGCTTTTACCATCTTTATTTAAGGTTTGTTATGCGTTTGCATTTTAATGCCTTCTCCAGAGATTAATGCTGAAAGGTCTGATGGTTTAGAAGATGTTATTTGTGACATGTCTGGCACTGATGCTCTGAGATGAGAGTCAAGTGGAAATGGGGAAGGGTTGCTCTCTGAGTTGGTATGTGGATATGACTTTGACTGTAGAGCATTGCTCTGTGGCCTTATTTCTCGTGTGTTTTGTCCTTCAGACAGGTTTAATTCAAAAGTTTTCCTTAACACAGGGATCAACAGCTGCTCTGCCTCTGGTGACACACTGTTGCTTTAAAAGTTAGCGCAGAAATTCTTCAGACCTCATTTTGTGTGTGGATGGGGGACACACACCTACCCTTCAACATTGATATGGGCCTAGCATTTGCTGCACAGAAAGGCTCTTCATTTTGGTCTGCTGCCTGTAGCTGTCAGAAGCATTTTACCTCATGTTTATCTTTCTTTTCCGTATAATTTCAGCACTGCTCATGCTAATCCCTAAGGAGACCTGGCCATAGTGACCACCTCCCTCTCTTGTTTCTGCTTCCATTGCTTTAGCATTTACTGGGCTACTTGGAATAGTCTTCTCAAGGTATCTGTTGGCTTATGCATTAGAATATGAGTGAGTGCCTGTGCTGGCGTGGAACTCCCATGTTGGCTTTCAGGCAGTGGCCCGGATCTTCATAGGCTGCTGGCTCTTGGTTTGAAATGCACCTGCAAATCAAAGATGGGTAAAAAGTGTGTCCTTAGTAAAGAAAATGTCACCTGCTTTGCTTTTCTAGTGCTTTGTTGTTTATGGTGAATATGAGGTCTGAGGGTTTGTTTGTATAGAAACAAGACTTCTTTTCTCATTTCCAATTTCCTTTTAGAGAAACCAATGGGAATTGCCGCCAGATGACTAGGGATCTGAAAACTATGGCATGTTGTGTCAGATTTTTCTTTGAGTTTCCAAGTTACCTTTCAATTTTATCTAAATTGCTGGCTTTTGTGGACAGCTAGAAGAGTAAGAGTTAAGAGAAGGTATTACTGTTGTGTGCAAGCTCTTGGCCATCACCTGAGCTGGTCTTTCCCATGGGGCGATGAAAATAAAACTGGCAACCTGGCAGTGAACGTGAATGGGTATAATTTATAGTCATTCGATAATGTGTGCGTGTGTGTGTGTGTGTGTGTGTGTGTGTGTGTGTGTGTATATATATATATATATATATATCTGTGTGAATGTATCTGTATATACTTTTATAGTCTTCCCCCCCCCCCCAATGGACCTTTGTTCTTGAAAGTTTGAAAGTAAAGGGACCATAGAGAGGTCATTTAAAGTAACTGATCCCTGACTGCTTTTGTGTACAAATACTGTTGGGAGCCCATGTAAGGGCCAGTAATTGATGTTGGATTATGTTGCTCTTGTTCATTTTCTTTTTGGGGGTAAGATTTTATTTATTTATTTTTAGAGTGAGAGAAGGGAAGGAGAAAGAGAGGGAGAGAAACATCAATGTTTGAAACATAAATCTGTTGCCTCTTGCATGTGTCCCAACCGGGGACCAAGCCCGCAACTCAAGCATGTGCCCTGACCAGTAATTGAACCTGTGACCTTTTGCTCTGAGGGATGCCCAACCAACTAAACCATGCCAGTCAAGGCACTCTTGTTCATTTTCTTATCTTAGCAGTACTGCGTCTTGGGCCTGTGGTGGTGGTAAAATGGGTGGAAAAAGCCATTCTGGAGGGGTGTTGCTATTGTACATGTTCTATACATTTTTTATGTGTGGGTCGTTGACAGATTTGGTCTTTAGACTTTTTATCTTTATGTCCTTTCAATCTCTGCATCCTGGTCCTAAGACATTAACACTAGAGTAATGAGTGTCCCATGGAGGAATTGTTGATTTAGACTTCCCTTGCACTCTGCTGGGTTTCCACCAAGTCCACACAGAGGACCATCCATGAAATGGTTTTGTGTTGGTGGCTCCACCTGGTGGCTCTCCTAGGAAACTCCTCCTCCTCCCCACCTTTTCTTTCTCCCTGGGTGAATGAACCTTGTTACAAGGTGAGATGCCTTTGGTTCTTGTGACTTGGTGTTCTCAATTCATGCAATTCCATCTCAGACCACAACTTATAGTTCACATGCGATCTCTTTTTTAAAAAATAAATTATTTTTTAAAAAAGGCGTTGAGGTAACATTGATTAATAACATGATATAAATTTCAGGTAGACAACATTATAATTTTATATCTGTATACTCTTATTGCATGCTCACTATCCAAAGTCTAGTTTCCTTCCTTTATCATGTATTTTACCCTCTTTTTATCCAGTTTATTTTCTCCTGGCCCCCCTTCCCTCTGGTAACCACTGCTCTGTTATCTGTATCTATGAGTTTGTTTTTGTTTTGTTAGTATGTTTGTTACTTTTTGGTTTAATATTCCACATATGAATGAAATCATTGGTTTTTGTCCTTTTCTGTCTGACTTATTTCACATAGCATAATACCCTCAAGATCCACCCATGTTACTTCAAATGGCAATACTTTATCTTTTTATGGCTGAGTAATATTCCATTGTATATATATGCCACATCTTCTTCATCCATTCATCCATTTTTAGATACTTAGGTTGTTTCCATGTCTTGGCTGTTGTAACACACATGTTCTCTCTTTAGCTCATTTCCTTTCTTTTCTAAAATTTGCTCATTGAAAAAAAAAAGACAAAAAAAGAAGGAAAAAGAAAACAGGCAAATAAAATTTTCTCATTGAACTCATAGAAACCGTTTCCTCATCTTTGTCCCATCTGTTATACCTCCAGAGACCAGGATCATTGTTGATGAGCATAAGAAAGGCACTCCTGCAGGCATGACTCTGGGTGTAGATGTTAATTTGTATATGGTAAAAATTACATTAAAATCCCTGTAGATAAGCCAAAGTCTCCTCCTTAATAGCTCCAAATACCCCTAACTATGTAGTTTCAACTGTGCTGGAGGTTGGCACCCCTAACCCCCAGTTGTTCAAGGGTCAACTTTACTCCTTCGTTTCTTGTCGAACCCAGTTTTCCTCAAAGTAGCAATATTTTATTACTGATGTTGTTTTTAGTTGTCAGAAGGTGGTGAAATAGAAAGGCAACTAACTTCATTGGCTTTATTATTGTTTGTTGATTCTCTACAGGAAGCCCCTTCTTGCCTGGGCATGGGCTGTCCCTTCTGTCCCATTCTGAGTATACCAGAGTTTTTTTTTTTAAGTATATTTTATTGATTCTATTGTTACAATAGTTCCAATTTTTTTCCCCTTTGCTCCCCTCCGCCCAGCAATCCCCCCCAAGTCCATGCCCATGGGTCATACATACAAGCTCTCCCGCTTCACCCTTTCATATATCCTTCTTCTTCTTTTAAATAAACAAATAAATAAATAATTATTTTAACAATAAAAAAATAACAATCCTTCCCTCTCATACTGAAGACCCTTTATAATCTTATAAAGGACAATGGGCGAAGGTCTCATGCTCCTCTAGCTGCTTCAAACTGGGCATGGTCATCGTCCCAACTACCCTTGGGTCCAGAAATCCCTAATAAGAGTAAGGGTGTGGAGGGGAGGGTGGCCTTCCCACATAGGGAAGGATCTTGCAGACTCCAGGTCGGTTGGCTGTCCCCAGACAATGGCGTGCTCAGTTTAACAGGCTGGCATCCTTGTTGTATCCTGGGGCAACAGATTTGGCAACAGGGTTAGAAGGCATCATTCAGTCCATAACCACTCAATGAGAAAAGGCAGGGATTAATTTTTCAATGTCCCACACTAGGGAAAAAAAAGGGCTTCTTTGGAGGAAGGCACATCTCACCTGTCCAAAACCCTTTTGCCCATTATACTTAGTTTGGGCTGAGGGAAATATTTTAGGTTTCCCCCCTCTCAGACCTCTGGGCTCTCTCTGTCCAAGCCATTAGGATATAAAAGAGAAACCAGTTTTAAAGTGAAGCCCACAGACCACCCCATATTTCACCAACCCAGCCACTTAGTTCAGCCAAACCATTGAGTCCCAGGAGGCAGCGATGCAGACAGGATTAAGTGAAGCCTATAGGTACAGACAATTACTCAGGTAATGACATCATAGGCTTATGCCCTTTGAAAACAGAAAACACATGTTAATTTATGTAACATAACTCACAAACAAGTCTCTAAATCTGTAAGACTGTCTTATTGGAAAGACATCCAGTTGCAAGGCATTTGACATTCTTTTTGCCTATAATTTAAACACCTTTGATGATACCACAGACATAGTTTAACTTTCAAATGAAAACATATTTTAAATGAAAAGAAACTTTAAAGACGGTTAGCTGCACTACTTTATAGTCTACCACTGAGCATTGTGATTTTCCTTGAATCATGATTTTTCTCTTTAAGATTACCCTCTTTGTCATTAAAGGTACTGCATTAAGTCCATTTTTAATTTATTCTGTTCATTTGCATAAATACAACAAGAGCAGCAAATGATCACTTATGATCTTTAGTTCTGCTTTGCTGGAGCTTACCCAAGGAACATTTAGGGTGACCTTCAGTCTGCCCTTCAGGGCACAGAAGCTGAGCCACATACTTGCCATTCAGCCTTGCCTGTAAACACCTGTCTTTTCCAAGTCCTTCAGGTTTTCCATTGTGCCTTAAGGTCCCTTCTAGCCATCTTTCAGGAGAACAACCTTCATTCCTTCCCTGGAAAGATTGCCGTGGACCACACAACCAACCAAGGTACCAGGCCTTTTATCTCGTGGGCTTTTATTACCTTCGAAAGTCAATCCCAGTTCCTCAGGGATTTTTGGTAACAACCAGAACCCAAGCATGTCTCCTTTAGGCATGACATTCCAGTCAAAGTCTTGGTCAAAAAAACCTCTATTAACAACTGGTCTTATTAGTTTTATGCAAAGAACCTTATGTCGTTACTTCTTTAGAATGCCAAACTCTGGAGGGAACAGATAGGGAGAAAAATATACAGTGTGAAGGAAAACCCTTATCCTTCTAATATTCACTGAACTTACATTTCCATTCTTTTGAAGTATTCTTGATAAATAAAAATGTTTATTTTTTAGTTTCACTGTGGCTTTTGTTGTTGTTGTTGTTGTTGTTAGCTGATGACATTGCAGATGTGCCTTGTTTTAGCTACATTGCGGGTTAATCTGGGAATGTAATCACCACTTATGGCTTTGCTTCTATGGAAAAGAGCATTCAAAGTTTCACACACTGTGCATAACCTCCCTGTAAATCTGACTTCCTGTTTTGTTTTCTATATTGCTGTCATGACACCTTAGGTACTTTTTAAGAGTCAGAGAATCCATATAATTGGGAACGACTGGAGTTTTCTCCTGTCGCAGAGGAGTTTGATTCACATGGTGCAGAATGCAGGAATTGTACAAGTTCTAAATAATACACCAGGCTCCGAGGATAGCACTGAGTTCAAGCACACAGCACTGTTGCATGCAGTACTTATTTTAACCAGTCCCCACTTGGACCTCTGTGTGCCCACATTTGTCTGTATAAGGCGTGTTCTAAAGGGGATGCTATTGTACATTTTCACCTATTCGAGAGGAGACTGTGCAACAAGTATAGCACACTCAGATAGAAGCCAGGCCAGCATGTCTCAGTGTGTGCTGCATGGACTTACAGCCCTGCAAAAGATTCCACAAAAGACGGATGGAGAGAGAGAGCGAAATAAGGAGACAAAGAGGGAGGGAAAATTGGCTCTATGAACAAGTAACTTTGAGCCACAGCTGCACACACTAACAGCCTCTTAGAGCCTGACGAGCACATTAGCATATTGCAGTCCCTCAGATATCCTGTGGTAAACAAACCTGTTTCTCTTTGACCAGCAAACCACAGTTTACTGAATACTAGTTAGGTTTCTGCTTTGTGATGTATCCACTGGGTTTTAAAATGCAGGGCAAGATGCTGTCTAAGTACCTCTGAGATCATCTTCAGATTCTACCTTGCACAGGGAATGGTCAAGTGACTGAGTTGAGATTTTGATGCTGGCCCTGTGAAAAATGGCTGATGACGCTTCTAAAGCTTGTGGCTGTGGAAACACAAGTTAGATGTGCTAGGAGAACAGTCTGGGGATCGAAAACTTGAAAGCCAGTCCTTTTGGTAGTTTTTCAAGCGACAAGCTGAAAGGGATTTTTTTCCCTTGGATGCTTGGGTCTAAGAGCTGTCTCCCTGCCCTGGGCTTTGGCAGGAAAAATGGGCTGAGCTGGCTGGCTGAATGAACGGCAAGGCCAGGTGTACCTGGGACTTGGATCAGGACGGAACCTGGGATTCCAAGGGCAGATCTTATAATGGTGACAAAACAGTAGTACCACATACTCAGATGGTCCCATTGTCTTCTCTATCTGTTTTGGTTCATAGCTTTTCTTGATACCATTGAATCTCTGAATGTACATAAAGAAGAGCTTTGTTTGAAAGGTCGCCGGTTCGATGCCTGGTGCAGGCCAGGTCCCTGGTTGGGGGGATGCTAGAGGCAACCAATCTATATTTCTTTCTGACATCGATCTTTCTCTCCCTCTCTTTCTCCCTGCCTTCCCCTCTCTCTAAAAATAAATAAATGAAATCTTAAAAAAAAATAAAGCCTTTTCTTCTGTAGTTTCCTCACTTTCTTCAAATTATAGCTATTGGTCTGTCAACCTTATCTTGTCTTTGGACTCGTAGCCTTTTGTTCTTGTGAGGCCCTGGGACTGTTGTGCCCTTAACAACAATGATATTTCATGGCACATCTCCCTAACCCATGGTCAGGGTGGCAGTGGGCCTAGCTGCAACAGCAGGTGGGTTGCCCTCCTTGTCCTGAATCAGGAAAGGGAAAAAGAGAACAGTCCGAATTTCTAGTGTTCCTGTACTTGTTCCATTTGCATTTCTCTGGAGACCCTAATAAGCTCAATGGCAGCAGAACCATGTTGCAGTAAGAATGACCGCTGGCAGATTCCAGACCCCTCTTCTGCTGCACCGCCAAAGACTCTGTGGGACTTTAGGCAAGTCTCATACTTTGTAAAATATGGAGACAACTCTTGTTAATCCCCTCAAGAAAATTATAAGGATAAGGATAAAAATGAGGAAAAAATAAGTTTGGGTGCAGAGGCTGGTAATAGAGTGAAGTAGGATAGGGATTTTATAGCTGCAATTGCCTATATTAAAAAACAACAACACCTGAAATTGATACCCTAATTTTCTCTTTTTCCAGCTTTAGTGAGATATAATTGGCATATAACAGTGTGTAAGTTTAAGGTATATAGTGTGATGATTTGATACATGTATATATGGCAAAATGATTACCACAGTAAGGTTCATTATCACATCCTTAACCTCACATAATTACCAGTTTTTTAGTTGTTGTGGTGGTGAGAACATAAAAGATTTCTTTTTCTCTGACTTACTTCAGTAAGCATAATGTCCTAAAGTGGCAAATGTCAGGATTTCCTTTTTTATGACTGAATAATATTCCTCTGTGTGTATGTGTATCACAATTTCTTTATCCATTCATTTGTCAATGGACACTTAGGTTGTTTCCATGTATTGCCTATTGTGAATAATGCTGTAGTGAACATGGGTGTACAGATAACTCTTCAAAATAGTGGTTTCATTTTCTTTGGATATATATCCAGAAGTGGGTTTTTCTATAGCCTAATTTTTTACCCTAAAAATGCTAGAAAAAGAAGGGTGAACTACACTCAAAGCAGGCAGAAAAATGAAATAATAAAGATTACAGTGGACCTGAACAAAATAGAGAATAAAAAATAGTTCAGAAAATCAATGAAACCAAAAGTTGGTTCTTTGAAATGGTCAACAAAATTGAGGAACTTCAGCTACACTAATCAAGAAAAAAAGGAGAGAAGATTTAAACTACTAATAAGAAGAATTAAAAATTAAAAGGATTATAAGGGAATACTATGAACAATATATACATTGCTGGTGGGAATGTAAAATGGTGCAGCTGTTTTGGAAAACAGTGTGGCAGTTCCTCAACCTGTTAAGTGTATAGTTACCATATGACCCGGCGTTCTGCACCCAAGAGAAATGAAAACATATGTCCACATATAAATGTGTACACAGATGTTCATAGTAGCATGATTCATAATAGCCAAAAAAATGGAAACAACCCAAATGTCCGTCAGCTGATGAAGAGGTGAACAAAATTTGGTTTATGCATACAATGGAAGGTTATCTGACAATAAAAGGAAAGAAATAGCAATGTATGCTACAGCATGGATGGGCCTTGGAAACATTATACTAAATGAAAGAAACCAGACAAAAAAGACCACATATTGTATGATTCCATTTATATGACATGTTCAAAACAGGCAAATCCCTGGAGACAGAAAGTGATGAGCATTTGCCCAGAACTGGGTGTGATGGCTAATGGGCATGAGGTTTCTCTCTGGGGTGATGGAAATGTTCTAAAATTAGATAGTTGTGATGGTTGCATAATTCTGTAAATATATAAAAAACATTTAATTGTACACTTAAAATGGGTGAATTTTATGCTACGTAAATTATATCTCCCTAAAGCTGTTAAAAAAAAAAAAAGATTACCACACAAATCGGTGTTAAAATACCATGTCTGTCTGTGCCTGTCTCTTTCTCTTTTACATCCCATACCATTACCCCCTCCCAGCTGAGGGACAAGATGTGACATTCCGTTTATTTAAGTCTTTAAAATTATATATTTTTCAGTGAAGCTTTATATTTTTCTTTATTCAATCAGTTGCCTAGGAGATACTGAGTCTGAGGGATCAAAAAGACTGTTTTTACTCAGGATGACCTAAATATTAGATAATTGATTTGAGAAGGGTAGAGAACTGACTGTGGCATTCTATTGTTCATTTCTCGAGAAAAAAATTAGATTCCCTGAAAATCAAAAGCCAAACCTCTTATATTCTAAATTCTGTGCTTCATAGAGCCTTTGTTGGAAAGAAGCCATTTATGGTTCCAATTTTTCTTGCCATTGTCAGAAACTCTAGGTTGGCTATTTTTGCTCATCAATCTTTATCTGCAACTCTGATGGTTACTTTAGAAAAGATTCTTAGATGTTGCATTACCAGACAAAAGCATACATATATTTTATGGGACTTTTAAGTTATTATTATCAAATTGATTTCTTGAAGACGTGCACAAATTTGCATCACCACCAGAACTGGTGAGAGTGCTCATTAGTATTTTAAGCTTAAATTTCTTTGATTAATAGTACTTGAACATTTTTCTCTGTCATTTGTTCATATTCTTTGCTCTTATGTTGAGATCTTTATATTTTCCTTTCTGATGAATGTATTATTCCTCTGTCATCCATGGCAAATTGCGCTTCACAGTTTGTTGGCTTTTCATTTTGTTTACAGTTGGGTTTGATGTAGAGAAATAGTACAGTTTTATGCAGATTGGTATATTGATGTTTTCTTTTACGATTTCTCTGAACAAATCCTCACCTAATTTTTCTTTTCCTTTATAGTGGCTTCATTTTTTTTACTTCTAATTTTTAATCTGTGGGGAATTTTGGTGTATAGTATGGGGTTAATATGCAAACTGATTTTTATTTTGAAATAGCCACCTCATTTATCATTATATATAATGTTATTACATATAAATGCCTTTTTCTGGACTTTCAATTCTGTACCATTAATTTGTCTTACTCTTTTTGTATCAAAGTAATTCTCTATTGATCTATTGTGGCTTTATAATACATTTTAATATATAGTATGGCTTTTGTCCCTCCAATTATTACTCTTCAAAAATATTTTAGCTGGTCTCACTTGTTTTATTCTAAAATCATGTTATCAAGTTTTTAAAAATTCCATTGGTATTGGTGTTTGAATTATATTAAAACTCTAAGTCAATTTAGAAAGGAGTGACATTTTCCCAACTTCTTTGTTTAAAAGCTTTATACTGTGTCACAGAAACTGTCTCTACATACAAGCACATAAGTGAAAACCTCTCTCCCCCTTGCCTACCCTCCGCAAACATCGCCGTGCACCAAGTATTGGAACTGTGTCACCAAAATAAACTGTGCAGCCCTCTTCTGAATTCTGAAGAGCTGATTTTAGTGATCCAGGGGTCTGGGGGCTTATTTGTGCGGGCCTGCTTACTCCTCATAATGTTACTCCTACATAGATTGTAGTCAGTGTTGGCATTTGCCAATAACATTTTTTCCTCTCATATTTTTTTCCCATTGCTGATCCACAGAAGAATTTAACTTTTGATTTTTTCTGTTATAATAGCCCTTTGTGGAATGCTTTTGTTAATTACAAAATGTTTCCATTTAGTACCAGGAGAATTCTTAGTGTACTTAACAGTCACTATCTTTCAGAAGGCGGAGGAATGGAAATGACAAAAATGTTATATTCAAATAAGATGTTTTAAATTTTGTTTATTCTTTTTCATCACCATTTATCCCCCCATACCCTCTTACACCTCTCCCCAGCCCCTCCTCCCACAATCACTTGAATAAGACATTTTATGAACAAAAATTTCTTAACTTGGATAGAACTTTACAGTTTATAGAAAAAGCGCAACTGAAAGACTCTGTCACTTCTTAGAATAACCCCGTAAAGGGCAATAAGCGAAGCATCATTATCAGTCCTTTTTAAATATAAGGAAACTGATGTGGGAAGAAGTGAAAAATGATTTACCCATGGCACCAATAAAGGCAGACATAGTCTGTCTTTTGCTGCCTTCATCTTAGAAAAATATCAGCAGTAATATGAGGAATCGTGTCAGAGAAGCCTTAGTCAATGACTGATCTTAAATAATTATTTTTGGACACTTGAGGCTGCATTTCATTCTGTTAATTTATGTTCTTCTTTATGTGTGTGTATGCGTGGACATGCACATGCGCCACATGTTTAGATTTTGATTTTCTTTACTTGACTGTAACCTTTCTGAAGGAAGAAGCCACATCGTATTCATCTTGGAATCAGCTTTAGTTATTGCATGGTCTATGTACTTTTGCTCAAACACTCTAACCCTGTTGAAAACAAGTTTCCAAATGGAAAACTACCAAAGGGGGAACACATTTATTAAGTTCTATATATAAGGAGGAGCTGCTGAAATTCTGCGACTCAGAGAAATTGTCTTTGGTGACTGAGTGCTGAGGGAGAAAGGAAACTTATTAAGTGTCTGTTTTGGAAAGTGGTTCCTGACAGTAAGTACTGAATCTAGCTCTAGGCCTGATAAAAGGCCATTAGGAGAGAGCAGGAAAGTGAACTGCATGTCCAAAGGAGGAAATTTGAACCAGATCTTGAGTAACAAGACTGAAAGTAGAATGAAGTTATCAGGGTAACCGTGTTTGCAAGAAGGCTCCTAAAGGTTTTCTTTCCTGGTATAACATGAGATGAAAGCGGAAGAATCTATCCAAGGCGAGGGCAGGTTTTAGAGTGTATGTGAACATTTTCATTTGTATTTGATTTTATATCCTCCCATGAGGTTTTCTAAGTGAAAATATATAGAGTTCAGTTTACGTATTTTACATACCACAGTGTATCCGCTCTTCTCTTTTTGTTGGTCAGGCAGCCTTTCCTTTCTTCCCAGGCTTCTCCCTCTCTAATACTAATGTTTGTGTGCTCATCATCACCAGAGCCAGAGCCAGGGAGCGAAACTGAAGATGTTAATCAAAAGAGGTGCTTGGATTTTGTGATTGTATGTTAATTTTGCTTGTCAAGAACCTGCTATTTTGAGTTACCAGTGATCAGTATTGTGTTTTCACATTTCAGCTTAAGTAAAATCTACCTGTGTAACCACCTCCAGCTGGCTGGCTGAAGGTGCTAGAACTCTTTCCCAGGGAGTCCTCCTCCTCCTCACTGTCTTGCTTTCTCACCCCTCCCCTTTCCCTGTCCCCAGGGCCAGCTTGGATGGATTCTTCAGTATTGTCATTCCTTACAGAGAAAAATCATATTTTCATAACCTTTTGCTATTGTGTTTTCTCCTTATTTCTTTTAACCCTTTTCTAGGCCATGATATTTGACAGGTTAAAGCAGACAAATAAACACAAACATACTGTTAATACTTATCTTTTTAAGAAACATAGGGAAAAACGATGCCTGTTGTTTTATGTTGGACTTTTAAAAAGCTTTAAAGCAACTCTTTGATAACATCACTGGGAATAGTTTGTTTCTTGGGAAGAAATTAGCTTCCTTTGTAATTTACTTTTGACTAACTAATTGAAATAAACGAAAGACCTTTGAAGTTAGATATGAAGAGTAAGAGTAACGGAGTTACCGACGTTTCCGACAGTGTGTGGACAGGGACAAGCAAACCAAGGTGAGCTAAGAGTGGAAATTGTGATTCTATTTTGTACATATATCTACACTTAAAAAAATACATCACCCTCTCCTCCTAGGCTTTGGCCTTAGGGGCACTGGTCTTCTTTCACAGAATTCATGTGCAATTCACTCATATTTAAGAGCCTCCTTTCCTTCTTTCCTTGTTTCCTTTCTCCCTTCCCTCTCTTGGTGATACCTTAACTCTTTAAGCCCCATCCCATTCTGGAAAAAGTGTGTGTATATATATGTATGTATGTTACATGTGTGCCATTAGCTCTTATTTACATCATGCAGGCTGGACAGGAATAACATGGATCGTTGAAATGCAGGGACACCCCACAGAGACCTAGTCTGCAGTTTAAGTATAAATCTTGTATTAGAAAGGCTTATATAGGATGTTTCACTTTTCTCATGCCCTACCGTCCTCTCAGCTGGAGGTGTTAATAAATTAATAAATGACCAAACATAGGCAACAAGAAGGAAGAGAGAAAGAGAAGCAAGCATCAATGGGGTAGATCCACAGGATCAATTTCCTCTCCCTCCACATCTTCATAAATTATGAACTGTATTGATCTATTCATATTGATGTATGAACTTCTATCAAAAGCCCAAGGTGAAGTGGAAAATGAAAAGTGATCATTTATTAGACCTGACGAGTATCAGCTTTGTATGGAAACAAAACCAAACCACACCAGCCTGAATGGCCTCCCTTTCAATCTTTAGATTGCATATCGCCAGGGGCAACCGGGCCTGGGTAACCAGCAATATTTGATAGCAGTTGACAAATATCCTCTTCATCTTCAGTGGCTTAGAAGTTGACTCTTAAGTTTGTTGAGAGTGGAAAACCATTTATATTCCTTTTCCTCCCTCATACTCTGCCCAGGATGATTCTGAAACTGAGGACTCATGGGACATACATATAAATCTCAGCTCTAGCAGCCAGTAGCCATTTTAGGAAGGTAATTTGACTTTTTGAAGCATCAGTTTCTTCATCTGCAGGTTGAAAGGTGGATTGAGAAATTTCTAGTATTTTCTTAATCCAGAGACCCTTTCTAAAGTTTTTGTCCCTTTGGGTGAGACATTTTTGTGCCTTCATTAGCACATAACTTATTCTTCAGATTAGAGTCATTGTGCTATTTATGTATAATCCTGCAAAGCATTTTAACCTGTGTACCGTCTTTTTGGCCGTTAAGCCTTTTGGAATGTTGAAAAGCATAAGGACCCCGCTCTTCTCCTTGTAAACCATTTCTAGGATCCCCAGGAAGGAATATTGGGGTTCATTCTCATACCACCTAGAACCCATTTCTTGCTCCTGCAGCCAGCAAACATTTGCTGAATGAACCAGGTTTCCATGTGACCTGTCAGAAGCTTTGGAGAGCCCTAGAGGATCCTGGTTCCTTGCTGAGAAAGCCCCATGGTGACTTTGTTGAGTAGTGAAGTCCTGACAGCGGTTCTGCCTCTGGTAAACCGCCCATTCCCACCCGCTCGCTGCCCAGCAGTGCCGGGTCTTTGCTGCCCAGGGTTGGCTGGGTGGTGGGATGTGGTTCACTTTACGTGCAGCTCAGCATGCTTCAGCATCCTACCTTCCCCAAAGGCTTTTCGTATCAGCTCCACATTGATTTTAATGATCATGGGACACAGCCATTCATGGTAAATTGGATTGAATTGCCAACTCTTGGTGCCAGTCACATCCTGCCAGCCTTGTTAGATGATGCCTGAAGACTGATAGCTAAGTTATGTGTTTCTTTTAACATGTTTTATATTTCAAAATAAAGTTTTAATAAAGATATTCAAAAGAGGATCAAGAAGGGACTTGAATATATACCTGTATACCCATGTTCATAGCAGCATTTTTCACAGTAGGCAAAAAGCAGATGCATTATTCGGCCTTAAAAAAGAAAGCAATTTTGACATATGTTACAAAATGGATGAACCTGAGAACGTTATGCCAAGTGAAATAGGCTAGTCACAATAGGACAGATGCTGTATGATTCCACTTATATGATGCGCCTAGAATAGTCAGATTCACTGGGACAGAAAGAGGGGTGGTTGCCAGGGCTGGGGGCAGGAGAGTGGGACGTTCATGTTCAATGGGCATGGAGTTTCAGTTTGGGGAGATGAAAAAAAAATCTGCAAATTTTGGTACTGTACTGATAATTGTGCAGTGATATGAGTGTGCTTAATTTCACTGAACTGTGCACTTCCAAGAGGTTAAAATGCTAAGTTGTATATTATGAATGTTTTACCACCATAAAGAGGGGATCAAAATAGTGACAAACACGCAACACCCTTCTACCCAGCATTAGCTAAGACATTTTAAACTGTAGCGGACATGTCACATTGTCCACATTACCTTGTCTCAGTTTCCATGTGTGTGTGTTTTTGAGGAGTGAAGGCTGACTTGGGAAAGAGAATTCGGTGTCAGGAGGGCTTTCTTTCTGCTTTATTTTCCATTTGCATGTGTTAGCCAAAGAGGCATATACAACAGGCAAGAGATGAACCTCTTTAAAATGTGTGTTTCTCAAAACTTCTAAAAAGAAACCTGTCTAGAAACTTCTGTTTACCAAAAGTTTGGGCCTTGATGAACATGGAGGAACAGTCAAGAGAAACAACACTTAACCAGGAAAAAAGAATGACATAGTACATTTGCAGCTTTTCTCCTCACAGAGTGTGCACTTTAAACATTTTGGAGGCCCTGCAGTGTGCCAGGCATTGTTTCGTCAGCTATCGGTTGCCACAAAAATGCTGCATAACAAGCAGCCACTAAAGTTAGTGGCACACTACAGTAAGTATTTATTGCTTCTGAATCCTGCGTAGGCTGGAAGCTAGCTGGGTGGGTTTTCTGATTTCGGCTGGGCTTTCTCAGTGTCTGGAGGTCAGCTGGCATTTATCTTGAGTTCAGGTGCATGCCTGGGGCCACTCCAGTGCTCCAGCAGACTAGCTTGAGCATCCTTGCATGGCAGTGGTGGACATGCAGCAGCAGAGTGAGTGGAAACACCTGAGTTCTCGTGGGGCCTGGGCTTCATACTGGCACCCTGCTACTTCCACTTCATTTTGTTTTCCAAAACAAGTCACATGGTGTGTGTGGGGAATCTACTCTATCTTTCTCTAAAGTCATGTGACATCGGCCTGCGAACCAAGTGTCGCTGGTTCAATTCGAACTCAGGGCACAGGACTAGGTTGCACGTCAGGCCCCCAGTTGGGGACATGTGAGAGGCAACCACACAGTGATGTTTCTCCCTCTCTTTCTCCTTTCACCTCTCTCTAAAAATAAATAAATAAACAAATAAATAAATAAAATTGTTAAAAAATTTAAAGCCATGTGACAGAGGGCATAGATATTGTGAGCAGGGAAGAATTTGGGCCTAAGTGCAGTCTGGGGTAACCCTGACTCTGTGCAGAGTATTGTAGCAGAGACATGTAGGCTGTCCTCTAACACCCCTGACAAGAGTACCCTCTGTCCTCATTTCGTAGTTGGAAACCTGAGGCCCTGAGTGATGTAGTTTGGACTGGAACCCAGGTCTGTCAGCCCTCTTCCTCTGTGCTGCCTCTGCATGATTCCTTCCAGCAGGCCGGATTACTGTCTCTTTCTGGAAATACCTGCTTCATCTTCTGTGCCTCTGTATTTGCACTGTCCTCACCCCTACTCTTCCTCTTTGTTTTATTTTGCTGACTCCTCTTCTTCACCTTCTTAAATGCAAGCTGTTTTATGCCTCTGGCTTTGGCATCTTCTGCTATCTACTCGCTTCTGGCTCAGCAATGTCAAGAAGCACACAAGCCCCCAAACCTAACCTCTGGGCTGGCCTACCCTCCTTGCTGTCCTCACCCCTCACCTCTACTGGCAGATACTGTGCTGGTTAGTGGGATCTTGGCTGCAAGTCACAGACAGCCTGCTTTAAGCGGGCTCAGGTCATAAGGAAATGTCTTTTTTGCACAACAGTCCAGGGGCCAGGCAGGCTCTTTGGGGCCGAGGTTTCTTCTCTCTCTGCCCTGCCTTGCACTCAGTTGCTTCACACTGTGGCTACCTAGTGGGCCAATGGGCTTCCCTGATTATATCCAGTGGGGCAAGGACAGGGGGCTTCTTTTCTTTGAAATTCCCTGGAAGAGACCCATTTTTGCCTGTCATTGTGCCATCCTGGCTTAGGGCTGCCTGTCCATGCCTGAATCCATCCCTAGCTGGACCGGGTCCAGGTTCAGGGTTCTGTGATAGAGTGGCTGATGGGAGGCGACTGTTATGTCCTCAACTGTCCCCATGTGGTTGAGCAGCAGATTCTCCCAGCTATCAGTCTCCTACTGCTTCTCTCTTCTGCTTCCCAACCTTCAGTTCTTCCCATCCACTCTTCAGGGTTGTTTGTAACTCCTCCTGCTCCTTCATCCCCTTTATCATTTCTTTCTTTGTTTTGTCTTTTAGACCATTACTGAAGGACTGCTCTGGGCGGGGCACTGGGCTAGTTTTTAGTAATCCACATGGAAGCCAGCCCGGCTGCTGCCCAGAGGAGTCTAGGCATGGAGGGACAGTCCTGGGAGGCATGGGGAGGGTGAAGACAGTGGTTACGCACTGTGTGCTATGCTGTCCTGTGGTCATGGTGATGAGGACACCTACCCCTGCCTCAAAGGCAGTCAGGGACGGTGTCCGGAAGGGGGTCGCTTCTAAGCTGATAATTCAACTGTAGCAATGTCTCTTGTACTTCCTGAAAAAAAATATCATTCATGGTCTCTGATTTGGACCCTTTATTACTCCTTTCTATAGACAACCAGAGGTTGGCAAACCACGGCCCATGGGCCAACTTTTGTATGCCTGTTTTTATAAATAAAGTTTTATTGGCACACAGCCACACCCATTCATTTGCATATTGTCTGTGGCTGCTTTTTTATTAGAACAGCAGAGTTAAGTAATTGTCTCGGAGATTGTATGGTCCTCAAACTCCCTTTAGAGAGTTTGTCAAGCCCTGCTGTTGACCAGTAGAAAAGCTCAAGTCCTGGCCTTCAGGAGCTTTCATCTTGCCAAGGAGACAGACGTATACGTAATATATAGAAAACTTTATAATAAAGGCTGTTGGTGAAGGTATTTAAATGCTGAAGCATGTAGTGCAGACAGAAATCAGTGTTGTTAGATTCCCGCACATTTATTTCTCTGCTTATCCCCCGCTGCTGTCCTTTCTCCTCAAGATTTCTAGATTGACACTTTCTAGATTTATAATTTCTAAATTTACACTTTTCATGACACTCGGTTCCCTCCCTCTGAGAGGAACGTAAAGGTTGCCGATGAGTTTGGAAAATGAAAAGTCTGAGATGCCATTTCTTTTTTTTTTTTTTTTTTTGTCGATGCCATTTCTTTTATGTACCTTTGCTACTCTCCCATGCTTATAAGGAAAATAGGACTTGCTTAAGCAAATGAGAAACATCTTTATTTGCTTGGAACAAGGAGAAAATCTATGCATCACTGCCCTATTTATTTGAAGAAAAGTCTGCTTAAAAATCTTCCCTTACAGCTACCCGGTCCCTTTGCACTGCTCACTCACCTAGAAACCTATCCCTTTCTGGAGGACACCCCTCTAGAGGGGCCTTGGTGACAAAGCCACTTTGCAGCTCCTAGAGGAAGCCAAGCCCACGGCTTTGTTCTGATGACCACAGGATCGCCCACACAGTGAGACAGCTTTCATACGTGCCGTCATGTGGTTTAGACCTCACTGCTCTTTTTTCTTTCTAATGTGAATTTTACAGTTTCTTATAGGCTCATTCTGAGTTTTCTTCGTTGGACTTACTATCAAAATAATGCTTCGTATAAAAAAATTAAAGGGAAGTCATGGCATGAAGTGTAATGTAGAAGCCCTTCCCCTGATCATACTCCGGAGAAGAGCTCCATCCATTTATTCTAGGGCAGACCATAAGCAAGTGCAGGGATTCAACCACAAAAACGTCAATTTCAGATCTGACTTAAGTACACAGTAATATAGACATGTTGCTGTTTAAGAAAATACAGGTGGGATTGTGCTGTTTCTGCTGTATTGCAATTAGTTCAGTTAGGTCACAGAGAATCTCGGAAATGTAACCGTATCAGTTTGTTGAGGCTGACAGCGCCTTTCGCAGCCCATTTGTAGAAATCTGTAGATATTCCACGACTTGACTAACCAGTTCCCTAATCAAAGGACATTTAGGGTGATTCCATTTTTTTCACTTTTCTGAATAATGTAGCAGTGAACTTTCTGCGTAGGTCTTGGCACATTTCATGTAAGTCATCTGGAGTATAGTGTCCGAAAAGTGGACTTGCTGTTTTCTTGATTTAAATAACTGTTTTGAACAATTGGCTGGATGGCTTCGGTCTCAGTTGGACTTGCTGACCTCAGGGTCTTTCATCCTCTGGTGAAAGCATGAAGGTGGGACTGCTATGGCAGTGAGGCAGCCCCTCCAGGCAAATCCTGTGCACTTACAAAGTTCAGTACAAACGTCCCTCCCTTCATGGAACATTTGTGCACTCACTGCGCAGCAGGCTCTGGGGACACACAGGCAAACAATGACAATGCAACTGACGAGGGCTGGGAGAAATAGCTTTATATAAAGTACCGTGGGTTCTCAGAAGCCTAAGTCACCTCCTTATACCTGGCTGGGGATTGGCGGGGATAGGCCTTGGAGTGCGTTCTAGAACTTTACTAGTTAGCAAAGGGAGAGCAATGCAGAGCTTGGTTGAAGGTGGGACGTTGAGGCAGTAGCAGGTGGTAGCCTGCAAATGAGCTGTGCTGGCCTTCGTGGAAGGAAGCATGAGCTCAGCTGAACCAAGATGCCAGATGACAGAGCGGGGCTCTCGCCAGCCACCGACCCGGGTAATAAGAGGGCACTTGGCAAGCAGCCTCCTGAATGCTGGGCCACACGGCCATTCATGCATCAGGCCTATGAAGTTGCCCAGCATGGTTCTTCTGTCCTGATGTGCTGCTCCAAAGCCTATGAAGCATTCCAATATCGAGTCCAAATGCTTTATTTTACATACATAATTCCCCCTTGCCCCTTTATGTTTCCTTGCAAATCATAATCTTGAAAGTAAGGATTAGGAGTTAACTTTGAAAAATTGCTGTGGAACGTGTTTGCCAGTCTGTTGAAGTCTGTGGACCCCTTCTCAGAGTAATGTTTGTAAATGACTAAAATAAAATCCACAGGATTACAAAGTAAACCAATTATACTGAAATACAGTTTTCAAGATGTTGCAAAAACACAAGCAATACATATTCTTTATTGATGCCTTAATAGTAAGACCTAGCAGTGGGTCTAGAAGTTATCATAATTTTGAAATAGGGATGAGTGTAAATGATATTTCAAGGTAACTGCAGTGACCGTGATGTGAAATGAAAATATCTATCCCCGCAATGGGAAATAAATAAAATCTATAGGTGCTGCTAATACCAGTGTGCTTCATTGCCTGTTTGTACAGTGGAAAGAAAGCCCACATTTCAGGGAGAGGACAGCAAAAATAAAGATGTGATTTTCTTCCCATCCGCGTTTAACCCCGCTTAGTTCTATCCATGAGCTCCAGTTAAGAACCTGTGCTTTCCGATAAGAAGAGGGAATTGTGGAGATGACAACCCCCATTTGCATCAAGAACATTCACAAATACCTAGGCTCCCCCCTTCCTTATTCTGATGGGGATGAGAAGGGAAACTATTAAAAATGAGTCAAAATTTAAAAATCATTTTGACTGCCTGTAATACAGATCTTTTCCTCCTTTCTAAAGAGAGATGCACAATTTTCTGTCATTCCCTGACTTTCCCTGTACAGTGACCATTTTTTGGTACTGTTTAAAAACTGACAAACTCTGGATCTGTTTATGGCATTCTGCCCCCCCCACACCCCTGAAAATTCTCTAAGAATAGGCAAGAGAGATGGACACCAGATGAGGGTCTCTAGGATTTTTCTAGACCTTTGTCACAGTTCCTAGTATGCGTGTGTTCACACGCACCCCTTCCCTTTCCCCTCACTTTCCTCTTGTTCCCTCCCTACTGTCCCCCCTAACTATAAAAGTTAGGGGTGTGATAGGTTCATTTGTCAGCAGCAAAGTTTGAGAATGCATTTAAAAACAGGTACATTAGAGGGAACACATTGGATAGAAGGGAGAGTCTTGTTTATGTTCAACAAATAACTTATATTTAGAATCTTCCTTCAGTTTTTCCTTTGAAATTCTGTATTCTCATTTCACTTGAATGACTCGGCATAGAGCATTTAAAAGTAGATCAAACAGAACTCTATAAATATGTCGAGTTCTTTTGGGCATTTTTCCCAAATCAGCCTTGCTGGAGCAAAGCAAAGCAATGTGCTTTATGGATCAGATTTTCTCTTCTGAACATCCAGACTGCCTCCCCAGGGAGATGATGGCCTTTGCTGGGGGAGTCTGGTCAGGGACACAGGAACACTTTGGAGAAGTGTCCCCTGGGTATGCTCTGCTTTGGGTCGGGTCATTTGGATTAAGGGGCATGCTGCAAGACCAAAACCAACCCCTGGGACCAGGCTACGGAAAGGAAGAAACCAGAAGGCCATTTATATGCACCGCTGACTTTTGTTTTTCAGTGTGGCTCCTTTATCTCACTCGGATGGGAAGGGAAGCCTGGTGAAAAGAATACTGGTTGGACTGGTATAAATAATTAACAAAGCTGCCTGTTAACATATTCATGAATATAAAGACAAATGGAAAAAAGGGAGGGAGTCACAGGGCAGCAAACCTTTCAGTAAAGTAGGTCTGTCCCCATCATTCCAACTTTACGCGTGAAAAATCTAGGCAGAGAGCCATGAAGAAGGCCACACGAGACGGCCATAGTGCCGGGTCCACGGGCTCTTTCGACTGTTTGTGCTGTGGATGCTCTCCGGGTGCTTTAATGCTACAGCGTGGACCACATGCCCATGAGCTGTATGATCAGAACTTGCGCCTCCTTTCAAAAACCAATTCCTACCTCGTTTTTATAAGACGGTGGACGTGGAGGACATCATGGTTGGAGGAGTTCTTCATGCCCATGGTACCAAAGTTACAGATGTGGCTTCTAAGAAAATATCACGTGACCTTGTCAACATTGAAAATATCCATGTGCTGCTTCTCTTTGCAGAAACTCAGCTAATGGAATGGATGGCCCTTTCTGCCGCAGTTTTAAACCTTTTTATTTATGGCACACATAAACTAATGGCTTCAGAGTCTAACACCCTCTTTAAAGAAGCCACTGAGGGCCGTCTTAAACTCAGTCAATTAACACATGACCAAAACAATTGAGTTTCTACTACCAGCATAATACAGAAAGGCAGTGATTTTCAACTGGTGTGCTGCAAGAATTTTAAAACATGCGATTCCTCACTATTTAGTCAGGGGCACTGACCTCTTTTCCCTTAGATTGTCAAATTTAAAAATGACAACAGTTGATACAACAATAGCCATCTGATGTGAATGAATCAAAACTATACCTGTTTTTTGTCAGATCGGCAAAAATATATTTTTGGTGTGCCGCAGAATTTTAGTAAATAGTTTATGTGTGCTATAAATAAAAAAAGGTTGAAAATCGCTGACTTAATGTATTACAGATACCTTTTACATGTCGATACACACAGAGCTGCTTGCTCTATTTAAAGCCTCTTTAGTTTCCCACATGATTGATGTAGCCCTTCCCTCTCAGAGTCCAGTCAGGATGTTTCCTGTGTAGATCTTTGTGCATGTATGCGCTTGCTATTAGAAAAAGTGCTGCTGAACATTCTTATACATATAGCTTTGCCTACTTTAAACAGATCTCCTCTCCCAAGGACATTTTTTCATTGGTTCTGGAGAGAAAAAGAGAGAGAAACATCGGTGTGAGAAACACTGACTGGTTGCCTTCTCTTACACTCCCCGACCGGGGTTGAACCCACAACCTAGGTATGTGCCCTGATCTTGTGACCTCTCAGTCTATGGGACGACACTCTAACCAACCGAGCCACGCCGGCCAAAGCTTCTGTCTTTTAAAAGGTTTAAATTTAAAATCAAATATACAGAATTTCTTGTTCACATATATGTAGCTCTTCCCTATGGATAACTGCCAGTGGGCCATAAACTTGGAAGACAAGAGCTGTAAGACATATGTTGTTTAGTTATCACAGATGCTTCAGACCACTGTGTTGGCTGAGTGAGGTGCCTCCAACACAGTGGCAGGACTGCAGGGGGCACCGCTTTCCCCTCCCTATAGCTGCAACAATGCAAGGTGGCGTTGGCCTCGTTCTCCTTTACACTGTGGTAAAATACACGTAATGTAAAATTTACCATTTTAACCATTTTGGCATTGGCTTTGATGTACACATTGGTGGGTGCCCTGTGTAACATCAGGTTGCGGCTTTAACTCTTTCCCTCCACCTTTCCTGTCCTGATGCCCCTCTGACCGACGGCAAGTTTGTGTTCACAAAACCCATGACCCACAGATAGAATGTGGAATAGGTACTCATTAGTTCGTTCATCCATCCATTTAGATCAAAAACAAGTAAAAGAGGGACATTGGCTCCCAAAGTGGGCAATAGACACACATCAGCTTCAGATGACACTGTATATCCGCCTCTCCTTCCGTGCGTATATGATTCCTTCCACCGTGTTTTTCAGATGTCCTCTGTTTTTCATTGTCATCTGTTGGGTCATTTGCCGACTTCTAGACTCCCTCCCTTAAACTGTCCTGCATAACCCTGACACCAGGCCCTTCTCCCTACATTCTTGCCCTCCTAACATCTTGTCACTTCTCTGCCTAGGAACCTCCTCTGGTTCCTTATTTCCCATAAAATAAAGTCCTCATCTTTAGTATGACATCCAAAGTCCCCGTGAAATGCACTCCTAATCTGCCTTCCTGGTCTTATCTTGACTTGTTGGAAAAAGAGGGCTGCAGACCACAACTTCTTCAACTTGTGTGCCTCGGACAAGTTATCCAGCCTTTCTGTGCTCATCCATGAAGATGGGACCAGCACCCCTAACCTGGTGTGAGGCATTGAAGGAAAGCACGTAACGTGTGTAACATGGTTCTTGGCACATAGCAGACACCTAAGTCAGTTTCTTTCCTTTATCTTCAACAGGTTCAGTTGATTTTCCTTAGGTGACTTTTTACTTTACTTGTTTCCTCCTTACCATTCCCCCCTGACCCATGGCTCAGAGGTTCTAATAAATGGTTCCCTACTAGTTCTACATTTTACTCCTATATCCTGGTGGGACTTGGGAGCAGATGAGCACTGGCATAGCTATAGCCTATCTTCAGATGAACTTTGCCTTTGAAGTAGCTGGCAAATGGATTTACTGTTTTCTGCCATGCAGATATTTGCTATACACATCCCTAGGCTCATCTGCAGGGGACAGACAGTGCTGGTTAATGAAATACTGTACATTTCCACTGCAACAATCCAGCCATAACCAAGACTGGATGGTAAAGACCCATTAGTTCCTGTTTTGTTTTTTTTCCTGACATGCCATCAGCCTCTGAAGGATCCTTCGTCTTCCTTGAGTTACATTATATTGAAATAGGTTAACGAGTGGGAATTGTTCCAAGAAATGGTATGATACCGGGACCACAAGATGAGTAATTCAGCACCCAGAATCTATTAGTAAAATGGGTGATTCTCCTTATTTAGTTAGTTAAGTTTGTGTTGTTTTTCCACCCTGAATAGGAAACCTGGCCCCTTGCATAAGTTTTCCACTCAAGAATAGCTTCTTCAAGAAGCTGGAATGCCTGCCGCTCAGTAACTTGGGGAGTTGTTGCACCTCTAGCAGTTTTTACTGATAAAATGTAGGGGAGACCACTGACTTTTCCATCCTCCAACCCCCAGGAACACATTTCCAGAGCTGGAGACTGCTTAGTCCAACTCTTCCACAGGTCTGTGAAATAAAAATGTGCATTGCAGCATTCATCCAGGTTACACATTAGTGTAATATTGACAAATAAGTATGATTTTTTTCCCCTTTTGGTAGAAGCTAGATATAGGACCTGTATAGCATGGTCCTGGAAAAGTCCCACTTATTGTTGGAAAACAGATCTATCAAGATAGCGCTTGATCTTGTCTGTATGTTAGAATCACCTGGGGAGCTCTTAAATCCAGATGCCCAGGCCTCACCCCAGACCATGACATTAGAGTATCTAGGGGTGGGCCCAGGCATCTGTATTTTTATCCTCTCCTCCCAATTTTTATTTAGAAACATTTCAAATGAATAGAAAAGCTCTAACAATGTACACCTATCTAGATTCACCCATTGTTAGCATTTTGCCACATTTACTTGCCCCCCTCCCCGCCGCAGTATGTATATATGTGTCTGTGTGTATGTGTATGTATATATATAGGTATGTTTGTGTTCACACACACATTCCTTTTGTTTTTCCCTGAAGTTATTTGAAAGTAAGTGACAGGTCTCAGGACACTTTATCCCTAAATACTTCAGAACAAGGACATTGTCACATGTAACTGCAGTAGAACTGACACAGTCAGGAAATATAACATTAACTTAATGCTATTATCTAGTATTAGTTTGTATTTAAATTTCCCCAGTTTCCCCAATAATGTCCTTTATAATCTTTATTAAAAACCCTGAATCCATCTAAAGATTAAAGTATCTTTAGTTATTATATCTCTTTCCTGTTTTTAAATCTAGCCTTTTAAAAATCTTATGTGATACTGACTTAAAAAAGAAAATTTGAAAGCAAGGTCGATTTTTGTGAACTGTCCCTCAGTTTGGTATTTGTATAATTGCTTCCTCACAGTCACATTTACGTTCAGTATTTTGGGCCGGAACATTCTGAAGGTTATTAAGTTCTTCTCAGCACATCACAGAAGGAGGCACCTGATGTCAATTTATCCCATCATTGGCAACGTGAACTTTAAGGCTGTGACTGCCAGCTTTCTTCATTCTAAGGGGACCATTTTCCGTCTGTAATGAATAAATAATCTGTGGGGAGGTATTTTGAGACTCTAACTATCTTCATCCCTAAGAAGCTTTCACTCAGTGGTTTAGAAACCATTGATTCTTGCTAGAGTCAACTATTGCTGTGATGGTTATAAAATGTTGATAGTCTGTTTGTATTATTTCTATATTTATTAAGTTGACATTCTTTTGTAAAGAAGAGCTTACTCTTCTTGCCCCATACCTATCAAACCATATTCATCTCTCTGTCTAGCTATCAACCTAGCTACCTATTGAATGTGTCAGTATGCACTCATTAATTTTTTGAAATGAATAAATTATAATACATTCCCCAGTACGTGCTGTTAACTGTTCCAAATTTGACCTGTGGAAGCCCCATCAGGCTGATCCCAGTGTCCTTTTGAAATTACCCCTCAAGTGTTTGAGCACTTCATTAATTTTGGCATAATCACTTTGTATTTTCTTTGCCTCCACTCTGGAAGAAGCCCTTTTTGCTATGGAGACCTAGTTCCTGAGGAACTGCTATTTAGGAAGTCATCCATAGTTTTATGAAAGTTCCCCAGGTGATCAAGACCACCTGTTCCCACAAGGCACTTTCTAGTTGTCACCATTGCCATCCCTTGTCACCTGTAGTAGGTGGCACTAATTCATTGTTAAGGTTTAGATTTTTCTTGGGGAGTGCCACTTGGGGAGTCAGGTTTAAGTGCAGGTCCCTGGCCCCACCCCCAGAGAGTGCAGTTCTGTAGGTCTGCCCTACATGTGAACATTCTGCCACAAGGGATCCCCAGCCCGTGTCTGGAGGAAATGCCCAAAGTGACCTGATAATTAGGGTCTTCTGATTTTCCTCTTTGGTTTTATCAGTGCTTTCTCTGTTCCAAAATGCTGTCAGGATACTGCCGTGTTCCCTAGGCATGTGGTAAACATCCAGTTGATTAATTTAGCAGGTTTCTTGAAAATATAAAACCATTGACATGCTTATAGTTGTAGTCTTATTCTGTCTTGGGGAGGGGGTGTGGAATGCAAAAAAGGAAAATGACTGTGTGAGTATCGGAAGTTACCCGTTGACCCAAAGACTTGTTTCAACCACTGCACTATCTGTTATTTTTTTATGGCCATCAAATGACTTGGCCTAGTAAAGTTTTCACACATCGGAAGACCCCTTAGAAGGCTCTAAAATAGAGACGTGTGTGCTATTTCTGAAGCTGAGTCATGTCACCCTTTTCAGTTTCTGCTATTTCCTTTTTAGAGAATGTAAACGTGCTACATTTCCTCCCCATCCAACCAGCGTTATTTCATTAAAACATGGGCCCCAGTTCCCAGCAGCTAGCTGTAAGGAAACATTCCTGATTTGTGGGTTCTCACTTCCTGGTTTCACTTTTTAATGATGTGCCATGTTAGTCTAGCTAGTCCCTTCTGCGATCTCAAGACCTAGAGCCAAGAATTCTTCTTAAGAATGGTCAGGCATGAGAGGCAGTGTCTGTGGATTTGCGTCTCCTGACTTGAAATCCAAGGCCCTCCACTTTCTAGTTGTTAAGACCTCTGGTAAAGTACTTGGTCTCTATGTGCCCTCTCAATCTTCTTGTCTGTAAAAAGGGGTCAGTGATCTACCCCAGAGGTTCAATGTAATGATTAAATGTGGTAATGCATGCAAGGTGCTTAGTAGTCTCTGGCACACAGTAAGTGCTCAATAAATGTTAGCTGTCACTATTTTATTAAACAATGCTGGTCATGAGTAATTAAAGATGACTGTGAGGACTAGTGAGGGAGTTGAGGGTGTGCCTGTGTTCCTACATGTTCATACATGTATATTCTGTGGCCATCATACAATATGGCAATAAAATAGAGACATATCAAGTATGCTTGGGGAGTCTGCCTTATGCATACTATTTTGGTAAGCCATGTTGCATATACATTTGCATGTATGTCCATAAAACTTGTGTCCTTTATTTTCAATTATGCGTAAGGAGTTAAGTGGTCCTGCCTAGAAAACACATGCAGTGATAAAGGACCCTGCCAATGACCACGACAGGAAGGAAGAAAAACATGCCTTCTGTCCTCTTTCTGTATAGTTCCAATTTAGAGTTACATTGTTGCCCATAATCAGCAAATGTATTTACTTTTTTAAAGAAAACTTGTTTTCAAAAGCCAGGTTATTCCATAGGGGAAAAAGCCCATTGAAATGTGTTGAAACTTGAGTGCATGTGAACGGGGCTCTGGGCATGAGGTAACAGCTCTCACTTAGGGATTCCAGTCCATGGCCTTGGGAAAGTCTTTTTTTTTTTTTTCTTCTCTCCAGTTTATTACAGCTATTGAAAAGAGATGACATGGTCCTCTTCAAGGAAGGTCAAGACTGGCTAGGAAACCTCAATGAAGTGCCAGTAGAGGGCGAAATGGCAAATGACATCTCTAAGCTTCTCTACATTTAAGATAGTTGCAGGCGACTGAAATGGCAGTGTCTCCACATTAACGTCGTGTCCCCTCCGCCCCTCCCCCAACCTGAAGTGGGCTTTAGGTTGGGTAGAACTGGCAGACAAGGCTGAAGCAGTGATGTGCAGAAGCTGAGGCCTGGATGAGCAGCAGTAAAGGAGTTTGGCAGCTCTGTGTGGTGAGAAAGCCCTGGTCAACACCCAAGGCTGTGTTCCAAAGTGTTGCAGGAAGCAGTTAAGTGCAGATTGCAGAGAACTTGGGACAAGATGTGAGCCGAATTGGTTCTTCCAGCATTGAAGGGAGAGCTCTGAACTCAGGCCAGGGAGATGCTTCCCCTTACTAGCTTAGTGACCTTGGGTAAGTCACTGAGCCTCACTGTCTGTGTTTATAAAATGATTGTTCATTCTGGCTCCTTTCTGTTTTCCTGTGGACTCATGTAGTTGGCAGGATTTGATGAGGGTGGTGGGTATCAGAAATGCTTTAGAGAAGATCACAAGCTGTCCCAGTGACAGAGGGAATAACTCTTTCTGCCTGAGGTTACGTCAGGGGACCTTTACCAGAGCAACCTCTCGATACCCCCCAGTAAGGCCTCAGTTTTATTAATCCTGTGTTTTGGCCATGTACTTTATAGGACTTTATGCTACCAATTGAATAACCTTCTCAGAGGCTTTTAAAGAAATGTTGACAAGCCTGACAGAGTAAATGTGTCATTTTTCCTAATACCAGATAGGGCTTTATAGAAGAATGATGCAGAGATTTGGTTCTAGATAAATCTGAGTTTTGTTCCAGGTCTGGAACCTGATGGGGGTTAGTCTTTTTCTGAAGAATATATCACCCTCTCCTTTGCTATATGTGTAGTGTAGTGTTGGGTTAGATGCTACTTTTTTGTATGTTTTATCGATTATGCTGTTACAGTTGTCCCAATTTCTTTTCCTCTTGCTCCGCTCTACTCAGCAACCCTCCTCCCTCCAGCAGTCCCCCCGCCTTGATCCATGTCCATGGGTCGTGCATATAGTTCTTCTCAACATTCCCCCTGTCCGTTCTGCACCCTCCTACTATGCTTCTTAATTCCTGTACCATCTCCCTCCCTCTCCTCCCTCCCCCTCCCAGCTGACCTCCCCCCACATGTTACAGAGACTTTTGAACTTAGTCACAATCGGCTAACACTAGGTCTTTAGATGTTAAGTCAGTTCGCTCAGGACTTTCGTGACTTCTGTGGCTGTGAGTGTTGGGTTTCAGACATTTGTCTTGTTTTTGTTTGTTTTTTTGTTTTGTGTTCAGATTGTATCTGCAGAGTTTGCCTTTAACATAACATCCAGTAAATAAAGCTCTTAGAGATTTATAGTAGAACTTCATCTTAAGGGGTGAATATAGGGGCAGGGGAGTCACCAGGCACAAGTTATGAATGCCAAGATCACCCTATCGTCTAGACTCCCTTAGCAAGAACGAGAACTCTGTACCCTTTCTGATGCACAGCGCTTGATTGGTCTTCTGTTGTGTTGGAAGCTGTGGACTTGTGGTGGAGTTCTTGGTATTGGGGTACTATGCTTCCTGACTCACCACCGGGGAAAGCCAGTTGGAGTGGGCCATCAGTCCCTGGGAGAGCCAGGGCCTCGTTGGTCACCCTACTCTGCCTGCTGACAATGCATTTAGCACCTGGGAATTGGCCTGAGGGCTCAGTGTCTGTTCTCGTCAAGATCAGGAGGCTTGCAATTTTGTACAAAGGGGTGGAGTGTATTCTTGTAGTCACCAAAGACGTCATCAGACAAGTTATTGATTCTGAACTTCTGCCCTCTTCCCTCTGTTCAACTCTGTTCTTCCTTGGTGGGGTTCAGGCCGAGAAAAATGGAACAGAGAGAACTAGGCCACTGCCTTTGAAAAATATTGATCAGTGAGCACATCAGATGTAGCAGACCTTCCTCTTTGTATTCTGTCCTGCTGCGTGGGGCCTTAAAGTGGCCTGTGATCACTCCTGTGGGGATTTTCTTTCTCAGGAAAAAGATTAGTAAAGAAAAAAAAAATTCCTGTTGGCAGTGTCCAAAAATAATGTAAATGTTTCCTTGAAGTTGATGATCCCTTTGGTTTTCTAGGCCATGTGATGGCAGGAAGGAATGATATGAGGTGGTCAGCCTTGAGCGACAAACTTCTGAGCGATGCTGGTCTGGGTTCCTTTCTCTTGGTCTCCTGTGCCCAGCTTGGGCCTCCACTACTGTCCCTCTGTGTTTTCCCACCCGCTGTCACACACACCACATGCATGTTCTTTCTCCCCACAGTGCATGTGTGTGGTGTGGATAGTTGTGTCGGTACTTGAGCCGGCTCTTAAGTCAGGGAAGGCCTCCCAGTTGGGCCGCACTCGGTGAGATGCTATAACCTTGAGTGTCTGCTGGTCATGAAGTGTGGTCCTGGCTTTTATCTTGATTTGCCTGGGTTGGTTCTGTGTAAGCAGCCAGGGATCCTGCTAATGGATCCCCTGGGAACAGAGGGAAGAGGACAGAAGTGGATTTGTTGAACCCTGTGGGGCATTTGAAATGTCACCAAGAGCAGGCTGAAATCTAATCAGCCTTTGCTTATCAGGCCTGAGTTCCAGCTTGTTGAAAGGGTGATGATTAGTGAGAAAAAGGCCAGGACAGTTTATCTTTTCTTTTGCACATTGGGGAAAAAATTTCCTCTGCCTTGCTAGCATTAGAAGCAGACCATTCTTTTTATTCTACCACATCACAGCAGCTTTCGTTAAAAATCAACAGCAGCAAATACAAAGCCCCATCCATGGAAAACTGTTTAAGGCAACACTGTGCTCCAGCGCTTCGGGGTGGGGTTTTTCCTTTTGCACCAACGGATCTGTTTCTCATATCCATGCCTTTCTGACCCAGCAGCTTTTAAAAGACCAAGAAGCATTGCTCGGCTTTCTACTGCCTCTCTCTGAGGGACCAGGGCTACCGTGCCTCTAGCCATGTCCCCAAGAGCGTATTTGAGACGAGTCAGCTTAATTTGCCTGCATGCCTAGGAAGCCTTTGTTTAACGTCTAGTTTTGAGAGAAGAGCTGTATCTAAATATGTTGCTTTTCCCGTTCAGGCGAGCGACGGAGGCGCCGGTGCCAGGTGGCATTCAGCTACCTGCCCCAGAATGATGATGAGCTGGAGCTGAAAGTCGGTGACATCATAGAGGTGGTAGGAGAGGTAAGTGTGTCAGGTGGGTAGGTGTGGTAGCGTGAGGTTGGGGGGTATTGTCAGAACCCACCCAAGACTGGTTGGCCTTGCCTGTGGTGTTGGGTGTTAAAACTCAAAGAGACCATAGACATCATTTAGTTGACTCTCTTCTCAGAAGAAAAGGGGTTCCCAGAGAGGAAGGCCACCAAGTCCGCTGGGGCTGGGGGGTGGAGCAGATGCAGGGCCATTTAAAACCATTGCCTTTCTTACACAGCGTGCTAGGTGCCTCTGAAATTCTAACCCAGTGCCACAGCTTTTCTCCTCTACCTCAGTTGCTAGTAGACTCTGATTCTCCACAAGTGTCCCTGTCCTGTCTGTATTCATTGTGGGGGGGAGACCTAGTGAGTGCCAGGTGTGACAAGGGTCTTTACTAACTGGCCCATTGGCTCATCACAACCACTTTCTGTTGTGGATGAGGAATGAGGCTCAAGAGACTCTAGAAGGGGCAGGGTGCAGTGTTGAAGCCTGGCCCACCTGGCTGCTGGCCTTGCACTTCCCACTGCACCACTCCCCCTTGCTCCTGCTTTGTCTGCCTGCTCAGAGACAGCCCTGTTGGTGAAGTTTCCCTGCAGACAGTGGCATGGGCTTCTCAGGCTCCACCCCCTTGGGCCTGGGGGGGCCTAGGCTTCGGACTTAGAACCAGATCATTCTTTCTGATGGAACATATGTTATCTGTATATAGAAATACAGTTTTCTGGTTGCTTTGGTTTCCTGAATACCATTGGACCTTATAGAAACACATGATTTATCAAAAAGGAAGCTAGGAGTCAAGGAGGAGATTCAATGGACCACGATGTGCATAGGGCTGATGCTAGCAGCCGGATTTCCTGACTCTCTCATACAAACATAAGGTGGGCATGTGTCAAAGCTTTATTTAACTCATTAATGAGGGGATCTATAAGATGGTAAGGCCGGCTCAAAGAGAAGTGTGAAAGAGCGGAGTATTTATAATCACTGAATGAGAAAATACCTGATTGAGTTTGCTAAGTTAGATGCAAAACTATGTCATGTCCTACAGGGCAATAAAGGTGTAGCTTCTGAGGTCATCTTTTTTAAGGGCTACGTCACTTACATCTCTGCTGGTCAAAATGTGTTTTCATTGCTATGTGACAAGAATCATTTACATTGCTTTCAGCTTTCTACCAGTCAACATCCCTACAACAGAGTTGTAAACTAACCTCATGAACAGTGAATGAACAAGATACGTGTCCCTGGAGAATTCGTTAATAGGGTTTCCAGTGTGGTATTGGGAAGACATGCAGTAACCCCTTTGCCTATTGCCAAGTTTTAGATAATAATAATTTGTATTAATATGTCATTCATTCATTATTTTTTTATCCCTGGAGCCAAGCAGGATGCTTAGGAGATTTGTTCAAAGTTGAATGAATGAGAAATGGGCAACAGAATAGAGCACTTATGCCAATAGTAGAAAAACCAATTTCTTAAGACTGAAACCATGAAAGAAATTGCAGAGGAAAAAACAGTGTGACTAATTTTAAAAAAAGAGAGTCAAAATTTTGGTATGATTTGAAGTGAATTTAGTTAGACAAAGAGAACAGCAAACAGGAAAAAATTTGCACTAAGGGGAAGTTATATTTGTAGCATCTGAAAACACGTTACAAAGCTGCTGTAACAGTGATAAATGATAGACAGCTCTGCCATAAACACAGTCCCCCGAGGGGAAATTAAAATCTTAACCCTGAGAAAATATGCCACCCTGCTATTAATTAAGTAAATACAAATGAACACAATAATGGGTTCCTGCTTTTGAAAATTCTAAGAATTTTTAGTGGTTAGTCTGTTGGCAATGCTTAGAAGTGGTGACTTTGTATATTTTTATGAAGCTATTTAGCAAGGTATGTCAAGAGCTATAAAAATCTGAATTAATACACCTTGACCCAGTAATCTCACTCCTAGGAATTTATCCACAGAAAATGGTTAACAGAAAAAAAAAAAAAAAGTGAAACATGTTCATTGCAGCAGTGCCTGTCAGTGAAAACTAATCAAGAACGTGAATAGTTAAGTGAATTGTTATATTATCCAGCAAGAAGACTGTGAAGCCATTAGGATGGTAAACACAGAGGCCTTTAAATCTGTATTTATGATAATACTGTGCATTGTAATTATCTTATATTCTGCTAACCTGTGAGCTCTTTAACAGCAGGGATCTGGTTTTTATCTTTATATCCATGGTACCTGCAATAGTGCCTAAAAGCTAATATATACCTCAATAAAGTCTCGGCGAATAAATTAAATTAATAAATGGAATCACGAAATGATTTTTTTGCAAAATAAATGAACAGATTAGAACACACAATTGCATATATTAGGATATAGTCATATAAAATATATCCCCATGCACATGACCAATGACTAAAAGGGAACAAGAATTGAAAATGGTTCTGTCATAGATGATTTTCCTTTAATGTTGTAATAATGTTCTATGAAATAGGTATCAAGATAAGGGAAATTAGTAATAAGCTTCTGCGTCATACTGCCCACTCCCCACCTACCTGTTGGCTGTAGGGAAAGCAAGCTTGAATGGTTAAGGAAGAGTGATTGCAGGCCTATTTTTCTTCATCTAGATGATGCAGAACTTTACCACCACCTGCAATTCCAGTCTTCTTCCCACTCACCGCCAGCTCAATGCTAGACCTCATTCTGGGCTTTCTTCAAGTAGGAAAAAGGAAAAAGAGCTATGTAGCCTATGCTATTTATGTAGAACAAAACATAAAGGTTGGCCTTTTAATCCATAATTGAAAAATTATATCATCAAAATTTAATTCCCCTGTCGTTCCAATTTACTTGTAATATTGTGGATTTTTGGGCCACTCCCTTGTATAATATAAAATCTACCCCCTGGAGGCCCTGGCTGCTGTGGCACAGTGGATTGAGCGTTGGCCTGCGAACCAAGTGTCGCTGGTTCAAGTCCCAGTCAGGGCACATGACTAGGTTGCACGTCAGGTTCCCAGTTGGGGGCGCCAGTGACAGGCAACCACACAGTGATGTTTCTCTCCCTCTCTTTCTTCTTTCACCTCTCTCTAAACATAAAATAAACAAACAAACAAATAAATAAATAAGTTATTTTAAAAAAATCTACCCTTTTGTCTTATAAAGAATGTTGTATAAATGTCAATGGGTAGTCATTTCCTAATTCCACTGAAAACTAAAAAAACAATAAACAAAACCCCCAAATACACAAAAAACCCTTAAATCTTGGGGACCAATTGAGGTAAGACCATAGCAATAGATTTGCAATACTGTAAAATCAATTAATCTGTTTGGTCAATCAAAATATATTGTGTGTGTGTACATATATACATTTTATATGTTATATTCTTATTGGTTGGTTGATAGGTTGATTCTACTATATTGCAAAGCTGTACACACGCACAGATGCACATGATATGAAGCAACTGGAGTATGTAAATCTAAGGTCCTACAGTCGCCACCCCAATCTCTCTGTTGTCTTGTCCACACCTAATTTGCCATTTTTTAAAACCTTCAAATCATTACTGTTATCCCTTCACACCAGTAACTGTTTCTCCTCACACTTACATATTTTTGAGCCATTTAACCAAATTGTGGGCTAGCAGTGAGAATAGCGGGCTTAAGCACATTTGGGTAGACACAGCCCTGACCCTCATTGGGCAGGAGTCAACTACAGCCTTGAGTGCTCAGCCTGGATGCGCCTCTGCAGCATGGCTTAGAGCAGGAATGGAGAGCCCGTGGCAGTCCAGGGGTGGCAAGGTTGTAACAGGGTGGGGGGCCCTCCCCAAAAGTCCTCACAGCCCATGGCATTGGGGATGGGAGAAGAACATAGTACAGCTTTTAAGGTATTTTGCATATCTATGGCAGCTGGTAGCTACATAATAGCTATACTACTGCCCAGGTAAAAGGCCAGATGATACAGTTTAAGATACTTTGCATATCAGTGACAAGCTAATAGCCCAGCCTTTCCTGAAGGGAAGCTGTGCCGTGTATCCCTCAAGATACTTTTCATAACAATGAGGTATGGTGCTCCGGGTCAGCATTAAAATAAGGGAGGAGCCACATGGAAGGGGACAACACTGTCTGAAAGGATGGAAGGAGGTCCCGTGGTCCGCCATGAGAAGCACAATGGAAGGAATGTTAGATGGAGCAGCAGGTCGCGGCAGCCCTGTGGGAAGCGACAAGCAGCTGTGCAGTTTGTAGTCAGGATCTGGCCATGCAGCCTGGGCCAGCAGGAAGGCAGGCCCGCTGCTGCTTTGATCGTACCCGCTCCAGCTGACTCCAAAGCCACCAAGGGCTCTGCCTTGTAGATCCAGACACTATCTGGACTCTTGGAACTCGGGACATATGGAGAGGACACTCTTAGGCCTTGTGCCTTTTCTGGGCATCACCATGATCCAGTGTAACATGGCACAGGCTTTCCTGGACTGTTACAAGGAGGCTGAAGACAACATACCCCAGGTCCTGAAGGAAAGAGGTGACAGATAAGGAATGGGGAACTGTTGGGCTTGATTTTGGTTTATAGCCTTTTGGGGAGCAAGGGAAGTGCTGGGTCTCGTGGCAAAACAGGGCTCTGAGCAGAGGTGCTCCCATCCCACCTCCCCGAGGTTGGAATATTGTAAGTAAATCCTTGCTTTTCTCAACACTAATGGTCGGGTCGTACACCAAGGCGCCACGTGAACGGGCCCTGCTTTGCTCAGTAACAAGTGAAGTTGCCCAAGAAAGTCCTCACCATGCTTCTGTCTCCTGGCTGGAGAGCTGTGAGTGACTCTGCTCTCCTCAATAACATCATTGTGAACCTAAAGGAACAGGCTGGCCAGTTCAAAAGTAAAAGTAGCAGGCTGAATTCCTGGGTAGATATTCTTAAAGAGACTGTTTGTAAATGCACATTTGTGTCATTTTGTCCAGAGTGGAGCAGACTGATGAAAGCAGGTGAAGTTCTGATTATAAGAACAGATATGGCATATGGACTATGTTAACTGGAGAAACAGTATTTGAGGGCCTTTGGAGTTTCAAAACTGGCTTGTTCACCTATTGTTTTCTAAAAGGTCACTGAAGCCCCTTTGTTTTCCCATCTGTGTCATCTAGAGCCTGGGGCATGAGCCACTTCTCCTTTTGTGTTGGGTGAACTTGGTGTCAACCAGTCTGTCTTAGTCATGATCCAAAGTTTTTTTAGAGAGTCTCGCTTTTACTTGTTCTTTGTGGTTAGTTTTTGAGATAATTTCTCATTGGTCCCTAGTCAGGCTGGCCGGAGACCAGTGGCTTCAGTTTCAGACTTAAAGCCTAACTTGACCTCGTAGTTTGCAAAGAAGTAACTTGCACTTCCAAGAAAGTTACCCATTTTCCTTGTGCTCATAGTAGGAGATTTGGTTTTCTTATCTGGAACTAAATAGGCTGTTGAAACCCTTAAAAATTTGAACCCATCGGATAGCCTTTGTCTGTTTGAATGGGTAGTTATGATATTGTGATTTAAAATAAGAAATCCATATTTATCTTTGCCTGGTGGTTCTTGCACAGAGCTCCTAAGAACTTAATCAAGGTGTCTTTTATTATGTTAATGGTGACTTTTGGCAACACCAAAGAATGAGGGTGGGTTACCAGTAGAGCCAATCATGTGATTAGAGGGTTGGAACTTTTTCTCTCTCTCTTTCACACACACACACACACACACACACACACACACACACACACACACACACGACCACCACCATCACCACCACCCCCCCATCACCACCCCCCCCCATCATCTGGTATAGTCAGGGAGAGTGAGATACACAGCTAAGAATGTAATGAATAACCCAAGATGTTAATTGAGCAGTGAAATGATGGCATTGACAAAAGAGAGAGGGATTTAAAAGCAAAGGTTCTCAGTGAGGATGGAGAAGATGCTTCCTAGAATAGGTGACATTTTCTCAGGGCATGTGGAGGGTGAGAAGTACTTCGGTGATTGAACAAGCACAGACTGCATTGTGTCATATGCTACACTAGTCTAGAGGAAGGACAAGGTGTTAGTACAGTCTTGCTCCAAAGTTGGGTATGACCTGTGACCCATCAAGGACAAGTGTGGAGTATAGGAAGCAGGAGAGGGTAATGCAATCAAACTCAGTTGAGATAAAAGTTATAGTGTTGCCCACACTGAACTTTTAAAGGAATATCCCATTTAAAGATTTCTTACGTCTGGGGGTTCTAAGATCAACACATCCCCACAGATAGTTTTCTCACCTGGGAACAGTGACTAGACAAAACTTCAGGATCTTGATTCATCAGAAAGGTTATCTTGCTGGCTTGACTTTACTATTGACTCCTATTTTCAAGTTGGAATGATATTGAGGCCTTAGTGTAGAGTCATTTAGGAATTTGGGGACCTATAGACTAGCCTGTAGCCGTTTTGAAGGACAGGACTTTCAAGCATTGCTGAGGATGTCTATAAAAGCTCTTATCACTATGAGGAAAATCATGGATGTTGCTCTGTCTCGTTGGGCAAACTTAGCTTAAGTCTTAAATAGGATTGTATATGTTCTCCTTAAATCCTTTCCCTTTAAATTACGCATTTCTCTTTTGAGGAGCCCCTCTCGTGCAGAATAGACTTATTCTCAGAAGAACAAGGTAAGGGAAGAGATATCAACATCCTGTGTGTATGGAAAGTTCTGACCTTGCCAGAAAGAGGTAATCAGATAGTGAACTACACAGGAATCAGGGGAAAATATTTGCCCAGGCATTTAGGACCTAGATAATATTTGTTTATATTTGGCACAACTAGCTTTCCATGTCCCCAGATCAACAAGGATGGTTATTTAAAGCAACTGTAATAGAAAATAATATAGGTGTTTATGCCTTCGCGCGTGCACACACACACACAGATATATATATATATATATATATATACTTTTTTTTTTACTAATTCCACTAATAGAAAAAGATATTTTCTAGAAACAATTTGTGTTTTCTCCAGCAATATTACAAAGGTAAACTATGTCTTAGCATATTCACGTGAGTTCTAGAAAAGGCAAAATTACCTTAATATTTCTCTGGTATTTTTAAATTTTCAAAATACTTTTCCTTCTCATAGGTAAGGTAGAGGACCACTATTGAAATTCTCATTTAATTATTTCTGAATAAATTTTTATTGAGATAATTGACTAATTATTGACTAATACTGTATTAGTTTTAAGTGTGCAACATAACGATTTCATACATGTATATATTGCAAAGCAATTACCATGGTGAGTTTAGCTAACATCCATCATCTCGCATAGTTACAATTTTTTCTTGTGATGAGAACTTCTAAGATCTACTCTCTTAGCAACTTTCAAATATACAGTATAGTATTGTTAAGTATTGTCACCATGCTGCACATTACAACTCCAGGATTTATTTATCTTGTAACTGGAAGTTTGTACCTTTTGGTCATCTTCATCCCTTTTGCCCACTGTACCCCCTGCCTGTGGCAACCACCAATCTGTTCACTATATCTATGCGTTTATGTTTTTTTGTTTGAGATCCCATGTATTGATGAGAACACCCAGTATTCATTTTCCTCTGACTTACTTCACTTAGCACAATGCCCTGAAGGAACTAGAAAAGAAGAACAAACTTAGCCCAAAGGTAGTGGAAGGAAGGAAATAAAGATCAGCACGGAAGTAAATGAAACAGAGACTAAAAAGACAATAGAAAAGATCAATAAAACCAAGAGCTGGAATTTTTTGAGAAGATAAATAAAATTGACAAATCTTTAGCTAGACTCACCAAGAAAAAGATGAGAGCGGACTCAGAATCAGAAATGATAAAGGAGAGGTTAAGACCGATACCACAGAAATACAGAGGGTCTTAGGAGACTACTATGAACCATTATACACCAACAAATCGGACAACCTAGAAGAAATGGGTGGCTTCCTAGAAACATCCAACCTACCAAGACTGAATATATTTTGAGGGAAATTTTAGTAAGTTAAGGTGTGATTCGTTCCTTAAAGCTTGACTTGTCCATTTTCCTTTCTGGAAAGAATAGTATAAAACAGCTCTTGGAACAAGGAAGCTGACTTCATTTACCCATGTGCCTCTTTCTCCCCCATGCTTCCCTCACATGCACCCCTCCAGTGTGCTTCTGACTAAGGTTTGGGCATTCGAGAGCTACTTGGATGTAAAAAGCTATACTATAGAAGCCCTTAAATGGACTTTTCTGCCTTTTACTTACCCCGAGGTAGACTTTAAACTTGGTAAATATTGTTCCCCTTCTCTGTTCAGTTGAAAGGGAAAACTTCAATAATGGTAAGTCGAAGATGGAACTGTTCTGAGTACCTAGGTACCCCAGAGAGCACACTCACCTTTGTATTCACAAGTCCTCTTTGATGCCTTACTAATGTGATAATGTTTCTAAGATTGGGTGGGGGTGGGGGTGTTGCAATTCCTTCAGATGCTGCCCCAAGTTCCAACAAGGC